>NW_027125194.1:600000-999568 GCF_022059095.1 Trypanosoma melophagium | reverse complement strand
TGTATTTTTTTTTTTTTTATAGGATTTATTTGTTTTTCTTTTTATATCTCGGTCAATTTATTTTCTGTTTTTACTCTCTTTTCACCTGTGGCTCCGGGTTCACTTGGTGTGCGAGGTGGTGGTAGCACCCACCACTGCTATTGCTGTTGCTGCTGTTGTGTGCATGTGGTGTTTCTCTCCCCTCTCTTGTGTGGAGTGTGACTGGCGGCTGGCTGTGATAGGAGGTAGGAAGGCGCATGTCTGACCGGGACGACGACGACGACCGGCTGAGCCTCAACTTTGGCGAGGAGCACGAGGAGAGCACCCCGCGCAGCGACGACGAGCAGAGCGACGCGGCGGGTGTGGGCGCGGTGGGGCCGGCGGTGGCGGGCTCTGCGACGCGGCGCGACGACAAGGACCGCGTGACGGCGCCGGTGCTCACGAAGTACGAGCGGGCACGCATCCTCGGCACGCGGGCGCTGCAGATCAGCATGAACGCCCCTGTGCTGGTGGCGCTCGAGGGCGAGACGGACCCCCCTCACCATCGCCCAGAAGGAGCTCCGCGAGGGCGTCATCCCGCTCGTCATTCGGAGAGTGCTGCCGGACAACACGTACGAGGACTGGCGGATCGCCGAGTTGGACATCGACTTTGACAGGCCAGCGGACGAGCGCTATACAAACATATGACCCTCTTCGGGGTGCCTCGATGTGTGTGTGTGTGTCTGTCTGTCTCTTAGTTTGTGTGTGTACATCTGCTTTTGGTTTCGCTGCCGGCGCAGGCACACGTGTGTTGATGTTGTTGAGACCCTTTCAACTTTCCCCTCTCTCGCTCTGAATTCTCATCGGACTCTGTTGTTCTGGGGACTGTCATGTGCTTTTCTTGCCTTGCCTTTCCCCTTTTTTTTTTCTGTTACGGCTGGGGCCGCAGGGCCAGACAAGCTCGGGCAAAAACAAGAGGAAGGGACTATGAACTGCCGCAGTGTATTTGTGTTGGGTTCAGCATTTTTGGCCAGCGCGTCTGCTGTGTGTGCACACATATTTCCCGTGCTTGAGCGGAATGTCGGTGGAAAGAAGACGGTTCAAACACTGTGGTACAGCAAGACGACTGGGATCAGCTGTGCCTGAGGGAATGTTAACGGCAGCCCTTGCGGGAATACAAGACGTACTTCCGGGTCTGTGGGGGTGTTACCGTGGGTGGAGCTGCTCTTGGAGCTCTCTCATATATATATATATATATATATATATATTGAATGGAGTGCAGCTGTTGATTGGTTGCAGGTGTTCTTTCTTTGGGGTCGCCCTTTTTCATTTTTATGCTTTTGGGTTTCTGCGCTTGCGGGATATGTGTTGGGTTCGTTGTGTATGGATATATAAGTGGCTATCGCCGTGATGATGAGATCCTGGCTGCTCGGTACAGTCCCTACAAGGACAGGGTCTATAGTTTCACAGTTTCCTTCTATCTTATCTGTGCCGCATGTGTGATTTTCCTCGTCACCTCCATCATGCAGTGTGGTGCATAGATGTAACTTATGGTGTGGTTTCACGCAACTTCTACTATATACTTCTAGCTATGCTCTTGTGACTGTGTACTCTGATTTTCCGGGGTCATATATGCAAGTGGTGTTAAGTTCTGTTGTTTCGGTTTATTGTTTATTCACTTTTGTGATGGTTTCTGTTGTTGTTCTTAGTGGGTCCTTTCACTGCATTGTTTTGTTACCCTCTCTCCCTTCTGCCCCCTTCCTCCCCTTTACTGACTCACGCGTTGCCGGGAGGGTGATGATATGCTATTTTTCCCCCTTTCTCTCTTATTTTTACAGTAAAAAAGTTTAAGGCCATCCCCACGAAACCAACTGCACGAAAGCCATGATCTGCTCTCGTATAATTGTATTGATTCTTGTAATTGCCGCCACGGCGTGTGCTGCATGCGCAAACGTTTTTGCTCTATTCTATGGTGATAATCTTGGAATCAAGACGATTCAGACACTGTGGTATTCTAAGACGAGGGCGGGTGGTGCTGATACTGTTTCCAAGGTGGCTGACAGTCCCTGCGAACAGTACAAGACGTTCTTCACTGTCAGTGAAGGTGTTGCCGTGGGAGCGGCCGGTCTCGGCTTCATCGTTTTTCTTCTTGCCATTGCCCAGTTGGCTATGCGATCAAGAGTATGTTGTCTTAAGGTTTTTATATCTCTATTGCTCTTGCTTGCATTCTGCGCTGCTGGGGTCTGTGTGGCGCTCTCTGTCTACGGGTACTTGAAGGGTTACTGTCAGGATGACGCACTGCTTGCCCCCATCTATGGCTCCTTTCAAGAGCGAAAATTTAACTTCTCGCTGGCATTTTACCTTATATGTGCTTCGTGTGGCCTGTTTCTGATTGCCGACATCTTTGAGTGCTGCGCGTAGACAAACATATGGGGTGGCTCTCTGCATTGCTTGTGGTCTGTACCTTGTGTCCCCCGGGTTTGGCCCTGTTACGTTCGCAACCACCTGTTGGTACAGACTATTAGAAATCAAGCTTTTGCGTGACACCCTCTTAATTTACTCTCCCAACTATTTTTTTTCCTCTGATTTATTTATTTTTCTGTCTTTCAGTATGTCATTTCCTATATGTGTATACAGCCCGTTTCGATCCTGTCTAAGAGGCTCTAGACTAGTGTATTTTTTTTTTTTATAGGATTTATTTGTTTTTCTTTTTTATATCTCGGTCAATTTATTTTCTGTTTTTACTCTCTTTTCACCTGTGGCTCCGGGTTCACTTGGTGTGCGAGGTGGTGGTAGCACCCACCACTGCTATTGCTGTTGCTGCTGTTGTGTGCATGTGGTGTTTCTCCCCCCCCTCTCTTGTGTGGAGTGTGACTGGCGGCTGGCTGTGATAGGAGGTAGGAAGGCGCATGTCTGACCGGGACGACGACGACGACCGGCTGAGCCTCAACTTTGGCGAGGAGCACGAGGAGAGCACCCCGCGCAGCGACGACGAGCAGAGCGACGCGGCGGGTGTGGGCGCGGTGGGGCCGGCGGTGGCGGGCTCTGCGACGCGGCGCGACGACAAGGACCGCGTGACGGCGCCGGTGCTCACGAAGTACGAGCGGGCACGCATCCTCGGCACGCGGGCGCTGCAGATCAGCATGAACGCCCCTGTGCTGGTGGCGCTCGAGGGCGAGACGGACCCCCTCACCATCGCCCAGAAGGAGCTCCGCGAGGGCGTCATCCCGCTCGTCATTCGGAGAGTGCTGCCGGACAACACGTACGAGGACTGGCGGATCGCCGAGTTGGACATCGACTTTGACAGGCCAGCGGACGAGCGCTATACAAACATATGACCCTCTTCGGGGGTGCCTCGATGTGTGTGTGTGTGTCTGTCTGTCTCTTAGTTTGTGTGTGTACATCTGCTTTTGGTTTCGCTGCCGGCGCAGGCACACGTGTGTTGATGTTGTTGAGACCCTTTCAACTTTCCCCTCTCTCGCTCTGAATTCTCATCGGACTCTGTTGTTCTGGGGACTGTCATGTGCTTTTCTTGCCTTGCCTTTCCCCTTTTTTTTTTCTGTTACGGCTGGGGCCGCAGGGCCAGACAAGCTCGGGCAAAAACAAGAGGAAGGGACTATGAACTGCCGCAGTGTATTTGTGTTGGGTTCAGCATTTTTGGCCAGCGCGTCTGCTGTGTGTGCACACATATTTCCCGTGCTTGAGCGGAATGTCGGTGGAAAGAAGACGGTTCAAACACTGTGGTACAGCAAGACGACTGGGATCAGCTGTGCCTGAGGGAATGTTAACGGCAGCCCTTGCGGGGAATACAAGACGTACTTCCGGGTCTGTGGGGGTGTTACCGTGGGTGGAGCTGCTCTTGGAGCTCTCTCATATATATATATATATATATTGAATGGAGTGCAGCTGTTGATTGGTTGCAGGTGTTCTTTCTTTGGGGTCGCCCTTTTTCATTTTTATGCTTTTGGGTTTCTGCGCTTGCGGGATATGTGTTGGGTTCGTTGTGTATGGATATATAAGTGGCTATCGCCGTGATGATGAGATCCTGGCTGCTCGGTACAGTCCCTACAAGGACAGGGTCTATAGTTTCACAGTTTCCTTCTATCTTATCTGTGCCGCATGTGTGATTTTCCTCGTCACCTCCATCATGCAGTGTGGTGCATAGATGTAACTTATGGTGTGGTTTCACGCAACTTCTACTATATACTTCTAGCTATGCTCTTGTGACTGTGTACTCTGATTTTCCGGGGTCATATATGCAAGTGGTGTTAAGTTCTGTTGTTTCGGTTTATTGTTTATTCACTTTTGTGATGGTTTCTGTTGTTGTTCTTAGTGGGTCCTTTCACTGCATTGTTTTGTTACCCTCTCTCCCTTCTGCCCCCTTCCTCCCCTTTACTGACTCACGCGTTGCCGGGAGGGTGATGATATGCTATTTTTCCCCCTTTCTCTCTTATTTTTACAGTAAAAAAGTTTAAGGCCATCCCCACGAAACCAACTGCACGAAAGCCATGATCTGCTCTCGTATAATTGTATTGATTCTTGTAATTGCCGCCACGGCGTGTGCTGCATGCGCAAACGTTTTTGCTCTATTCTATGGTGATAATCTTGGAATCAAGACGATTCAGACACTGTGGTATTCTAAGACGAGGGCGGGTGGTGCTGATACTGTTTCCAAGGTGGCTGACAGTCCCTGCGAACAGTACAAGACGTTCTTCACTGTCAGTGAAGGTGTTGCCGTGGGAGCGGCCGGTCTCGGCTTCATCGTTTTTCTTCTTGCCATTGCCCAGTTGGCTATGCGATCAAGAGTATGTTGTCTTAAGGTTTTTATATCTCTATTGCTCTTGCTTGCATTCTGCGCTGCTGGGGTCTGTGTGGCGCTCTCTGTCTACGGGTACTTGAAGGGTTACTGTCAGGATGACGCGCTGCTTGCCCCCATCTATGGCTCCTTTCAAGAGCGAAAATTTAACTTCTCGCTGGCATTTTACCTTATATGTGCTTCGTGTGGCCTGTTTCTGATTGCCGACATCTTTGAGTGCTGCGCGTAGACAAACATATGGGGTGGCTCTCTGCATTGCTTGTGGTCTGTACCTTGTGTCCCCCGGGTTTGGCCCTGTTACGTTCGCAACCACCTGTTGGTACAGACTATTAGAAATCAAGCTTTTGCGTGACACCCTCTTAATTTACTCTCCCAACTATTTTTTTTCCTCTGATTTATTTATTTTTCTGTCTTTCAGTATGTCATTTCCTATATGTGTATACAGCCCGTTTCGATCCTGTCTAAGAGGCTCTAGACTAGTGTATTTTTTTTTTTTATAGGATTTATTTGTTTTTCTTTTTTATATCTCGGTCAATTTATTTTCTGTTTTTACTCTCTTTTCACCTGTGGCTCCGGGTTCACTTGGTGTGCGAGGTGGTGGTAGCACCCACCACTGCTATTGCTGTTGCTGCTGTTGTGTGCATGTGGTGTTTCTCTCCCCCTCTCTTGTGTGGAGTGTGACTGGCGGCTGGCTGTGATAGGAGGTAGGAAGGCGCATGTCTGACCGGGACGACGACGACGACCGGCTGAGCCTCAACTTTGGCGAGGAGCACGAGGAGAGCACCCCGCGCAGCGACGACGAGCAGAGCGACGCGGCGGGTGTGGGCGCGGTGGGGCCGGCGGTGGCGGGCTCTGCGACGCGGCGCGACGACAAGGACCGCGTGACGGCGCCGGTGCTCACGAAGTACGAGCGGGCACGCATCCTCGGCACGCGGGCGCTGCAGATCAGCATGAACGCCCCTGTGCTGGTGGCGCTCGAGGGCGAGACGGACCCCCTCACCATCGCCCAGAAGGAGCTCCGCGAGGGCGTCATCCCGCTCGTCATTCGGAGAGTGCTGCCGGACAACACGTACGAGGACTGGCGGATCGCCGAGTTGGACATCGACTTTGACAGGCCAGCGGACGAGCGCTATACAAACATATGACCCTCTTCGGGGTGCCTCGATGTGTGTGTGTGTGTCTGTCTGTCTCTTAGTTTGTGTGTGTACATCTGCTTTTGGTTTCGCTGCCGGCGCAGGCACACGTGTGTTGATGTTGTTGAGACCCTTTCAACTTTCCCCTCTCTCGCTCTGAATTCTCATCGGACTCTGTTGTTCTGGGGACTGTCATGTGCTTTTCTTGCCTTGCCTTTCCCCTTTTTTTTTCTGTTACGGCTGGGGCCGCAGGGCAAAAAGAAGCTCAGGCAAACACTCAAAGAAGGAACCATGGGTTTGTTGGAAGTATCTGTCATGATTACAGCATTTTTGGGTACTGCGTCTGCTGTGAGCTCAAACGTATCTCCTCTGTTTGAAAAGGATGTTGGTATTACGAAGGTTATTCAAACCCTATGATACACCAAGATGATCACAGCTCTTACTAGTGTCATTACGATGGTGATGGACAGCACCAGTAGCGAGTACTTTTTGTTTTCTCTTATTTCTGGTGCAGGTGTCTTGGCTGGTGTTGTGTTTGGTGGAATGTTTGTCGCTGTCGCGGTGGCGCAGCTTATTTTTGTAAAAACCACTTGCTGTTTCTTGGTGTATTTGTGGATGCTAATGGTACTTTCTCTTTGTGGGTGTGCAGGCAGTGTTGCTCTCTCTTTGTTTGGCTACTTGAAGTGCTACTGCCAGGATGATATTCTCTTAGCAGAGATGTACGCGCCCCTTTACGACAAAGAATACAAATTTTCAATTGGCTTCTTCCTCATTTGTGGTGCAAGCTTTTTATTTTTGGTTGCCATCATCATCCAGGGTCTCGTAAGAGCTCCAAAGTAATTGCATTAATTTCCTTACTTCTTTCTTTCTTCGTTTGCTTTTGATGCATTGGGAGAAGGCATCAATAGATAATTTATCCTTGATTTTTTTTTGATTTTAATTAAACCTGTTATTTTCGTCATATATCATAAGGTTAGGGTAAAAAATTGCTTGTGCACGTGCCACCTTGTCGTTGTAGGATAAGGATAGTATTTCTGAAAGGTGGTCATTCTGTGCTCTTTCTATATATATGAAACCAAGATCCCCCTATTGGTGGTATCATCTTTTTTTTGCTTATTTTTTTTTGTTTCTTGACTCCCCTTGTTTCATGGTTTTGGGTGAGGTTCTTTTTATATCCCTTTATATTGTAATCTTTTGTGTTCTTTTTTATATTATTTGGAAGTTGTGGATATGTATGGATAAGTAAATTTCCGTATTTATCTACAAATATAATACCTATATAAGGTATTGCAAATACATGTTGTGTGCAGCTGAACATGCACTCTATAAACATATATCAATTGTTATACTTCTATCTATATGGGGGATATGTGTTTTTGTCTTTTCTTTTAAGGGAAAAGTTTTTGATGATGGTTTTTATGAGAGCTTACCAGAAGAATAGTTATTCTTTATTGTTTCTTTATGATAGAAATTAAATAACCTCTTCTTTCCTTGGATTTATCTTAATATAGATCATGGCGAAGTGCAAATTTTAAAATTAAAACAGTAGTAAGTTAAATACATCTTGTCTACGCAGCATACTTACAAGGAAATTGGAATGATCGCCTGGTACATTCATCTTTGCAAAGTTTATGCAGCGTAATAGTACCACAACTTTCTATTTTGAATTCCCCCTTGTGACTACTCCACATCTAACCCATCATTTTGGTGGAATTCTTGCCTTACAAGTGTTAATACAGTGGTTGTACAAATGAACCAGAGGACAGGGAAAAGGATAATAAATGAGGATGCATTGCGTTACTTCAATGGGTCGAATTAACCATATCACGGAACTGTGAGTTCTATATTTATATCTATATCTCTGTGCCTTTAAGGAACGGCGTTCATCTTTTGGGTCCTTCAACTGGAAGAACTACGAAGAACTAGAATTGATATTTCACAACCACCACCAGGCGTAATTTAGAGGAGGAGGGTTTCCGAACAGAGCCGAACAGAAGAGAAATGTAAGTGGAGACATAATCCGAACCGGAAAAGAAAAAAAAAAACACATGAATTGCTGATGCGGCGTGATAATGGGATAAATGAAATGCTGCAAAAAAGGAAAACTCCCAACAAATTATCCCAAATAACTCTGCAACAGCATGGCGTTATGGAAACAATACCCCCGCATCTGCCAAGTAAAGCCAAACTGGAACAAATCCAGTAATGGCATTGAATAAATTGGTGTAACGGATAGTCTAAAACGAGAGTCTACAAGAATATATCCTCCTAGGGGCTTGTGGCTGGGATATTCGTGGAATATAGGGTCTTAACAGAGAAGAAAAAAGAGCCTGGCAATACAAAGCTCGTAAGGGGAAAAAGATTTAAAAAAGTTCACACATTTAATAGGGCTTTGGAATTCCTTTTAAATATAACGCGAGGACATTTTTCAGAGGTCTGCTTTCTGTCCAATTTATTCCACACCAGCTAAACCAAACCCAACTTAGAATAAGAGATGTTTATATTTCGAATCCTGGGTATATGCCCTAAATGAAGGGATGCCCACTTTACAGGCCTGAGTGGGAAGTTAGTTGTGTACCAAACTGCTTATGCTTCATGCCGCAGAGAGAAAGTGCAGGACTTTTGGATACAGAAGATTTGGAAGAAAAAAAATTATTTGCGAGCAAATACCCCGTTCCAACTCTGAAGAAATTCCCGGCTTTCTTTAGTTTTTTGGCTGGCGTCGCGTGATTGTGCGCTGTTCACTTCTGTTTAAGTGCATTGGGGAGGTTTTGGTAAAGACAGAGAGTGGGTGTGAACAGGAGTTCCAAATGATTTTCCAAACAGCAACAGTGGTGCCATTCTTTTGGCTTTTTTTTCTTTTTTACAGTGGTTTGAAAAAAAAAGAAAAAAACATTTGATGGGAAATCCAAACATTTGCATTAACAACACGACGATAATGGATATTTTCAACAAAAGCGGTGCCTATTTGGAATTATTTAGAATAGAGGCAGCGATAATTGGATAGAAAAAATTTTTTTTGCGTTTTCACAGTATACAAGCAGCGAGGTGCGGTTTGGTGCCAGAAGAATAACCCAGAGGAGAGGACATAACAAGAATGTAGACGAAATTAAAGTGGGTGATGCTTGCAATAGGAGGGAGAGGCAAAAAACAATCGATATGGTTGTTTTTTAGAAAACGGTACTGTATGGTCTTTTCAGATGATATAGGACAAGTCGTTTTTTTTTCTCGTTTGCCGTTTCTATTTCTTCTTTTGGGGATAAAGTAAGGAATGGAGTACTAGTTCAAATAAAGTTTTTTTTTTTTTTGCAAGTATTGTAGATATATACAGTTTTGAGCCGGACAAGTTTTTACCGTGTGTTTATACGTCTACGCAGGATCGCTGTAACGTGGGATTTTTTATTTTATTTTTACTTTATTTTCTCGTGGAGACTGTTTTTCATGACGATTTTGTCTTTTATACTTTTTATGTGGGACTTGTGTCTGTATATATATGTTTTTTGTTCTTGCTGGGATTTTTATTTAGTTGTTGTTATTGTTATTCTTTTTGTTCCTCTGGAACCTGAAAAGAAGGGCGTCGTCCTGATAATAATCGAAGAAAAAAGCAGCAGTGGGTGAATGAGCAAAGAGGATAAGAAGGGAGGGAAGGGCTTATTTATTTTCTTTTTTTACTTGTTAATATTATTTCTCTATTATTATTATTATTATTATTATTATTATTATTATTATTATTATTATTTTTTTTTTTTTTTCCTCCTTGCTCTGTATCTCAACATCATGATTGGCTATATACATCTCTGTTTGTTTTTATTTTATTCTTTTTCTTTATTCATTTCCTATTTTTATTCGGTTTAACATTTTTCTTTTCTCTCTTTAGCGTTTGTTGGCGTTATCTGTATAATTCTCTTGCTGTCCATGTCTCTGCGGGATGATATTGAGTCTCTCATAGGGACAATCCGCCGTCTCACGCATAGACAAGATGCCAGCAGCAGTAATAGTAGTACTAACAATAGTAATAATATTACTAACAATAGTGTTATCTTGCCAATGAAGAAGAAATGGGGTCCGTGTGTTGGTACGAGCGGTGAGGTGGCCTTCACGTCGGATGTTAACATCTCCGCTATTTCTGTAACTGCAGATGATGATAATGATGATGATAATAACGATACTGGATTTTGTTTGGCGCGGAGTGTCGTGCTATCATCCCTTCGTCATCGCAAGATGGAAGATGATACATTAGAAGCACCTCCTAGTGGTGATACAACCGCATTGCCGTGCATGGAAACAACGAGTAGTGGCGGTGTAGTTTCTATGCAAATGACGAGGTCAAACGGCGTATCTGCTGCTGCTGTTGCTGTTCAGCATCCCACTGTTTCTACTACTACTATAACTAATACTAATACTAATACTAATACTAATACTACTACTACTACTAATAATAATAATAATAATAGTAATAATAATAATAGTACTAGTATTAGTCCTGTTGTGCAAAATAGAGAAGGAGATTCCCTGCAAGACTCCTCCGTGAAACCGGATGTGTTCACAGAGGGCTCGTCCTTATTACCGAATGCCCCAACAGAAACTTCATCCGGAGATAGTACGGTGTTAACAGCACCAAGTCGGCAAGAGATTAAAGAAGCCTACAAGAAGCTTGCACGAAGGCTTCTGTTTGAGATACAACGCTTAGATACATATAGCGCTGCGGTATCGGCGCAGTGTGAGAATGAACGAAAGAACTGGCTAGACGCACATCATGAGCTTGCGCGGCGACTTGGGGAACGGGATGCGTTAATTGATTCTCTACGACAGCAGTTACAGAATGTGCAAATGAGTTCAGATAGGGTATCAACTACCAATACATGCTGTGCTGACAATAATGCCAATAAAAATAATATACAACATTATCAAAATATGGTATTAATGCAGAAATGTGCTGAGTGTACTCGGTCCGTATCAAATGGACGATTCCTAACAGGAGGTCAAAGTGACGGTGCTGCTGCTGCTGCTGCCGTTGCTGCAGTAACAACAACAACAACATCTGATCTCCCTTCCTATCATCGTCCTGCTGTTTCAAGTGAATTGTGTGGTATGAGTTCATCCTCTGCGGCCGAGACATCATCGCGACCAACTCTGCGAACAAAAGATGATGAGGGAATAGTGCGAGGCACGAGAACTGCGGGTGGCAGTAGTCCACCGTTTCACTGGACTGCTGCGGAGGATACAACACCAACGCGTCCTCATTCTCTTGCGGAGTTTCTGCGGAGTAGATTTTCTTCAATGGGGGCGTTAAGTGGAGGAGAAACACGTATTTCTAATGAAACAGCACGACGTTTAAGTGGTGGAACAATCTCGGCAAGAGAGACATCTCTTGGGGGAAGTCCAATGCCATCGCATCCAGAGAGGATCATAACAATACCAACAGCAACCATACAATCAACGGCTGTGGTTGATGCTACTACCACTACTACTGCTGCTACTGTCTCTCCAGTACATGGTGAACACGTTAATGAGAGCAAGCGTTTACCACAAAAGATTTTAATGCCTTCGTTAGTTGTGTCTGATGAGAAGACTACCGCAGATGAGCTTTCCCGTCAAGAGTGTCAGTGTGCTACATTGCCCCAAATGCATCATCTCTATACTCCGCAGGAGAAGGGGGAGACATATGCATCAGAGGGGAGAGAAGAGTATGAACTACTACATCATAGAAAACAAAATAGAAAATCATTTCCTTTTTTAACGCATGAAAGACGTTGTAGAAGACTCCCTCGTGAGGAGGGAATCCATCAAGTAACACGCAGTTGTAGGGCTTGCAGTCAAATTCCAATTGAGACGACGACTCGCTGTGCTTCTGCAGTGGGAGGAAAAGTAGACCGCAGAAAACGCACTGGGAGCCGTGTGGTTCATCATAACGGCAAGAGAGAGACTCCTTCGGCAAGTCAGGGCTGTTGCATCGCCCCGCCACCGACACTACCAAAAGTATCAACTGTGGAAGTGTTAAGTGGTAGTGGGAAAAGACGTGGACAGTCACGACAGCGTATGGAGGGGAATGCACACGAGAATAGAAGAAAAAGAAGCAGCGGCAGTACGGCAATGCTGCGGGAGTTAGTGACGCGAAGTGCTGTGATGGAGTCGCATCTGCGTGAGTTACGCGGGCGGGTGGAGCGGCAAGAAGAGGATTTGCACGATGTGGTGTGTTTTCTCCACGATGCCGTAAGGCCCTTCACGGCAGAATTGCGTGAATTTCTCACAACACACGGTGGGTCGAAGGAGCAGCAATAGAAATAACTGAAACGCGAGAGAGAGAGAGAAAGAGAGATGGGGTGTGGTGGTGTGGAAATATAAATAAATAAATAAATAAATAAATAAATAAATAAATAAAAAAAAAAAATATATATATATATATATATGTATATATATAACCTTGGAGAATGTGGGGAGTAGTGGGTGTTTATGTTATGAAGGATTAATATTATCTTTTTTTCTTCACGCTCCTGTTGTTGTTGTTTTTTTCTTTTTTTTTATTAGTGGTACTATAGGTTGATTTATGTTTCACAGTTGAAGGGTACACTGTGTGCCTGTTTCAGTGAAAAGAAAAAGGAAAGGGAAACAAAAAAGGCATATGCAAATGAAGTGGTTACCAGTGTTTACAGGAAGAAACTGTAAAACAGCTTTGATGAAATGTAATTACTCTCAGTAAAATCAACACCTGTATACCTGTTGAGTCTCAATACACATAATATATACTAATATGAATACGTTTACTTTCTATGTCTAATTGTATTTTTAATCTCAGAGGACGTGTTCTGCAGAGCGTATGAGGGTGGACGATATCTCGTTAAACCAAAGTTTCCTTCTAATTACCCATTAATATCACTTGATACTTATTTGCTTACACCCAATAGGCGTTTTAAAGCAGATACGAGTATCTGCCTAACTGTGAGCAGTTATCATCCGGAAAATTGGACTCCAATTTGGGGTATTTCATACTATTCTCACAAGCTCGATCGTTGTTTTGTTTATGGGAATATGTGAAATGGAATTGGGGCAATCAAGTCTCTTTGACTCTGACGAAGAGGTATCTCCGAATGCCAAATGAAAGGGGATGGTAAATATAGAGTTAAAACAAATATTGTTTCTTTTTTTTTGTTACTTGTATTGGGTTTGAGGGTAGGTTATTTATTTCTTTATTTATTTCTACTTATTTGGTAATTACATCTGTACCATTCTCTCCTCGACTGCTTTTATTAATTTGTATTGTTTGTTTACCCTTTTTTTTTCCGGGAGGTATTTTAAAGATTAGCTAGGGAGGAAAAAGAGTTGTAGCGCAAGATAACGAAAGAAAAATAAATAAAAAAAACCCAAAGTGGAAATAGAAAACATATAGTATATTTATTTTTATTTATATTAACATACTAACACCAACAAAAAACTCCCAGATAAAGAAGACATGTTCCGACGACTCGGCGCACGTGCGGGTAA
The DNA here is from genome assembly GCF_022059095.1 of Trypanosoma melophagium. Classification (NCBI taxonomy): domain Eukaryota; phylum Euglenozoa; class Kinetoplastea; order Trypanosomatida; family Trypanosomatidae; genus Trypanosoma; species Trypanosoma melophagium. Next base: position 986,179 of record NW_027125194.1, on the reverse strand, counting down.
TATGGCGCGACCCACAAGCCACAACAGCAGCACTGTAAATGTAAATAACGCCGTCAGTGTCGCCCGCCGTCACTTGGAGCCGATGAGCACGTGGTATTTGGCCTCATGGACGTTTGTGTGGTACTACGCCTTCTTCTTCTGGATGCCAATGGTGTGGACCGATCTCATGGTGCCGTCGTTTGTGTATAATAAACTGCCGGTGATTCACTTTGTGCAGGAGCGGCGGGCGGAGCAGAAATTGCGGCGTGTGTTGGATGAGACGTACACGGAGTGGACAGAGGAACTCGACCAGGCACACGTCACGGAGGCCATCGCACGCTCCTTCAAGTTGTAAAGGATCAACATTATGATGATGATGATGATTGGATTGGTGGTGTGTTGCCCCGTGTACGCATTGTGAGGGAGGAAGATTAAATAGAAGAGAAAAGAAGGGGAGAGAGATAGTAAAGAGTAAGGGAGAAAGAAAGAAGCAAATGAGTGAATGAATGAATGGGAAAAGAGAGGTTGTATATATATATATATATATATATCAAGGAGAATGACAGAACAACAAAATGATAGAGGTAATGATTAGTAATAATGATGAGGATGATTATTATGGGAGGAAGAGAAAGAGAAAAAGGAGATGTGTAGACAAGTGAACAACCTGTTGTTGCTGTTGTTGTTTTCGTTGAACTCGGTAGTTACTTTTTTCTTTTCTTGTTTTTTTTTATTTATTCATTCTTTTTTTTTTGAAGTATTTTTTTTTTTCTCTTTTGGTGTCTGTCATTCTCCATTTCTTCTTCTTTTCCACTTCTTTGCCTCGCTGTCGTGGAACTTGAATATGGGCAACTTCTTTGCCGTGTGAAAAGAAGATGTGTGAGAATTTGCAACTGTAGGCCAAGAAAAAGTATGCGTGACTATTATTATTATTATTATTATTATTATTATTATTATTATTATTGCTATTGTAGGGAAATGAAGATGAAGGCGGTGCCTTGCAAGTACCACGCTCGCTTTCTTTTACAGCACCGCATCCCCTTCTCAACACTCTCCAACACATAAAAACAGAAAGAGACAGAGAAACTGTTAATTCTCTTGTAATTATTTCCCCAAATTAACATTACGATAAACAATCTGTCTCTTTTTCTTCTTTCTTTTCTTTTCTTTTCGTAATTATTTTATTTATCGTATTTCAACAGAACACTCCACATAGATCGTCTCCCCTCTCTCCCTCTGCCGTACACCTTCGCTTGGATTGCACGGTCATTCATGACAACTCCCCTCACCAACCCCAACCCCCATGACTATCCTTACCAACACAAGAACGAGGACCCGTACACTAACAACCACAATAACTACACTAGCAACAATAGTAATAACAATAACAATAACAATAACAATAACAATAATAATAACAATAATAATAATAATAACAATAACAATAATGTTGTGTTAAGCGGCATGGAGGAGGAGTTGGCGGCGGCCCTGCGGGATCTTGCGGCCGGCCGGTCGTGGCGGAATGTCCAGCCGGTTGTGGCCGCCGCCGCCGGACTTCTCCTCCGCGCCTCCACCGCCGCCGCCCGCCGACTCGCGGAACTTAATGCGATCATCGCCGACACCCGCAGCGCCGTCTCCCTCGTCGCCGAAGACGCGCGGCTGAAAGAACGCCGCTACCGCCACGACCGCGACGCCGTCGATCGCCTCCAACAAACAGTAGAAGCGTACAGGCGGGAATCGCAGCAGCTGCAGACAACAGTCCTCCTCCCGGCGCTGGCGGAAATACAGCAGGAGGTGGACGGACTCGCCGCGGGTCTGCAGGCCACGAAGAGGGGGAAGAACACCAACAGGAAGGATTATGAAGAGGGAGAAGAAGTGGAGGAGGGAGAAAATGGAGGTGGTAGTGGTGTTTATAGTAGGGAGACGGATGGAGCCATGTTGAGGGAAATGGTGCGGGAAGTGAAATTGCTGCGAAATCAGTGGAAGCAAATGATGCGTTCTCATTTCATGGCACCACTGCCTCAATCATCATCATTATCACCATCGCCTCTTACTCCTCCTCCTCCTATTCTACCTGCACAACAACGCACTATAGCAACTGCATGTAAGAGGAGTGGTATGAAAAAAGTACATTCAGCATCATCACGTCTATGGATGGATTGCAGCGTGGCACGATGGCAATGGTGTGGAGGTCACATCTCAGCTGCCATGCTCTCGCCAGATGTTCCTATCCCTTGGAATGCACTAAATGTGCGGAATACATTAACAGGGGAATGGTTGACTGCTGACGCAGCGCCACCGGAGTTTGTTTTTCGGCAACAACAACAGCAAGAAGAAGGACAAGTAATAGAAAAAGAAAAAGAAGTACTATGTGATGTGGTAAGATTTCCCTTCGCATGGCGTCCACAGTCTCCATCTGTAATTGAGATCTTACAGGACGGGATTTATCATGTCACTGTGTGTATAATTAGTATTTGTAATAGAGGTGTTGGTACAAAAAGTCATGCTGGCACTCGTGGTGTTACCACATCTGCGTTACCATTTGTCACATTGCGCATTAACAACAACACAGTTTTTAGCTTTTTCTCTGGTGGCTCAACCTGCTACACAGTGCAATCTGGTATGGGTACTGCTCCTACTACTGCTAATCATAACAAAGCAGCAGCAGCATCACGACAGACATGTGCGTGTTCACGCCGACCATGTAACTGTGGTGCGGAAGTAACCTTTACTACAACGACTGTCGCTGAGTATCTTCGTCTGCCAATTGGATCAACTGTTTCTATTCACTCGTACGATTCTTCCAATACAACAGCGGTGCATGAGGCGCTGCTAGAGATGGAACGTATGGCCGGCTAACGCAAGAACAGTGAACACACACACACACACACACACACACAAAGAATAAAAAAAAATGGAAGTAAACAATAGAGGAGGGGAGGAAAATGAGTGAGTGTTTGTGTCTTTGTTTGTGAAGATGAGATGATTCCGCACTTTTATTTGCCTCTGATTACGATACTGATGACGAGGTGGAACTAAAAAAAAAAAAAGGTCACCGCAATCCAGTGTTCATATGTGCGGTTGTTTCGCACTACAGTTTCCATACATCTGAATATGCTCTTTTTTTTTTTCTTCTTCTTCTTCTTCATTCAATATATTTATCTGTGTCAAATTCTCTGTCTCTTTTTAACTCTGTATATGTATATTTGTTTGTTTTATCGTGCTTCTCTCTTTCTTTCTGTGCAAATAAAAAAAAAATAAACAACACGAAAAAAAAGAAGGGAATAGGGGGGAGGAAACACATTAAAAGAAATAATAAAGTAAATAAAGTAACAGGGGAACGGACACACACATACACGCGCACAACAAAAAAACGAGAAGAAAACAGAAATTCGGCCGATAAAGAATATAAATAAATAAATTAAATAAATAAATAGATAAATAAATAAATACATAAATAAATAAATAAATAAATAAATAAATATATATATATATATATATATATAGAGAGAGAGAGAGAGAATAATGGGTCAGGGATCATCGGCAGGACTCGTCAGCGACACTGTAAAGGGTGAACAGTACCGGGCACACCACAGTGCACGCCAGAGGATTGTACACCGTGCCTTTCACAAGTGTGTTGTCCCAACGAGTACGGCAGAGAGTGACTTTCAGCTCAGTGCAGAGGAACAGACGTGTGTGGAGGAGTTCGCACTGCTTTATGCCGCCTTTGCTAAGAATGGATTCGCACAATTCAGTCAACTTTATGAACAACATCAGCGTGATATGTATGAAAAGGCACGAATGGAAATGATGACACAACAAGCACGAAAGGAATTGAAACATTAGAAGAACGGTCATATATATATATATATATATATATATATGGAGTGGTATGGAGTGAATGGATGTGTCTATGTGTCTCTATCTTTCTCTGTTGTTTGTACGTTGTGTTAGTGGTGCTATTGATATCCTCTGAGGATAAACAACAACAAAAAAAGGAGGGATATGGGAGAGTTGAAGGGTGTGAGAAGAGAGATGGATGGAATGGATGATAAAAGGGGGAACAGGAGTTTGTGTGTTTGACATGAGTCTCACACGAGTTCTTTGTAACGTTTTCTTCTTTTTCGTTTTTCTTTTTTGGTACGATAATTCCCCCGTATGCTTCCAGGTGGAATAAGTGCTTGAAGGAAATATCAGCAGCAGAACAAAAAGGTTGTGGCTCTCTGGTACCTGTGTTTATTTATGCAAATGACGTGTACATCTGTTTCCTGTTTGTGTTTGTGTTTTGTAGTGTAGTGATGGAGAAATGAAGGATGATGATGATTGAGAAGTTTAGGCGAAGGAAAAAGAGAAGGCAAGAGAAAAAATCTTTTTCTTTTGTTTGTAACGAGACATCTGAAGTTTTGGAAGAAGTCATCACAGATAACCAGCTCCTTGAAAGTTATATATATATATATATATGTATATATATATATATATATATACAATATACATCTTCAAAAGTATACAGAAAGAAAGAGGAAAAACTCTTTTCTTCTCTTGAGTCTCAAACTACAGTGATTCTGATATTCACTTTTCTTTATTTCCTTCTTTTTTTTCGTATCATTGTTTTTGTTGTTTTTTTCTTTTTGTTTTTCTTTTCTTTTTCTAGACATAAACTCACATAGAGAAGAAGAAAAAGAAGAGGGCATTATCAGGGATATTTTCTTCTGTCTATAGACGTAAAACAAAAAAAAATATCAAAAAAAAAGAAATGGGAACTCTTGCACCGTCCTTCTCTGCGTTAGAGTACAGTAACGGTATTCCAAACAGGGATGGTGGTAGTACACCTACACCTGCACAACAACAACAACAAACTTCATCATGGACACCGCAGAAAGTACCGGAAACACCAGCCAAACAGCGACGAACTGTACATGAGGCACATAATGAAATGCAGTTTACACATATCAGTAATAATCACCGTCACACTTGGAGTGGTAGCAAAACACTTCGCAAGAGTGTTGGTTCTAGAAAGCGGCAATCCACTGAGCTTTCACAGTTCAGTGCCCTTCAACTTGAGGACAGTAGAAGTTCTCTCTTATTACCTTCTCAGGACCGCGGTGTGGAGCAGTCACGTCGGGTAGGCGGTGGAAATCGTCTTATGGCGCCCCCTGCTGTTACTTCCCCTTCTGCGTTATTTCCATCGCAGCCTCAATCTCCGCAGGCGGATTGGTTTCCACGGCGTGGACAGAGCAATTCCTTTATTCATGCCTCGCCAGAGAGACTGGAGTATTCACAGGCAGATACGGAATACTCTAACTTTTTTAATCGTCGCATCTTAACGGAGTATCGTGAGGTGAAAGACTTGGGATGTGGTTCATTTGGGAAGGTTACACTCTATGAGGAAACGAGTACAGGAAATTTGGTGGCGGTAAAAGTATCTCCTCCACTAACCAGTCCAGAACAACGGCAGCGTTTTGTACGAGAACGAACTATATTAAATCTCGTTCGTGGATTGCCTTATGTTGTACAGTTAACGGAATCATGGGAAGAAGGACGTACACCACAGATGTATTTACAACTGGAATACTGCAAAGGTGGTTCTGTGGCGGATATGGCGGAACTTCGACGACGTAGAGGTGAACGATGGGATGAACGTGAGTTGTATGTTTTTCTTGCTCACATGGCACTCGCATTAGATGCATTACATAGTATAAATATTGCACATGTGGATTTTAAACCTGAAAATGTGCTTATAGATGAAAATGGAAGTTATAAACTTTCTGATTTTGGTTGTAGTGTTGTTTTAAACGAAGAGGGACGACCACAACGACTTTTTACTCCAAACAGTCAAAAATCATCTTATGTGACAGATATAGCCGCCTTAAGTGTACCAACACAACTTAGTATTGTAAGCGTGGAAGAAGGTGACTGTCGCTATCTCTGTTCCGATATGCTAAACCAGAAACAATACCTTAAAGCAGGTGATATGTTTTCCTTTGGTATATCACTCTTTGAACTTATGTCTGGAGAACCACTTCCACATCATGGAGCACCTTTTCTGGAATTACGCTCGAATCCACCGGTGGAGGTGCTTGAGCGGCGGGGTTACTCCAAGCCACTGGTGGATCTCGTCGTTGCTCTCATGAGTAAAGAACCCACGGCACGTCCAACGGCGTTTGATGTACTTCGTTTCTTTCAACTTCCACCACAGGCCCCACAGCTGGTGGCGAATTGGGCAGTACTGGCAAATGAGATCAACAACAACAGTAGTGGTGATCAGGATAAGGAGGATGAGGAGGGAAAGGAACAGCAGGGGGATAAGAAGAAGGAGGAACTCTTGAATATGCGATTTATCCATGCCGCACTTGTCGTCTCATCACGACTGGTGGAAGTGGCACGCCGGGGAATAGAAGGGAAAAAACAAAATACTACTACTACTACTACTACTACTACTACTAATAATAATAATAATAATAATAATACTAGTGGCAGTAGTAGTGGTGGTGTTCTTAGGCGAGCACGAATTGATGTTGATGAGTCGTGTACACCGAAAACGCAAATGACCACCCGTGGATTCAATGGCATTTGAGGAAATGATAGAGAAATGATCATATTTAGAAGTGGAAAAACAATATATATATATATATATATATATATATATAAGAAAGTGAAAAATATTCAAAAAGAAAAGAGGGAGGTACAGTACCGACAAAAGTAATAATAACTATGAGGATATTCGAACGAACAAATAATGAAAAAAAAAAATTACATGATGATGGATTGGGGGTGATATTCATTACCCTCTTCCTTATTTTATGCTATTCTCTACCTCTCTCACACCCACCCATACACATTCTCTCTCTCTCTCTATCCAAAGATATATATATATATATATATACATCATTTAATACATTGATTGACCCATTCCTACAGGAAACTTGCTTTCAAAAAAAAAAAAAAAATACCATTACTCTCTCTCTTTTTTTTTCTATTTTTCTCTTTTAATTATAAGCTGCATGCTGGTATGACGAACGAGGATGCGTCAGCCCACGTGCAGGCGCCGCGGCCCCCCGCGTGTTTTAAACCCGTCTTGTTGGAAGTTGCCGGTTCCCTCGACGATTCCGCGTGCGAGGCGATTGCCCGCCGACTGCGACAGTACCACAATCGTTACGCACTCATCATGCGAGTCATGGCCACATTGATGGTTCCAGCCGTAGAGGAGTTTGAACTTTTTGGTAGCAGCAGCACAGAGGCGAATGACGTTAACAAAGAGAACGACAACAGGTGTGTGTTGGGAAAAGGAGAAAAGGAAGAAGAGGGAGGAAGTCATGGCAGTGAAAAGAGGAAGAGAGTGAAATTAGATCCAATTATTACCGCTCCTCGTGCTGCTGTTGTGGCAGAAAAACGAATTACCATTGTAGATCGTCTACACGAAACAGATGGAAAGAGTGCTTTTGAAAAACTAGAGTTCTTCATGGCCTATCACTTCCTTCCATTAGCTCTTATGCATAATCTTCAATCAGACGTGACACCCGATACATCCCCTTTTCTGCTTCGACACTACGTACATGAGGCGACACGTACGGCATCCTTTCTCATTGCAGATATCGTGGAACGAACAGCAGTTATTATTGATCCACAATTGAATATTTCAATATATGAGGCAGATCTTTCTCTCTTTAATCTTCGACTGGTTGGGGTCATTCTCACATATTGCTTCGTAGATATTTCAATGGGTCATAATGCTCTGTTAAAAAATCATCCAGATGCTGTGCTCTTAAGTGGTATTCCATGGACGCAAGAAAACGAAGATTCTTCAGATGAAGAATGGCCGACATTAACGCTTAGTTCACGATTGCAGTTAAGAGCAATTCCTCTTCCTTCCTTTTCACCAGAGTGTATGATAGTTGAATTGCATTTGGACTCAGTGTTGCTAGCACTCTTCACAGGTACTGTGATTAGTGTTGATGCTCTTCCAAGAAATGAATTCTTTAGTGATTTTCCAGGATTCCTATCACCGAGTGGTTTGACCAAAATCGATGCTGCAGAAGTTGCACAACGCTTTCTTAAAAAACGTCTCTGGAATAGATACTTTGAAGTTCCAGAGAAGCTTAGTAATACTGGACCGTCATTAGATCATGTTATTCTATTTCCCTCTCATGGTGGATATAGTAATGTAACACATCAGTTGGATCTTTACTGGGCAGCTCATCTGGGAGATTTGAAACGAATGAAACATTCTCGTACAGTATTGGATAATATATTGGATGTCAATGAATACACTAGACATGTAAACGGACGGCCGACACTTCCTAAACCCGTACTTTTTTCACATGTACGAAAATGGAATATGCTTTCATATCCATCTGCATTCGGTGGAAGTGGAGCAAAATTTCTAGAGTCTCATTCGTTGGTTCCTATGGAATCTCTTACTGTTGATACAACTACTACTTTTACTGATAATAATAATAATAATAATAATAATAATAATAATAATAATAATAATAATAATAATAATAATAATAATAATAATAATAATAATAATAATAATAATAATAATAATAATAATAATAATAATAATAATAATAATAATAATAATAATAATAATAATAATAATAATAGTAATAATAAGAATTTCAGTAGTGGTTTACCTATTGTTTTGGATATTAGAGATACCGTTGAACATGAGAAGTTACATTTAAAAGGATCTGTAAATGTCCCTATGAACTTTCCTGCTGATGCTTATGGTGTTAAAAAAGCAGAACTTTGGCTTCAGTGTATTTTACTGCCTTTCCAAAGTGTTGTTGTTATATGTGCAAATAAACAAGAACTTCCACTTGTGCGGCAACGGTTAGCATTAATATCTCCAGGAGCTATGGTTGAAGCCTTTACCGCAAAGGAACTTGAACCGTCCTCTGAAGTACTGCAAACTGCTTGTAGTACAGAAAATGAGTCACATTATTGCACTATAATGACGGATCTTCCGTCGTTTATCACATCCCGTTACTTACCACAACAACTTGTATGGGTTATTGGTACCACTACATCTGCCTTGTCAAGAGTTGATAAGTATCAAGATCTTCAGTGCATTGAACCTACAGAAGGCACTTTGGTAATTGACTGTCGTACAACTTATGAATTTAAGAATGGTTCACACAAAAACAGTATTCATATTCCTTTGGCGGACTTGTGCCAAATGACTGCACTAGACGGAGTGAAATTACAATCGAGCGACAGCCTAAATAAAGTCCGGAGTGTTGAATTCCATGGACCTTCACCTCAACTAGGTCACTTATTTTTAAAGAAATTACATAAACCCTCATTAACTAGTAGTGTGAAGCGTATCATTGTGTACTGTGCTGCTGGATACCGTTCTCTCATTGCGGCCTCCTTGCTACGCCGTGCGTTTGAGGCGGCTGAAGTCTCAATTGAAGTGCGTGATGTCGCAGGAGGAGCACTGCAGATCATGAAACAGCGACCAGATCTGTGGGAAGTGAAGGATCGTTCTATCATCTGTATCAGCTGACCTCGGTAAGCACGTACAGAAAGGATGAAGGGAAATTAAGAAAAAAGAAAAAAAAGGGGGGGCATATTCCTGTATGACTCTTAGGGTTGGAAGAAGAAGCTCTTTTTTTTTTATCTCTCTACCTATCTCGTACGGTGAGGAATAATGTGCCTGTATTCCGTAAAAACCTTTTTTGTATTTTTATATGACGCTTGTGGAGGAAACCCGCTTTCGTGGTGTCCACCGGCTGAATTTTTATTTGATGATATTGGTGTGTTCAAGTTATTTCGTTATGGTAATGGCAAGACACACCTTCTAAAGAGGTTTACGTTGTTGTTTTTTTGTATTTATCAAAATTAAAATGACGTTTGGAATATTCATACATATATAAATATAAATATATATATATATATATATATATATATATATATATATATATCTATATTTGCTGAAAGACTCACATACCGCAAAGAGGAAGTCTTATTCTTTTTTTTCTTAGGAATAAAAAAATACAGGGAGGAGACGACAAGAATGGTAACTTTGGTAATAGTATTACTAGAAGTAATTAAACCTAACCCTCCACCCTTTACAGAACACCGACGAAAAAAAGAAAAAGGAAATAAATGATGATGTGAAGAAACAGGAGGCACTTTTAAACCAACAAAAAATGTGAGAAATGATGTTGTGGATTGAAGTATTAACTATTACACAGGATAATATTTCTGAACCCTAATAACACTGGGTTACAGCGTAAAGTAACACGGTTTTGTCATAATTTCTCACTCAGCCCACGACCTGAAAAAATAGGCCGCATATGCCCCTATCTCTGTAAAAACACACTCTCTTTCTCTCTTTCCCATGGTATACATAAATATGAAGTCCCCCTCATCCCATATATATATATATATATATATATATATTATAATGGATATCCAGGCCTGTGTTCAGCTGGTGAATGCGTACCGCCCCGGCGAGGAGGTCCCCCCGGCCCTCCACGAGGCCGCCGTCCGCCTCACCGCCGCCCTCGCCGACCCCACGCCACTCGCCGACGGACTCCGGCCGCTCGTGAAGGCCCTCGCCACCGCCGCCCCGCATCTCCCGGAACGATGGAACGACATTTTACACGCACTGCGCGGCGTGCTGGAGAGCGACAACGTCCCTTGGCTGCACCGCGCCTTTGTCCTGAAAACACTACCGGCAATGCTGGTTGATGCACCAACAACGCAGCAGAAGGAACATGGTGAGGCACTGTGTGAACTCCTGGTGCAGTGGTCAGTAGTACCATCATCGTCCACATTCAATACAGAGGCAGGCGGTGCAGAAGACGCACGGGATGAGTCAACAGAGCGTCCTAATCCACAAGAACGACGTGTGGCACTCGCTGCACTTCTAACTCTTCCACAAGAATACGCCGCCTCTATTGTACATCAGTTAGTAGCCAAACTCCCACAATCATTAACAACATGCGTGGCTCTTTTATCAAATCCATCTGCACATGAAGGGTTGAAGAAAGAATTTGAGGTATGGATTTGTAGTCCATCTGCTTCATCACAGGTTGATTGTGCAGCAGAAATTGAAAAAAAACTTAAGGAACATTTCCCAGGTTATGGTGCAGCAAAGTGTGAGCGTTGTTGTGCCTTATTAATTTCACGGGAACGATTGAAAAGTCTGGATGATCTTCACACCCTCCAGGCGGATCTTCTAGCATGGGAAGATATTGATGCATCACATCATAGTATCATAAGAAGTCGACTCTCTTTAGCTTTTCTTTTGAGAAGGGCTACCGAAGTAGTAGACCTTATTTACTCACACCAAGGCGAGCAAGAGCCTCCCCATTTAATAATAAATTTGGAAGAATCAGTTATGCCACTCTCTGTACTTCGTTCTCTAGTGCAACTCACTGATTTCGCGTCTGTGACACCTGATAGTGTGAATACTCTCGAAATGCGGAGTTTGGCAGCTTCTTTATTGACCATTGATTCTGCAGATGCGGCGTTAGACGTCCCTCTACCCCTTGTGGAATGTGTATTTCATTTTCTTTTGCGCTCTTTGCCCTGTGCACCTGCATCAGATGATGGAATACATTCGCTGTTACGGGATATTATCCGTGTTTCGGAGATACTCCTCCCTGTTATGGATAACGCCGTGCTGAAGATTCGATCAGCCATTCCACTTCTTCGGGAACGGCAACAAAAGTCTAACGGTAAAACAAACACAGAAGTAGCACCTGAAGAAGATCAGGAGCGGGTTACACAATCCTTTGAAGCACGACAACAGTCCGCTTTTTCGGCGTTAAATATAGCAAAGACATTGGCACTATTGTGTTGCGTTTGCAAGAAGAAATGTCTTATTGAAACAGGACAACACCAACAACAACACCAAGAAGAGGTTAAGAAGGAAGAAGAAGAAACAGAAAAGGAAGAAGAAAAAAAGCTTCATTTGAAAAGGATTGCAGAAGGGCTAGCTTCAGCGGCCCGTGGCGTTGCTCCATCATGGACGAGAGAGAGGGAACGAATGCTTCGTCTCGATGTAAATTCAACACCCCAGTTACGCCAACCAGTCACAAGTACAACAGGAAATAGAAGGGACCTGCATCAACATCAGCGTCCACATTATCCTCGTCGAAATGATAAGAATATGAACCATCGTCCTTCTAAACGACGACGTCGTGACGTACCTCTTATGTAGCGGTGTAATAAACTTAGTATTATGTGAAAAGTTTTGAAGTACGCGCACTTAGAGGAGGGTAAAAGTAAAAAAAAGCAAGTGTTTTCTTTTCCAAGAAAGACAGATATAGAGAAGAAGGAAAACAATATAAAAGAAAGGCTATTATTTCTTCCGTATGGGGCGAAAGAAAAATTCTGTAAGACAAATATAAAATTCTGCTTCTTCTGTTATTTGTTTTATCCTCTTTTTCTTTTTCCTTTTCCTTTTCCTCATTATCCTCTCATTATTCTCTGGGTAGAATTGCTCCTATTCTTTTCTCTTTTTCTCTCTTCTCATTCTTTTACTTCTTCTATTTTATGGTCTTGTAAACATGAGGAGGGGTTTCTTTTCCTTTTCTGTTCTTGCCTCTTAGGAGATACGGAGGGTAAGTGGGAAGGGGAAGAAACCGAAGGGAACGTGAGTTAGATAACTCAGAACAGAGAGTACTGAGAGTATTTAGAACATTTCCTTTCTTACTAGTCTCGCAGAAGATCCTCCTCCCCCATCCCCCTCCTACTACTAATATACAAGTGTTGGTTCATTCAATTACGCAAAGAACTAAACAGGACGGACTAACCTATTGGTGTAATGTGGCGATGCACGCGATGCATGATGCCAATAGGCTCCGCAGCTGCTGGGAAAACTGCTATTCAAGGAATCTCTCCAGTAGCGTCTAGAACCAATACAACAAATTCGATATCAACATCTATGGGAACAACAACAATTGTAAACGCTCAAGATGCTACGGCGCAAATGAGTCTGCAGGGTCTTAGTGTTGCTGCTTACTTTGACAACTCAGAAACTGCAAGTACAGATAAACCTATTGCTATTGGTCATATAACCGCACAAATATCAGAATCTGTATATGCTGTATTCTTTAAGGAAATCGCTCTTTCACCTGTTATTGAAGTAGGATCACGAGTATATGTTACATATGGCCGGGATTCTCCTGTTTCTTCTGAAGTTGTTAAACAATCTGAAGGAGCTGTTTCCTCACAAGCACAAAATGCAGGAGCAAATCTTGTAGAAAGAACGACAGTAGACAACGCAACAAATCGTTCTGTCACATCAATGAATAGTAGTGTAAGAAAACCAACTGAAACGGCAACAACAACAACATCATCATCATCATCCTCATCCTCATCATCATTATCATCTCAAAATCAAACTTCAACAGCTGCCGATGGCTTTAGTAATACTTCTCGTCCTTCGAATTCATCTAGCCTTGGTACAATAATTGGAGGATTGGTAGCAAAAGTAAATGGGAATGGGACTTTTGCAGTTTTACTAGACAATGACCGTTTCGATCTTGCTGTACCACGTGAGATGATTACTCTCTCAGAGGGTCGATCAAAATTTATTTCAAATGAGAAATTTCAGGAAGTTTTAGAGTGGGTAAAATCCGCCGGAGTAGATCGCCGCTCTGACCAAGAGAGTACCTCATGTATTCTCTTTCACCGTGGATGGCGAGCAGACAAATTATATTTACTGGAAAGTGCAGATGTTCACTGTCTCTCACACCTTAACAAATCAGTACGTATGAGTGTTCTTGAAAAATCTGAATGGGAACGTGATCAGCATAGACAGAAACGTGAACAAATCAAAGAACGTACAAAAGAAAAAGAAATTAGATATGTTCTCATTAAATATAGTGGTGTCTTTAGTGCCTGTGTCGCTGTACTAGGTGTTATGTCTGTCTTTGGTTGGAATTTTAAGAACTACAAGAAGCAGCAACGCTCCTACCAGTTAGCACTAGCTGCAAATACACTCTCACTTCAAGGTGGACGACATTCCATCAAAGGTTATGTACCACGAGAGGCTGAGGAACAAAGAGTGCGTCAAACATTACGAGAACAGGACCTTTCTCATCCACGGATTATTGTCTTTGCTGGATTCTATGGTTCTGGAAAAAGTATTTTAATACGTTCAGCTATTAGAAAAGAAAAAATGGCAGCTGTATTTGTAGACATTCGTGCAAATGAGGATCCCCTTCGCTCCATTGTAAAAACTTTGGGTGTACAGAATATTGAGGCATGTGGAGATTTGTTAGACTTCATCGGAGACGCTTCAGAACGTGCTAAAAAAACCATGCATGGTGTAACACCCCTCTTAGTCTTAAAATTACGTGAGGGTAGTTCACTTATGCGCGTTTATAATGAAGTTGTGGCACTTGCCTGTGATCGTAGACTCTGTCATGTTGTTATTGAAGTACCGATTGAATTCCTTACAATAGCGATGACAGCATTACCACGTCTAGATTTTCACTTAATACCAAACTTTTCAGTATCAGAAGCTTTCAGATATACTCAACATACCATAGATCCACTAGAGCTAACTAATTTTATCGAGATTGTGGGAACAAATAGTAATGACATTGATGAGTTATTCGCTGCAGTTCAGCAAGGCCGTACAACAGCCACTGCCTATACCAACCAAAAACTTGTTAAAGCAATGAGGCAATTACAAGCCGCATGGGCAAAAGATCCTTCACTTAGAGAAGCTGTCATTAACCTTGCACAGTTTCCCTTCGAAACAGGGCAACGTGAGGGATATGATTACTCTAGCCTTCGCAATGAAGCATTGCGTGACATAGTGATGTACAACCCTGTAACAGATGTGTGGATGTTTCACCAAAAAGTCTTTCATACAGCAGCTCGATGCTGGCAATAGTAAAAAACCTGCATACGTAGCAAACAGTTTTGTTTATGTGCCGACCCCCTTCCCCCACCTCACTACCCTCCTGGAATGACGGTTGTGAAAAGAAAACGATTGAAGAAAGATTCTGACTAGGCATTGTGCCGGTTTTTTTTTTTCACATTACTTTCTCTAATGTTGTAGGGATAATGCGTCCCTTTAACTAACGTTATATATACATATATATTTTTTCTTCTTTTCAACCTTTTTTACTTTTATTTACTGTATTAGAAAGCTAAAAGCTATGGCTAAACTTGGTGCTATTCTCTACGGTGTGGTGGGCTTCATTGCCTTCCTCTTTGTGCTGGTCGGTACGCCAATTGACCAGTTCCGTGAAAGGTCGCAAAATATTGCCGGAAATACTCCATGTCTGACGCTCTGGGGGAAGAAAGAAAAATGTTACAGCCTAAAGTACGATATCCGCCCAGCGGATCTATTCCGGGGCTGCGACAAACTCGTTGATCGCTTCAGAGCTGCAGAGGCCTTTGCAATCATCTCCATTGGCGTGATGCTGGTTGCAGTCATCCTTGGTTTGGTCACATGCTGCTGTTGCGGTTGCTTAAGGTGGGTTGCGTGTGGCCTGATGGGTCTCTCGATTGTAACAGTGTGTATTGTTTGGGCACTCATGGCAAACGCGTACAACGCAGATGTGGGTGGTTGTCTGTACACACCGTTAAAGAGAAGCGTTAAATATGGGGCTGGATTCGCCCTGACTGTAACTGGCTGGTGTCTAATTTTCGTTTCCCTTATTCTTCTAAATGTTCTTTAAACGATGTCATTTCTTTTTCATATCTTGTGGGGAAAAAAGGAGAGGGATAACTAATTTCCTTTGTAGACCCTTGCTCCACTGAATTTTAAATATAAAAAAAAAACAAGGTGAATTTTCTTGTGGAAAGGTGTTTCAAAGAGACCGAGATCTATGTTTCAAGCACGGTCTCTTATATCATCAATAAAATCAAGAGAAGGAAAAAAAAATTTTTTTTGAGGGGGAGGTTGGGACTTGACAGAATATCTTACTATTTTGTCTGCTGCAAATGCACCATTGTTACTTTATTTTTCTTTGTAGAGGGGTATGGGACTGAAAATTTTCTAGCGGATTATTTGACTTTTTAATGATACTAGATAAGCTTTCTCTCTTTGGTTGTTGTGTGGTTTATCTTTTTCTTGCTCTCTTTTTCTCACCATCTGTCTACTAATTTCCCCTTTTTTCCTTTTCTAATAACGAAGATGCTATGAACTCCCTTTCTATCAAACATGCCCTTCTTTGCAACTATAAGAATTGTAAAGTGCTGCTCAAGTGTGTGTAAATGTCTGTTAAGCCATCTGAGCTGGATGCTGGTGGCACGAGGGACAACAAGAAGTTTCATTCCCCTGATGATTCGAAGAAGGAAGAAAAGTCGGTGCAACATTCCCCTCCTGCTGAATTACATGCAGAGTGTTCAACCGCTGCTGACGAGGGAAGTGCAGATGGCGGAAAGGGTAAAGGGATGGTTTCCGTGTTGGGTGTGTTCCAGTACGCGAAGCGGACTGATGTGGTGCTGATGATTGTGGGAACTGTGGCAGCGATTGCGGTTGGAGGATCGTCGCCCGCCTTTTCTTTTATTTTCGGACGGATGATGAACGATCTTCTTTCGCAGAGTAACCCGGAGGAAGCAACAGCAAAAAGTGCACTGATCATGCTGTATATTGGACTGGGTGTCATTGTGGGGACAGCACTCTATGTGTCCTGCTGGATGATTGCTGCGATACGTCAGGTCGCTACTATTCGCACAAGATACTTTGCATCCGTCCTTCGACAGGATATCGGATGGCATGACTTGCACAGCCCTGGCTCTCTAACGGCCCGGATGACGGGAGACACGCTTGTCGTACAGAACGGCATCAACGACAAGCTGGGTCTGGGTATCGTGAACATGTCGATGGGCATACTGGGCTTTGTGTTTGGGTTCGTGTTTTCTTGGGAGCTTACACTGGTCATGCTTGGGTTGATGCCGCTAATCGCACTGATGGGAAGTATCATGGGAAACATCATGGCAAAGATGGCGAACACATCCCGTGAGCACTTTGCAGCGGCTGGGTCGCTAGCCACTGAGGTCATGGAAAATGTGCGGACGGTGCAGACGTTTGGTAGGGAGGAGTATGAGGCTGAGCGCTTTCACGCCGCCGTGCTGAGCGCGCAGAAGGCCGGTATCAAGAAAGAGCTGACCACCTCACTCGCTGCAGGTGCCACAATGGCCACCATGTTTGTCACTTACACGGTTTCATTTTTCTTCGCATCCTACCTTGTGGAGTGGGGCCGGCGCGATGTGGGTGATATTGTGTCCTGCTTCCTATCGGTTCTGCTCGGCAGCTTTGGTATCGGGTTTGTGTCGCCCTCACTCTCCGCGTTCTCAGAGTCGCGCGCAGCAGCACATCACCTCTTTGAGACTATTAACCGCACTCCGGAAATCGATTTGGACGCTGATGGGGAGCCTGTGCAGGGGCTTCATAAGTCCATCGAGTTTCGACACGTCCAGTTCACGTATCCGACGCGCCGAAGCATGACGCTCTTCACAGACCTTTCTTTAGAGATCAAGCAGGGGCAGAAGGTGGCGTTCTCTGGGGCATCGGGTTGTGGGAAATCGTCCATTATTGCACTCATTCAGCGGTTCTACGACCCCATCAGTGGTGAGGTGCTTGTGGACGGCGTTGACATGCGTAAGCTGTCGCTGAAGCAGTGGCGTGACCAGATTGGCATTGTGTCACAGGAACCCAACCTCTTTGCTGGCACGATGATGGAAAACGTCCGCATTGGTAAGGAGGACGCGACGGAGGAGGAGGTGATTGAGGCGTGCAAAAGGCGAACATCCACGACACCATCATGAGTCTTCCGGACCAGTACAACACGTCTGTTGGGAGCGTCGGATCACAGTTGAGTGGTGGCCAGAAGCAGCGCCTTGCGATTGCGCGGGCAATTGTGAGGCGTCCCGCCGTTTTGCTTCTCGATGAGGCCACTAGCGCCCTTGACAGGAAGTCGGAAGTGGAGGTCCAGGCAGCTCTTGATAGCCTTATGGAGCACGGAAACATGACGGTAATCGTCGTTGCGCACCGCCTGGCGACGATCCGGAACGTAGACCGTATCTACTACTTCACCTACGATGGTGTGCAAGGTAGTGCGATTGCGGAGTCTGGATCATTCGATGAGCTAATGAAGCTGAACGGAAAGTTCGCTGTGATGGCCATGACACAGGGTGTGACGTCGGTCGTCTCTCCAACGACAAAGCAGGTGCGAACCGAGGAAGCGGTCAACGCAGAAATCTCCACATACCTTGATGATGATGAACTCGCAAGGCTGGATGAGGAGCTGCCGCGGACGGAACGTCAGAAGGTGCCCTATGAGGAACTGGCAGAGTGGGAGATAAAGCGCACAAAAAGTGCCTTTGAGTCGTATCATGCACCTTGCCAAAGGGCATATTTTCTACATCTCCCTGGGTATTTTGGGCTCCGCCATCACAGGCGCGGCGTCACCTGTCAACGGTATTCTTTTCGGGAAGGTTCTCGGTGTTCTTGGAGAGTTTGGCGTTAGCCATGATGTGGATGCCTTGCGGAGCGGTACGAACCTCTACGCCCCTTATTCCTTGTGATGGCTTTTGGGTGTTTTCTCGGCTGGGCGCTGCAGTCGTTCTATGGGCTTGCAGGCGAGCGTCTGACGACACAGCTGCGCGTTATGCTGTTTCGCCAGATACTGCGCCAGGACATGAGTTTCTTCGACATCCCTGGCCGTGATGCTGGCACGCTTTCGGGGATGCTCTCTGGTGACTGCGAGGCCGTTCACCAGCTTCTGGGGCCATCAATTGGACTCAAGGTGCAGACGTTCTTTACAGTTGCAGTGGGTCTTGTGATCGGATTCATCTACCAGTGGAAATTGGCGTGTGTGGCCATGGCGTGCCTTCCAGTCGTAGCTGCGGGTAATGCGGTCCAGCAATTGATAGCCATGGGGTTCACGCAAAAGAAGGGAGACAAATCCGACGCTCTCGTCACAGAGGCTCTCTCTAATGTGCGCACCGTCACCTCTTTCAACCTGAAGGATGGCCGCATCGCCCTGTACCTTGATATCGTGAATGACACGGTACCGAAAGAGATGAGGTTATCCGCCTTGATTGGCGTGATTGTAGGCATCAGTCAGTTCGTCTTCTACGGTGCCTTTGCATTATGCTTCTGGTACGGCGGCAAACTTATAAACGCAGGTGAGGCGACGTTCGAGAGGGTTGTGATTGCTGCAATGGCAGTTCTGATGGGTGCGATGGGTGCTGGTGAGGCCGGTGGCTTCGTATCAAAGATGGCACATGCCCAGGAGTCAGCGAAGCGAGTCTTCAGTGTGATTGACCGCGTTCCGGACATCGATGTCCGGGTCGAGGGGGACAAGGACCTGGGGGATGGATGTGATATTGTATTCCGCAAGGTGAAGTTCATTTACCCCGCCCGGCCGAAGCAGCTTGTGCTCGCCTCCGTAGACATCAACTTCCGGGACGGCACCTCTAACGGCCTCATGGGGCAGACGGGCTGCGGGAAGTCTACCATCATTCAGATGCTGGCACGCTTCTACGACAGCAGAAGCGGTTCGATCACTGTAAACGGCAAGGATATCCGTAGCCTGGACATCACAGCTTGGCGGGAGAATATCAGCATTGTATTGCAGGAGCCAGACCTCTTCAGTGGAACAGTGCAGGACAATATTCGTTACTCCTGCCCGGGTGCCACGGATGAGGAGGTGGAAAGGGCTGCCCGACTGGCGTCCATACACGAAGAAATCATAGGGTGGCCGGAGGGGTACAAGACGGATGTGGGCTATAAAGGTCGAGCCCTCAGTGGTGGACAGAAGCAGCGTGTGGCGATCGCACGTGGTTTTCTTCGTAACTCTCACTTGGTCCTGTTGGATGAAGCCACTAGTGCACTTGACAATGTGACAGAGGCGCGGGTGCAGCAGGCCATCAACGAGTACCAGAGGGAACACCATGTCACTATCATCAGCATTGCTCACCGTCTGACAACTATTCGGCATTGTGATCAAATCACGCTTCTCGACAGTGGTCGCATTCTCGAGTGCGGAAGCCACGATGAACTCATGGCTCTTAATGGTGAGTATAAGGTGCGGTGGGAGCTTTACGCGAATGCGTCAAAGTAGAGGTATTTGGGCAGAAGAGCGCGCCTGTTGTCTCCACCCGCATTAGGAAGGATCTTCGTGGGCCTCTGTGGTATGTAAAAGAACGTTAAGGTTGTAATAGTAACGGTTTGGTGAGGTATTGTCCATGTGAAAATAATTATGGCCAATTTTATTGGGACTTGGAGGGTTTTCTCCTGCCCTTCCCCTCTTGTACTGTGGCACCTCCTCCTTATTTTCAGGATTATGAGCGATGTCGTGTGTATGGAGGCGTTCCAGTGTTGGTCGTCCTTTTCAGGAAAAAATGCAAAGGGGTACACGTGTTGGCGACAGCGCACCAAACTCTGTTGCTCTCGCACGCGATGGGCCTTAGTCTCTCCTCTCATGACCAACTTGGGACAGAATGGGAGAGAGGTATGTGTTAAGATGAAAATGTAGAAGGTGTAGCAGAGAAGGAAAAAAGTGTGTTTTTCGGGGTTACGCGAAAAGCAAGGAAATGCAATGCAGAAAAGTACAATGTAAAAAAAATACTCTTCGGGGTTGTGCTTTTCTCTTCTGTTCTTCTTTTTTGTATTATTGAATGATCGAAGAGGTGGTACCTTTAAATTTTGCTATCCTTTTTTTTATTTTTTTTTATTTCTAGCCGTTGTATTGTACTCTTTACTAGTGTCTGTGTATTTGTTTCTCTATTTGATAATGTTTATATGTACTGTGTGAGCGGTTGTAGTGGATATTCGTACGTTCGTTAATTTGTTTTTGACTAGAGAATCATTTGATATTTTTTCCTACACATTTCTGTTTGTGATGTGTTGTTTCGTTTGTTTTTTAACTGTCTTTCTGACTAGCGATAATCGACATCATTGATACTTCAATGGGTGCCATCCCGGGTTGCCGTTGTGTAAGTTGGAGGCAATCGAAAAGAATATTACTTTTTCACTTTATCAAGGTGTAGTTACACCGTCTTATTATAAACTATGGATTTTGTTTGAGTCTGTTTTGTCTTCCTATTTTGTTTTAATGGGTAAATCCATATTTCTCCTATTCTTATTGTTGCGGTTTACTTTCATTAGTTGGGAATAGGTATTATTTGTAGTGCTTTCGTATTTTCTGTTTTTCCAGCATTATATATACGTTTGAGCTTTGTGTAAATGTCTGTTAAGCCATCTGAACTGGATGCTGGTGGCACGAGGGACAACAAGAAGTTTCATTCCCCTGATGATTCGAAGAAGGAAGAAAAGTCGGTGCAACATTCCCCTCCTGCTGAATTACATGCAGAGTGTTCAACCGCTGCTGACGAGGGAAGTGCAGATGGCGGAAAGGGTAAAAGGATGGTTTCCGTGTTGGGTGTGTTCCAGTACGCGAAGCGGACTGATGTGGTGCTGATGATTGTGGGAACTGTGGCAGCGATTGCGGTTGGAGGATCGTCGCCCGCCTTTTCTTTTATTTTCGGACGGATGATGAACGATCTTCTTTCGCAGAGTAACCCGGAGGAAGCAACAGCAAAAAGTGCACTGATCATGCTGTATATTGGACTGGGTGTCATTGTGGGGACAGCACTCTATGTGTCCTGCTGGATGATTGCTGCGATACGTCAGGTCGCTACTATTCGCACAAGATACTTTGCATCCGTCCTTCGACAGGATATCGGATGGCATGACTTGCACAGCCCTGGCTCTCTAACGGCCCGGATGACGGGAGACACGCTTGTCGTACAGAACGGCATCAACGACAAGCTGGGTCTGGGTATCGTGAACATGTCGATGGGCATACTGGGCTTTGTGTTTGGGTTCGTGTTTTCTTGGGAGCTTACACTGGTCATGCTTGGGTTGATGCCGCTAATCGCACTGATGGGAAGTATCATGGGAAACATCATGGCAAAGATGGCGAACACATCCCGTGAGCACTTTGCAGCGGCTGGGTCGCTAGCCACTGAGGTCATGGAAAATGTGCGGACGGTGCAGACGTTTGGTAGGGAGGAGTATGAGGCTGAGCGCTTTCACGCCGCCGTGCTGAGCGCGCAGAAGGCCGGTATCAAGAAAGAGCTGACCACCTCACTCGCTGCAGGTGCCACAATGGCCACCATGTTTGTCACTTACACGGTTTCATTTTCTTCGCATCCTACCTTGTGGAGTGGGGCCGGCGCGATGTGGGTGATATTGTGTCCTGCTTCCTATCGGTTCTGCTCGGCAGCTTTGGTATCGGGTTTGTGTCGCCCTCACTCTCCGCGTTCTCAGAGTCGCGCGCAGCAGCACATCACCTCTTTGAGACTATTAACCGCACTCCGGAAATCGATTTGGACGCTGATGGGGAGCCTGTGCAGGGGCTTCATAAGTCCATCGAGTTTCGACACGTCCAGTTCACGTATCCGACGCGCCGAAGCATGACGCTCTTCACAGACCTTTCTTTAGAGATCAAGCAGGGGCAGAAGGTGGCGTTCTCTGGGGCATCGGGTTGTGGGAAATCGTCCATTATTGCACTCATTCAGCGGTTCTACGACCCCATCAGTGGTGAGGTGCTTGTGGACGGCGTTGACATGCGTAAGCTGTCGCTGAAGCAGTGGCGTGACCAGATTGGCATTGTGTCACAGGAACCCAACCTCTTTGCTGGCACGATGATGGAAAACGTCCGCATTGGTAAGGAGGACGCGACGGAGGAGGAGGTGATTGAGGCGTGCAAAAAGGCGAACATCCACGACACCATCATGAGTCTTCCGGACCAGTACAACACGTCTGTTGGGAGCGTCGGATCACAGTTGAGTGGTGGCCAGAAGCAGCGCCTTGCGATTGCGCGGGCAATTGTGAGGCGTCCCGCCGTTTTGCTTCTCGATGAGGCCACTAGCGCCCTTGACAGGAAGTCGGAAGTGGAGGTCCAGGCAGCTCTTGATAGCCTTATGGAGCACGGAAACATGACGGTAATCGTCGTTGCGCACCGCCTGGCGACGATCCGGAACGTAGACCGTATCTACTACTTCACCTACGATGGTGTGCAAGGTAGTGCGATTGCGGAGTCTGGATCATTCGATGAGCTAATGAAGCTGAACGGAAAGTTCGCTGTGATGGCCATGACACAGGGTGTGACGTCGGTCGTCTCTCCAACGACAAAGCAGGTGCGAACCGAGGAAGCGGTCAACGCAGAAATCTCCACATACCTTGATGATGATGAACTCGCAAGGCTGGATGAGGAGCTGCCGCGGACGGAACGTCAGAAGGTGCCCTATGAGGAACTGGCAGAGTGGGAGGTAAAGCGCACAAAAGTGCCTTTGAGTCGTATCATGCACCTTGCCAAAGGGCATATTTTCTACATCTCCCTGGGTATTTTGGGCTCCGCCATCACAGGCGCGGCGTCACCTGTCAACGGTATTCTTTTCGGGAAGGTTCTCGGTGTTCTTGGAGAGTTTGGCGTTAGCCATGATGTGGATGCCTTGCGGAGCGGTACGAACCTCTACGCCCCCTTATTCCTTGTGATGGCTTTTGGGTGTTTTCTCGGCTGGGCGCTGCAGTCGTTCTATGGGCTTGCAGGCGAGCGTCTGACGACACAGCTGCGCGTTATGCTGTTTCGCCAGATACTGCGCCAGGACATGAGTTTCTTCGACATCCCTGGCCGTGATGCTGGCACGCTTTCGGGGATGCTCTCTGGTGACTGCGAGGCCGTTCACCAGCTTCTGGGGCCATCAATTGGACTCAAGGTGCAGACGTTCTTTACAGTTGCAGTGGGTCTTGTGATCGGATTCATCTACCAGTGGAAATTGGCGTGTGTGGCCATGGCGTGCCTTCCAGTCGTAGCTGCGGGTAATGCGGTCCAGCAATTGATAGCCATGGGGTTCACGCAAAAGAAGGGAGACAAATCCGACGCTCTCGTCACAGAGGCTCTCTCTAATGTGCGCACCGTCACCTCTTTCAACCTGAAGGATGGCCGCATCGCCCTGTACCTTGATATCGTGAATGACACGGTACCGAAAGAGATGAGGTTATCCGCCTTGATTGGCGTGATTGTAGGCATCAGTCAGTTCGTCTTCTACGGTGCCTTTGCATTATGCTTCTGGTACGGCGGCAAACTTATAAACGCAGGTGAGGCGACGTTCGAGAGGGTTGTGATTGCTGCAATGGCAGTTCTGATGGGTGCGATGGGTGCTGGTGAGGCCGGTGGCTTCGTATCAAAGATGGCACATGCCCAGGAGTCAGCGAAGCGAGTCTTCAGTGTGATTGACCGCGTTCCGGACATCGATGTCCGGGTCGAGGGGGACAAGGACCTGGGGGATGGATGTGATATTGTATTCCGCAAGGTGAAGTTCATTTACCCCGCCCGGCCGAAGCAGCTTGTGCTCGCCTCCGTAGACATCAACTTCCGGGACGGCACCTCTAACGGCCTCATGGGGCAGACGGGCTGCGGGAAGTCTACCATCATTCAGATGCTGGCACGCTTCTACGACAGCAGAAGCGGTTCGATCACTGTAAACGGCAAGGATATCCGTAGCCTGGACATCACAGCTTGGCGGGAGAATATCAGCATTGTATTGCAGGAGCCAGACCTCTTCAGTGGAACAGTGCAGGACAATATTCGTTACTCCTGCCCGGGTGCCACGGATGAGGAGGTGGAAAGGGCTGCCCGACTGGCGTCCATACACGAAGAAATCATAGGGTGGCCGGAGGGGTACAAGACGGATGTGGGCTATAAAGGTCGAGCCCTCAGTGGTGGACAGAAGCAGCGTGTGGCGATCGCACGTGGTTTTCTTCGTAACTCTCACTTGGTCCTGTTGGATGAAGCCACTAGTGCACTTGACAATGTGACAGAGGCGCGGGTGCAGCAGGCCATCAACGAGTACCAGAGGGAACACCATGTCACTATCATCAGCATTGCTCACCGTCTGACAACTATTCGGCATTGTGATCAAATCACGCTTCTCGACAGTGGTCGCATTCTCGAGTGCGGAAGCCACGATGAACTCATGGCTCTTAATGGTGAGTATAAGGTGCGGTGGGAGCTTTACGCGAATGCGTCAAAGTAGAGGTATTTGGGCAGAAGAGCGCGCCTGTTGTCTCCACCCGCATTAGGAAGGATCTTCGTGGGCCTCTGTGGTATGTAAAAGAACGTTAAGGTTGTAATAGTAACGGTTTGGTGAGGTATTGTCCATGTGAAAATAATTATGGCCAATTTTATTGGGACTTGGAGGGTTTTCTCCTGCCCTTCCCCTCTTGTACTGTGGCACCTCCTCCTTATTTTCAGGATTATGAGCGATGTCGTGTGTATGGAGGCGTTCCAGTGTTGGTCGTCCTTTTCAGGAAAAAATGCAAAGGGGTACACGTGTTGGCGACAGCGCACCAAACTCTGTTGCTCTCGCACGCGATGGGCCTTAGTCTCTCCTCTCATGACCAACTTGGGACAGAATGGGAGAGAGGTATGTGTTAAGATGAAAATGTAGAAGGTGTAGCAGAGAAGGAAAAAGTGTGTTTTTCGGGGTTACGCGAAAAGCAAGGAAATGCAATGCAGAAAAGTACAATGTAAAAAAAATACTCTTCGGGGTTGTGCTTTTCTCTTCTGTTCTTCTTTTTTGTATTATTGAATGATCGAAGAGGTGGTACCTTTAAATTTTGCTATCCTTTTTTTTATTTTTTTTTATTTCTAGCCGTTGTATTGTACTCTTTACTAGTGTCTGTGTATTTGTTTCTCTATTTGATAATGTTTATATGTACTGTGTGAGCGGTTGTAGTGGATATTCGTACGTTCGTTAATTTGTTTTTGACTAGAGAATCATTTAATATTTTTTCCTACACATTTCTGTTTGTGATGTGTTTTTGGGGTGGTGATTTTTTTTTTGTACCCTTTCTCTTTTCTGGTATGTTGTATTTTTTTTTTTCGGTTGAAAACTTCTTTTTCTGCAAGTATAGTTTGTGGGTTATGGCACATATCGACTTTAGGAAACCGACTGTAGTTGGTCTGGAAGACCTTGTTCTGCTAACTCAACTTTCGGACAAAGCCATTGTTGAGAACCTGAAGGTTCGCCATAGTAAGGACATCATATATACCTGTATTGGCCCTGTTCTATTGAGTGTTAATCCGTTTAAGAAAATTTCCAATCTCTATGGCGAAGAGCGGATTGCTTTTTTTCGTAGTGGTGGTAAAAGTGTTAGTGGTGTTGTGAGTGGTAACCACGGTGGACCGCACATATTTGGATTAGCGGAGGAAACTTACCGTACTATGGTTTCCGAAGAGGAAAACCAGTGTGTTATCATTTCAGGTGAATCAGGGGCAGGAAAGACGGAGGCATCAAAGCAGATTATGCAATACATTTCAGCGGTTTCTGGAAATACACCGGAGATGCAACATGTTAAACACATTATTCTGGAATCAAATCCGTTGCTGGAGGCATTTGGAAACGCGAAGACTGTGCGTAATGATAACAGTTCTCGGTTTGGTAAATTTTTTGAAATATTTTTTGACCGCATGGGTGGACCTGTTGGTGGACATATGTCTAATTTTCTTTTGGAGAAATCTCGTGTTGTTAGTCAACAGAAGGGTGAACGTAACTTTCATGTATTTTATCAATTGTGTTATGGTGCCGATCAAACACTTCGAAAACAATTGAAACTTCGAGATCCAGGTGAGTTTTTTTACTTAAATCAAGGCGGTAAGTCAGACCACATAGACATTGACTACGCAAAGGAGTGGAAAGAGACACTAAAAGCGATGAATACTATGTCAATTGGAGATTTAGAGCAGAAATCTATTTTTAATATATTGGCCCTTATTTTGCATCTTGGGGAACTTCAATTTGTTTCTTCAAGCAAGGAAAATGAAGCTGGATCGTTTGTGGTTTCAAACCGTGATGAACTTGACTTTTGTTCCTTTCTCTTAGGAGTAGATACAAACATGCTGGAGCGAGTTCTTACGTGGAAACGTCTAGAGATGGGTTCTACTGAAGTGGTAGATGTTCCATTAGACATGCAGCAATGCCAAAATGCTCGGGACGCTATCGCGAAAGCCTTGTACCATCACTTGTTTGATTTTATCGTGGAATCTGTAAATCTGGCATTAGGAAAAAAACAATATGATTTAATGCTGGGTGTTTTGGATATTTATGGGTTTGAAGTATTGGAGAAGAATGGTTTTGAGCAGTTTTGTATTAACTATGTGAATGAGAAACTTCAACAGATCTTTATTGAACTTACTTTAAAAGTTGAACAAGAGGAATATGTTCGAGAAAAGATACCATGGGAAGAAATCAAGTATTTTGATAATAAAATTGTTTGTAATCTTATGGAAAGTACAAATCCACCAGGACTTTTTGCTTTTATTGATGACGTATGTGCAACAATGTCAAAGGAAAAAGAAGTAGTAGCTGATATTAAAATGCTTGACAAGCTGGATGCCACACATTCTGGTAATCCGCATTTTAACAAAACAGATCGGGGGTTTTTCATTAAACACTACGCAGGTGATGTTCATTATAATGTGGAGGGGTTCATAAACCGTAACAAGGACTTTCTTAGTTCTGATGTAACAGCTTTGTTGCGATCTAGTTCAAATAGTTTTTTGTTAAAACTTCTTGCGGATATTCTAGATGATGGGGTAGAAAATAGTAGTATTAATGGTGGTGATGGTGGGAAGAAAAAACGAAGCTCAACGGCGGGGTTTAAGATACGACAGCAAGCAACTAATCTTGTAAAAAAGTTGATGAACTGTAATCCACACTATGTTCGTGCTATTAAATCAAATGATGATAAACGCCGCGATTACTTTGATGATGCACGAGTATTGCATCAAGTAAAGTATTTGGGTTTGCTTGAAAATATTCGTGTTAGGCGGGCAGGGTATAGTTATCGTCAATATTTTGATAAATTCTTAAAACGTTTTATGTACATTAGTCCAAAGACTTTTCCACGTCCTTTTAGAGGATCTGATATGGACGCTTGTGCTGCTATTTTGCAGTATGTTTCTGATATCTTACCACAAGGTTCATGGCAATTGGGTCAACACAAAGTATTTATTCGACACCCACAACATCTATTTGCTTTAGAAGATCTACGTGAAAATGCTTTGGACAATGTTGTCTACAAAATTCAACGTGCGTGGCATCGCTATCAACGAAATAAAGAAGGTATCATTCTTAAAGCAAGTATTGGGCGTTTGTATGCAAAGGCAGGCAAAGCACGTCGAGCTGATAGTGTGTTCCGTCCTTTTTCCGGTGACTACCTTGAATATCGTACTAAACTTATCCCTCTTCACTCATTTGTGGAGTTTAATCCCATTGGAAGCGCTTGGAAAGAGTACTGGACAGATACAGGGAAGCGATATTACTACAATTTAATACTTCAACAGAGCCAATGGGAACGTCCACGAGAAATGTTTCCACAGAAAATTATTTTTACTGCCTCTCTCGAGCGTGTTACTGACCATAACAAGGCGTTACTTGAGAAAGTTTATTTTATTCTTACTGATTTAGCCATATACATTATTCAAGAAAAAATGGAAACTGTTAAACAACCGGCTGAAAAACCTACAAGAAAAAATCCTCGACCCGCACCTCCTTCAACTTCTACTGTAATAAGATATATTCTACAAAAACGACTTGATCTACGCCTTTTGTCAAAGATATCTGTCACAACACACGCTGACACCATTTTATTGCTACATTTTTATCAACCTTCTTTGCCTTATCGACAGGTGGTGTATACCCCCACTAAGCGTGCTCGAGAGTGTGAGTGTTGTGGTGGCAAACTTTCACCCGCTGCGAAGAAGGAAAACTGCCCTGGATGTGGTCGTGTCTGCTGCGTTAAAAACTGTTTGCCGTACACCCGTCCACTTCCAACGCTGCTGGGCCACAGCAAACCCGTTCGCGTCTGCCCAAGTTGTCTGCAGGGGGAGCCCTTTGAGGCTGTGGAGGACCTCGTGCTGCTGACCCCCATGAAGACGGAGCTGGCCGCCTTCCTGCGCCAGACGTACCGCCGGCGGATGGGCAACAAAGTCCCGCTGGCCGTCGCCGACGCCCTCCTCTATCAACTCGCGGGGGAGCCGCAGCCCCGCCGCCTCGCCGCCGCCGCCTCCCCCGCCGCCGCCGAGACGGCCATCGCCCCGGCGGGAGGAGGCGGCGGCCTGACGGTCTGCGGCCCGGCGGGAGTCCCACAGGAGACCCTCCAGGCACTCGCAGCCGCGCGGGAGGAACGGCGGGCGGCGGCAGCAGCGGCCAGACGGGAGGAGGTGGCAGCCGAAAGAGAACGAGAGGCCGCACGGGAACGGGCGCGGGAGGAGGGGCATCAAAGACTCCTGCAGGAACGACGACGGGCAAGGGCTATGCGGGGAGAAGAGGGGGGAATCGCAGGGTAAATGGGAAAGAGAAGGAGAAGCCCGTCACAGCAGAACTGGGGAGAAACTACTTCATACATCTCTATGGTACAATAGTTTTCTGCTTGTTTTTTTTAATTGTTATTCTCTCGTTGCTTATCTCTTTTTTTTTAATCTGTTGGGGGATATTCTCTGTCTCTGTCTGTGTGGGTGGTTTTTGTTTTACTTTTGTTTCTACCCCGCTGTTGTGTCAAGAAGAGGTACACATTTGTTCGGGTACAATGGAATCCTTGGACTCGCCCGGCTAAACGCCATAAACAGCAATGAGGAGGCCTCCACAGAAACCCGTCTCGAGATGTTGCAGCAGGAACTTGCTGTAAGCAAGCGGAGCTTGAATCTCTTCGTGCACTTCCACGAGAAAACAGGTTCCTGCGTGAAAAAATACCAGCCTTGAAGGACCGTGCAGATATGCTGGCCGCGGATTGGGTTGAACCCGTTAGGGGTGAAGGTATTTCACTCCGTGCACATTTATTGGCACACCAACGACACAGTCGTATGCTTAAGGAGGAATTGGATCGCAAGGAAGAAGCTGTCGTTGAGATGCAAGGAAAAACAGAACAGCAAGAAGAAAATCTTCTTGTTTATCAAAACCGATGCAGAATTCTTTATGAGCGTCTCCGATCTGTATGTGGTATGACAGTTAATAATAATAATAATAATAATAATAATAATAATAATAATAATAATAATAATAATGAGGAAACTTCAAGTTCCGATAAACCAATATCAATAATAATGAATGAAGATGATCCTTCAAGTTTTTTATCGTTGGCTCGCAAGCTACGCACCGTAGAAGTGGAGCGGGATCTCCTGCGAGAAAGGCTTATGCCCCTTCAAGAAGACTGTGAGAGACGCGGAGTTGTTATGACTGCTGTAAGACGTGAAAACGCCACACTTCGTTCTTCCGTCTCACAGCTAATACAACAAGTACAGTCATCTACAGTTCTACTCTTGGATAACGTCACAGAGAATGGGACAAAATCTTTAGAAAGGGAAAATGAATAGAAACAGTGTGAAAACGCTGACGAAACTCAGGGAAGATTACTGACGTATCATGCCAAGAGAGACGCAAAAAGGAATTCAGACAATCATGGTGACTCTCAGGGTGGATAAAAGGAAACATCATCCTTCTGCATATTTTCTTGCATGAAATTAACTACAGTTGTTATTTTATTTTTTTTACTTTTTTTTATGATTTTCTACACTGTATATGTGGGAGTTCTATATTTGTACCAACCAAGTAATAGAGAATATTTCCCTTTCTATATTTTCTTGTTCTGGTAGCAATACCTTTACTGACGCCCAATTGTAGTAAATAAATTGCGTTTTCTTTATATAAATAAATAAATAAATATATATATATATATATATATATCCCATCTTTTTTGTTTTTGTTTTTGATTACTTAGTGAAAAGCAGGGAGCCATATATCGCCCACCCACCCATAAACACCAAAGAAAAAAAAAAGAATATTAGTAAAGAGGGAAAGAAAGGAAGGAAGAGACAAAATGTCTAATGATCCATCAATGAACACAGCACTGCTGAACTTCTGCACATCAGTTGACAATGGCCCAAAGGAGAAAACTGAGCTGCCGAAGCGAACTGCAGAAGAGATGCAGTGGCTTAAAGAAGCGTTGGAGTCTGTAGAAGCACCAGAGCGTCAGATTGAACGTAACTTGGCTATTTTGACTCGTGAAGACGCCAGTGAATCAGAGTGCCTTACGGCATTGGAGGAAATGAGTGATTTAGTAGAAGACATTAATTGGGCCATTGAATTTTCTCTCAGGTCTGGGCATCGTATCATATTGGATTTCTTGGTTAAGAGTAAATTGGCAACAGAGAATGAGGAAGTCCGCCAAGCGGCAGCGATGGTAATTGCACACGCCGCTCAGTTAAACGAAGCTGTACAGAAGTGTTTTGAGGCAGCTCAGTGGCAAGATATTCTGTTACCCTTTTTGAAGAAGGAAGAATCTCCTGCTGTGGTAGCTGCTCTCTTGCATAGCTGTAGCTGTCTTTGTCGTGATTATGCCCCAAATGCTATTCTTTTTGATCATGCGGAAGGCATAACAGTTATTAATAGACTATTGGGAATCTATGGTGAAGGTACACCCCGAAGGAATACCAAGATTACTAGACGTCTGTTATTTCTCGTGGCTTACCTTGCAGAAGTGGTGAAAATGGATACAAATGAACTTATTCCTCTGGTGTGTCGACAGACAACAAGTGATAATGAAGATGTTCAAACTGCTGCTGCTCGAAGTCTCTGTGTGTTTTTAAATAAAAACTCCGCGGCTGTCAAAGTGGCGCTGCATGAAGTGGCTCCTAATACAGTTTCACGTTGGAGAGGCAGTAACTTTGATGAAGACGACAGCAGACGACAATTCCTGAATAAATTGGACCGAGACGGTCACGAAGGTTAATGTTACGTAACGCATAATGACTGCACTATTTCTATTGTTGATACTAAAAATGGAATATGTATTTTATATATACCCAATAATATATATATATATATATATATATATATATATATATTATTGAGTTTAGATAATTGAAAAAATAATTTTTTTCAGAAAGGATAGCCTTTGATTATTTGATAGTTCCTCTGCAAGCATTACTTTGTTTACTTCTTTTCTTTTTCTTTTTCCTCTTGCAATATGTGCATCCTGGAGTAAAAGAATTAAAAAAAACAATAATAATATTTAAAAAAAAGAAAGAAAAGGCAGTAGAACCTTCAAGATGAGGATAAACCCAGTTGCTGCAGGAACACTTCCTGTAGACCTCATCAATGCCATCCGTGGTGGTGCCGTAATGCTTGCAGAAGCCAGTGATAGTGTTGTTGTTTTCCATGATACAAATGGAGGTGTGAAGTGGCATTGTAAGCTTGAAATGGGAGGGACTCGCACGTATCGACACCAGCAGAGTGGGGTTAGTGGATCAGCAGAGATTCCTCTATTTAAATCCGTAACGAAAGAAGCACATGAACCGCAGCAATTACAATCAGAAATGCAACAGAAGTGTGAAGAAGAGAATACATTACATAAAGAGTCAAAAGAAGGCATGAATCCATCATTGGCAGTAACACCACAAATTGATACTTCTGATGTTATTCAGAAGTATCGCAACTTGGCGGTTAAAGTAGCACTCTTCTTAGCACCGGGTCCGCGGGATCAAAGAGAAGTACTAAGGAAGTTTGTCTCAGAGAATAGTGAGGCGTTAAATGCTGTGCTTGGAGTTCTCACAATGTTGAATTTACGCGGCCAGCGGGAACTCGAAGCAGACGGGTATAAATTAGTTGATATTGAGAGTTATAGCTCTAAGGCGATTAAACAGCAAGTTGCAAATCTGGCTCTTCCAAAGGTTGCAGGCGACAAGAGTGTTTTGGATCGCTTTGCCCTTTACGCAGATCGAGATGTAATGTTAGCAGTCTGTTCTAAAGGTATTATGGCAGGACTTGGGAGTTCTAAACGAGAGCGAGAGGAAGAAGATGATGATGATGACAGTGATGATGATAATGATGATAGAGAAAAGGGAGAAGGTGAAAAATTATCGATGAGGCGAAAAACGGAAAGTGGAATCCACACATCCGCAACAAAAACAAAAAGAATAGGTACTGCTACTATTACTACTACTTCTACTACGGGGAATATTAATAATAGTAGTAGTAGTAGTAGTAGTATTGGTGGAACAAAAAATATAACTGGAACAACGACTGGCTCGTTGACAAAACCAATGACACTTCTTACTTCTACGGAACAAAGTGGAATTCGGTGGGATGATGGCGATCTTTCAAAAATGAAGTGGACTATGCCATCAACTGTGACAGAGGTGTTAGCACAATTGCAGAAAGCTGAAGCGGCTGCAAAACTGTCAAGTATAGAACAGGCATTAAGACCCATACAGATAACAGACCTATCGCAGCTAAGTATTGCGCAAACCAATTACGCCATTCTTCGAAAAGAATACCAGATTGTGTATAATCATCTAAAGTCCTTTGAGGATGTTAGTGAGGCTGCAAATGGATGGATTCAGTCGAATATGAGTCGTTTTTCTAAGGAGCTCTCTGAAGAAGTCAAGCAGTGGTTTGATTTACAGGAAGAGCCACGAAACAGACTTGTTGCCTCATTGGACATTCTTTACAAGGCGATTTACCAGTTAAAACGTGACATTGAAGACTACGTCAATCTTCGAGAATGGGGGGTTGTGATGTAAAGGAATATTTAACCGTTCAAAAAAAAAAAAAAAGAAAATACCCAGATATAAGTTTTTATTCTTTCATCACT
The DNA here is from genome assembly GCF_022059095.1 of Trypanosoma melophagium. Classification (NCBI taxonomy): domain Eukaryota; phylum Euglenozoa; class Kinetoplastea; order Trypanosomatida; family Trypanosomatidae; genus Trypanosoma; species Trypanosoma melophagium. The sequence goes on along the minus strand of NW_027125194.1, from coordinate 952,548 downwards.
TTTTTTTTCGTTTTTCGGCCCTTCTTTCTTTTTCTTTCGTTCGCACTTTTCCTCTATCCTTATACGTATTGTTTTTATTCAGTTATTATTATTTATTTTATTTTATTTTTTCCTTCTTGGATTTTTTTATAGTAAATTATTTGTATTCTTTCATTTATTTCGTTTTTTCTTCTTCTCTCCTTCTCTTTGAATTAAATACTCTTCATTTTTTTTTCTGAAGAAGAATTGGAAGGGATAGGGGAAAAATATATATTAAAAAAAGAGAACGGCCTGGTCGTTGCGTAAAGTTGAATATATTCTTGTTTCTTTCTTTGCTTTACTTCAGGTTGAGCCCCATCACACGTAATAATAAACAGGCATCCCTACACCCACATACATATATATATACATACATCCTACATACACACACACACATACGTGAATAGGAAATGATATCTGCAGAAGAGCAGCATTCGGTAGCACCGCTGCCACCACCACCGCCATATCCACTTGGTGGAAATGCTCCGCATGGTAATAATAATAATAATAATAATAATAATAATAATAATAATAATAATAATCCTTCATCCGCTAATTACGTCTCGGAACAACAGGTGGAAGAAGGAGAAGGAGAGAATTATCAATGGCAGGGATCCCCATCTCAGGGGCAGGGATCTGATGAAAGTGATGATATGTATGATGATCATGTCAGTTTTCTTCGAACTGTTAGTGCGTTTCGAGCTTACAGAAAACATGCCGTTTCCACGCGTGATACTCGGTTAAGAAATTTTCTTAAATTTCATCAACAACACCAGTTATCTCTTTGTATTGATTTGGACTCTATGTTTTCTAAATATTTGGATTGTATTGAGACAAACAGTTCCTTCTTTGAGTCCATATGTAGGTCATCACCAGAATTATTTGATATTTATTGGCCCAATGGTACCACTGTACAGATGGAAGATGTCCCTCCACCAACTTCACTGGATATTGACAAGGTGTTTTCCACACTTCGACAATTTGTACGTGATTGGTCAGCGGAAGGGGCACCAGAGCGCAATTCTGTTTATCTCCCTATATTGGCTACATTGGAAGATTGTTATCCAGATCCGGCAACACGTGGAAGTGTAAAGATTCTCGTTCCTGGTGCAGGACTATGCCGACTTACGGTGGAGTTGGCCCTGCGTGGATTCGCTGCACAGGCAAATGAGTTCAGTTATCACATGCTCATCGCTGGACATTACATACAGAATCACGTTGTGGCCTCGTGTCAACACAAAATTTGTCCCTATGTTGATAATACCAGCAATTTGGTAAACCGTGAGGATCAGTTTGTGGATGTGCATATTCCTGATCTCTGCGCCTCTGAGGCGGTTGATAACCTCCGTGAAGGGCAACAACCCGCGTTTGGTGAACTCTCCATGGTGGCGGGGGACTTTACGGAGGTTTATGCCAAACAGCATCAACGTAAGAGCTGGAATGCCGTAGCGACATGCTTTTTTATTGATACAGCGCATAATATTGTGGAATACATAGAAATTATTTACAATTTACTTGTGCCAGGAGGGTATTGGGTGAATGTTGGTCCCTTGTTGTATCACTTTGCGGATTCTTCTGAAGATGTGTCGATTGAACTTTCACTTGGAGAAGTTCTCGCGGTAGCGCAGCGCATAGGTTTCGTTCTTCTTAGTCCACCAAGATTTATTGATACCACCTATACAAATAATCACCGAAGTATGAAACAACTTGTTTATCATTGTGCCTTCTTTCTACTTCAGAGGCCTTTAACGGAAGCAAAAGAACGAGATCAGCAACAGGGATCTTTAGCAGTAGAAAAGATATAATAATATCTTTCTTTTGTCTCAATAGCTCATTTTTATCCTTCTTTCTGTGTAAGATGAGGTTTCGTGAGTGCGTATGGAGCATACATATGTACGAATACATATGAGTAGATATATACTATACTATTCTTTCTACATATTTGTATGCAGTAAAGGTGGGGTAGTGAGAAGGAAAGAAAGAGATAATACAGAGATAGGTTTCCCATAAATGCTAGAGCTAAAAGCAGTCTAGTAATGGGAAACAAACAGAAAGCAAAAGTAAACATGTGTAGTAGTAGTAGTAGTGGTAAGTGGTAATCATTTCATTTCCTTATTACTTTTGGGGTAAATTCCTTCTTGTATTATGCGAGTTTATTATTAGGAATGCCGTGGATGAGGATATATATATATATATATATATATATATATATATATATATATATTTTGGTTTTCTTACACAGTGATGCTGAGTTCTACTATTGCTTTCAACAAATGTTCCTGCTAACTCTATCTGTTGGGGTTAGTTTATCTATCCCTCTTGCTGCTGCCTTTTTCTTTTTCTATACGTGGGGGTTTCTGTCAGCTTGCGATAAGAATGGTCGAGTCTTATTGACTTTTATATCTTGTATGGGTTTAACTATTAGGAATATTTTTACTTCTTTTTATTCCTAACAGTGTGCCAATAGTAAGTTTCTGAAAAGAAAATAGTAAATTTTTAAAGTACGATCATGACAACCATTCAGCCTTATACACCACTAGAGTGAAGAATTTGCACTAAGGCTTTCAAGGATTTTGTGCGCCGATATGGTCCATTAGAATTTTCCTTTGAGTTGAGACCTGCGGATATGCCGCAACACACTTTTCATGTTGACAGTACTCTAACTTTAGACGGTGATACTCTCAAATTAAAAATGGGGCCAAACAACTTTATGGACTGGGAATCCGTGTGCCCGTCCATTATTGGTTTTATAATGCCTCGAAATCAAAATTTTCTACAAATTTTCGAGACGACAAATAACTTATTCGGGGCGGAATGGGCCGCACTGGGAGAGCAAGCTCTAAGGCTTCATCAAGAATATAACAGCGCCCGAGCACAGTTAGAACACGAAGCTTTTCGAGCACAGCAAACCGCTAATATACAACTCCAGGAATTACAAAATCAACTGGCACAGATGCATCAACAGGCTAACACGCAAGCCCTACTGGCAGCATCCCACACACAATTAAACCAGACGCTTGAAGAACCACGACAGCTGCAAAATCAGCATGCTGCCACACAAGCGCAATTAAAATCAGCGCTGGAAAACTACAATCAAACGGAACAACCGTCTGTTCTGGGTGAAACTAAGGAACCAAAGATATCACCACCGCAAGGTAGAAATATAACAGGCTGGGCAGGGAAACCAGCGCCCGATTTGCCGGAAAATGAGGAACACCCAAAGTTGGGTCTTCGGGGAATCCAGGAACGCCGCCAACCAACGTGGCTCGAAAGCAGCCGACCTATAGAAAAAATACAGACCTTTGATGGACTGATGGAATTTTTGATGGATACATCACCAACAGAAGTTGTGGCGGCTTATCAGCAACTTTTTCCCAGACTGGTTAATCCCGGTCCTTTTTATCAAGATGCATGGGATATGTTCATACAATGGCTGGACTCCTTTCGTAACGAGGGGATTTCAGAGCAGCTCGTCCATATGGGATGACAGGTATATACACACCTCCGACTAATTCAGGCTGCAAAAGATCACCCAGGCGTGAAGATAACCGCACTACGAGAAGCTTATGAAGAGCCTTGGCAAAAGGAAGATCCAATCGCGCAAGCCGTGAATAAGGTAAAGCGGAAACAGTCATTACCACCGCCGAGTAAGGCTCGGTGTTTCAGATGCGGTCGCATCGGACATTACGGCACGACGTGCTGTGTAGACGCGTACAGAGAACCATTTAAACCAAAAAACGATTACCGGCCACGGAAACAGTGAATACCGGGGCCCGGGCAAATAGGATACCAAAAGAACGTCAGGACGCAAGACTGGTCGCGTCCCCTCAACACCGTGGTTTTCTTTCGAACACATATTCAAACAGCCACACAGAAGATTATAACAGGCAATATACAAGATCAACACGCAACACGACAACAATTACAAGAGGTTTTCCCATCCGATACACTCCCTCCAGGGGCAAAATCCATGAACGATATAACTTTAATTCCAGCGCGCTCTCACGACCCGTACGTCTTGGCGCTGGCATCAGAGGCCAACCGCATCGCAAAACACATGTGGACCCGCACAACTTTGGAACAGAGGGGTTCAATACTGCGCAGGTTCATAGAGTTCGTGGTAAAACACAATTTAGAGGTACAAGAGGAAAACATTCCATTATTTATAGTAAGTTTGCAATTGGCAAAGAGCAGCGCGATTCAATACACGCGTACCCTAAGTACCATGCTAGCATCGCCCAGAACACCCACACAAATGTTTCTAATGGGTTTACGGAAGACGGCGGCACAGGACCCGTTAAAACAGGCACGCCCCATGTTAATATGGGAATTAGATATGATAATCGTTACTCTGACAAAGGAAAAAGATTGGGTGGCATTACGACTAGCGTGGGTTACAGCCAGCCGATGGGGAGAAATAGCACAACTCCAGAAACAAAATTTCGTGCCACACAATCAAGATCCCAATGCCATAATAGTGGATTGGGCAGCACTACCAAAAACATTCACGAGCGACCCTCACAGAGCGGCAAAATACGTGGTAATCGCAGGTGCGGGCGCACGACGCGTCAAGGAAACCATAAAAGGATTGACAAGCGACGAAAAGTTAACGACGCTAACTACGAAAGACATGGAGAATATCCTTCGACCGTACGGAGTGGCAGCTCACTCCATAAAGAGAGGAGCGCTAGCACACGCCGCGGCAGCAGTGATCGAACACGATCTCGATCCACGATTAATAACACAGTTAGGGAAACACGCAGACCCCATGGAACTCCCACGCAGCACGGTGCGATACTTAGGCCATTGGGCCGCAACAATAAACAAGTCCGCACACTTGACATCATTGATGTAAGAGAATTGGAAAAATGAGCTGCAAAAAAATGGGAATTACCAGAATTGACAACGCAACATTTCTGCGCCCCTTTCAAAGGGCATAATATACTGCAACGATCACACCGAAACAGTGTGGCGACAAAAGAAGACGAAACACAATTACCGTTGCAACAAATAGACGTAGGCACGCTTTCCACCCAATGGATAAGAGACCGCCTCAACCATAAGGCCAGGAGGCATTGGGATGAGGTGTGGCACATTATGCAGAAACCCGAATTATACGCCAAACGGCGTGAATCCAACTTACGAATTAATAACGCTGATGCGCAGCGTATGAAGGAAGCAGGCGTTATTTGCACAGCTTCATCACATCCAACCACAGGATGGGTCGTCCCGTTTACGGTAGTGGAGGGCAAACCCTCCGGACAAAGAAGACGTTTTATTGCGTGGCCAAGAGAAAAGAATGACAAGGATGATTATGAGGCCGATGTTCCTCTCGCGCATATTTCAAAGTATCTGGATGTGGTTTACGATGAAACGGCAACATTATTTGATTTAAAGGCATCTTTTTTCCAAGTGGCCTTACCAGTAAACACACGCACAAGTTTCCGTTGCCGCACGGAATCAGGTGAATTCGTTGAGTTCACTCGCCTTTTCATGGGCTATAAATGTAGTCCTGAGATTATAAATACCATTACAAGAGTTTTGGCTGGCGATCCAGAATTGGTATTGCCACAGTGCGCGGCACCCAAAGGGTTAAAAATAGATGTATGGATTGATAACATCCAAATAAGTGGTCCACATCAGAAGGTGGATGCTTGGGGAAAGACAATTCGGAAGAACATGCAACAATGCGGCGCCACCATTGGAGAACAGAAGCTCAACACTAAAGAATATGATTTCATAGGCGTACGTTTCAATCACAAAGACAACACGGTGTCTTTAAGTGAGAAAACAATACAGAGATTGCAACAGGCTCCTTCACTGGATAACACGACAGTCGAAGGACTGGAGAGCACAGTTTCGCGTATGCTGTACGCGGGTGGGGTAAGAGGTGCAGCTCTTTTCCCTTATTATTTCTTCTTGAAAATCGTACTTCGACGTTTATCTCGTTTAAATCGAGGATTAATACGGCCACAAGACCCGGCAAATTTATCACCAACTGCAAAGGACATCGGACAAAGTTGGCTCAACACATTGTTAAAGAACGACCCGGTTCATCCTCCACAAAAGTTGCCTTCCACGGCAACACTCGTCACTGACGCCTCCATGTACGGATGGGGGGCGCTGTTATTCAAAGATTCAGGGGCGTTTTGGCCGCGGGCGGTGCGTGGGAACGCACACCCCATATGATATCTCAAGCGGAGGCACGAGCAGTTCATCTCGCTTTACGCGGTTTTAAAACACATCTACACGGTCCCGTGGATATTTGCGTGGACAATACAACCGTCATGCATATTATGCAAAAAGGAAACACACATTCACAAGCTTTGGTGAAGGAAGCTGACGCCATCGACAGAGTTTTGCGCTCGCACGGTATAAGAGCAAAGTGGTGTTATGCAGCTTTAGAGCAGAACCCGGCGGACGGCTTATCTCGAGGTAAAACAGCCCACTCAGTAGACGTAGCGAAGGGGTGGAACTTGCGATGGGGAGAGCGGGAGGCGGGTTAAAAGGGCTTCTCAGCACTTCCTTTTCGTCAGTTTTTAGGATTCTTTAATAAATAAATATCTGGTACAGTTTCAATTTATTGTTTGTATTTTTTATATGATATGGGGTTACTAGTAGTAGAGTTAAAATTCACTGTTTTCTCTTGTTTCTTCTTTTCTCCTTCTTTTTGTTTTTGTCCGTGTTCGGATGGGTTTCGGTTTCTTAATTCACTGTTGTGTGTTGCTACTTCTCTCTCTCTCTTAGTGTGTTATCATCACTAGTCTTGTTTAATTTCTTTCGTTTGGTTCGATTTGTATTTGATTCCTCACACTATTATTATTAATAAAGTGTGTAGATTCCAAAAGAGAAATGCACTTTCCTTGTAAAGATAGTGGTATGCAAAACACCCTAAAAAAGGGAAAAGAAGAAGAAATCTCTAATAATGTTTTCATCACAAACGACATAAAGGTACCAATAACAATAAGAAGAGAGACAGATATCCAGCGGGAATCGCGAGACCCATCATTTAATACCATGCGAGTCGAAAAGAATCCGAATCCCCCACGAGAGCGTATTGTGCATCTTGGCACTTTGGCTTCCACGATTACACCACTGCATCGTTACTTTTCTTTTGTCCCACACAATAACAACAACAAGAAAAGAAAAGGAATAATAATGAGAAAAGAAGATGTGATGGATGTGTACACACCACATTGCGTTCGTTGTCCAAATTGCAAGGGATGTCAATTGCATATGCAGTTCTGCAGTGGGGCGTATGGAATGCGGCACATGTTGGCATGGATTGTACGCAGAAAAGCACCCAAAACCGGAGAGAAACGAACTATTGAAATGCGTTATCATGTCTCTAAACATATACCACCACCATCTAATCATTATACTAATCATACTACTAATAATGTTCCATGGCATTATGTTTGCCGATTTGAGGTTGGTCCTGTTGTGATCACGCGACATCTCATTTACACCAGTAGAGCAGAGGTGGTGGAAACAATAAGTCGCGGTGCAACATCTCTGGGGAGCTTTGCCGGAATGATATCGCCGCGTCCACTGAACTTCCTCGATGTCTTTTTCGGGATCTTTTACGGTACGAGTGATAGAGGACGGGATAAACGGTATTATTGCATTCTGCAGAGAACGGCAATGCGGGCAGTTGCAGCACAGGCACGGGCATTGTGGGAAAAACTCACCTTTTCACCGGAGAAGCAAAACACCGCGGCATTGGGGCAAAGAACAAGAAGGAATAATAACGAAAATAATAATAATAATAATAATAATAATAATAATAATAATAATTCAACTCCACAACGAGTACAAGTCGATTGGAGATATCCGCCGCTTTTCTTCTCACTGTTGCCAGGCACCCCACAAGGGAAGAATTTGGGTATTTCATTCGTCTTGTGGATTTCCCCCCTTGCCCGTTCCTGCATTACGGCGCATGTGTTGGAAATGGATGAATGGTGGCGGGCCCCACACACATGTCATGTAAACAATGAAGAAGAAAAAGAAGAAACAGTAAAGCATACGGCAATGCATGATGATAACAAGTCAATTTCTTCTACATTAAATGGAAAATGGGAAGGTGAAGTTAAATGTCGTCGTTGTCTTACTCCTGGCAATCACTGGGGACTCATCACACGACGGCATAGGGAAGATAGAGATAAGGTGGTCACTATATTGCGTGTGCGTCGTTCATGCATTAAACGAGAAGTGACACGACGAATAATGCGATCTAACTACATCAACAAGAGTAACAATGACAATAATAATAATAATAATAATAATAATAATAATAATAATAATAATAATAATAATAATAATAATAATAATAATAATAATAATAATAATAATAATAATAATAATAATAATAATAATAATAATAATAATAATAATAATAATAATAATAATAATAATAATAATAATAATAATAATAATAATAATAATAAAGAAATTAAAAATGATGTTGTTTGGGTAAATAAGCAAAAGACGCGAGCCCAGTTTATGGCACTTTTGGTTGCGTACATGATGCGGACAACGGTGTGTGGTCCGTACAAGCAGCGACATCTCACTTATTCTTCCTCATCATCATCATCTACAGTCCTCAACTCTCTGTAGACAATCACACTTTGATTTAAAGGAAATATATTTATGTTCTTTCTTTACTTTTTTTCTCTCTTTTCATTTTTTCATTTTTCTTTTTTTATTATTCACAGCCTGAACATTAAAAACGAGCGGGAATTTCTCCAACTGTTCGTTTCTCTCTCCCTCTCCTCAAAATTTTCACAGTTGTCGTACTACTATAGAGTAGTATTGACCTTGGCTTTTATTTTTTATTTTTATTATTATTATGCCCAGGCATGCTCTCTCATTCCTTTGGGGTTTTATCATTCTCTCTTTTGTTTCCTACTAATCTTTTTCGTTACTATTTTTCTGTTATATATATATATATATATATATATATATATATATATATATATATATATATATGTATATATACATTCATGCTTCTATTATCAATTCTTGTCTTCTTTCTCTTTCTCTTTCTCTTTCTATCTCTTTCTGTTTGTGAAGTGCATTGCCAGCTCCATCAATGAACTCTTCCACTAAAAAACCCCGGGCGTCTTTGCGGTCAAATCATGGAAATTCGCAGAGACGGCCCACAGTAACTCAGCTGGAAGAGAGTAAAAAGGACGGAATTACACTCAAGCGAGCAGATGTAGAGGCGGCCTTTGCCTTTTTTGATGTGCAGAATAAAAAGGAATTAAAACCACGTGACCTAAAGATGCGACTCTCTGCTTTCTATCCTGATATGACAAATAAAGAATTCAAGTTTCTCCTTGATGAGACTACAAATGGTAGCTTTACAGTAGAATCATTGTGGAACATTGTTGAAAACTTTCACGGTCTCCACACATCAGCTGCAGAAAGTTTGAGGTTTGATCCCGTAAAGGAAGCTTTCCATATTTATGATCCACATGGTCAAGGTGTTGTAGATGTTGATGTGCTTGCTGGTATTATGAAGCGTATTGGATTAGGCGAACTTTCGCATGAGGAGATGGAATTACTCATACAAACTGCAGACTTTGATAAAGATGGTAAAATTAATCTTGAAGACTTTCGAAACCTTCTAAGGATTGGAAGGTAAGTCATAAAGTGTAATATATATATATATATATATATATATATATATAGCGGGAGAGAACTTTAATATATGTACTAGTATTATTGTTGGTGGTAGTGATACGAAAAATGCAACGGAGAAATAAAAAGAAGATTTTTTTTCGTTTTTCCATTTCATGCTTGTCCTGCTTTCTTATATATATGAAGTATCTCTTTGCTAACTGATGATAGCAAAAAAAAAAAAAACAAGAAAAACAGCAAGAAGAAGTCCCCCCTGCTTGTATGTAATATATGGGATATAAGTATACATTTATATTGGTGGAAATAGAGCCAAAAAAAAAGAAAAGCATCACATGTGGTTGTATGATCTGTCCAAGTAAATAATAATGATATTTGTATTATATATATTTTTTATTATTTTGGTTATTTTTTCCCCGTATTCTTTTTCCTCACTTTCGGTGAACGCAAAAGGAACATTTAAACGAAACAGAAAATAAGCACACAGGATTTGTACAAAAAAAAAAAAAAAAAAAACGAGTTCAACAACAACAAGAAAAAAAAAATGGCCGTTGCAGCAAGAACCAGTGAAAACAATGAATCTAATTTGATTGAACAACAGCTACTGAAGGAATACCCAAAATTTCATTTAATCCCTCAAACCCTACAGTTGCGGTTTCTCTTCACCATTATTCGTGATAAAAACACCACACGCACAGACTTTGTATTTTACAGTGAACGTATTATACGTTTGGTGGTGGAGGCTGGGCTTGAACTGATCCCGATGTGTGAAAAAGATGTGGAAACGCCTACGGGGTGCACGTACCACGGTTGTGTTCCAGATGAAAGTGGTATTATTGGCATTAGTATTCTCCGCGCCGGGGAATCCATGGAACACGCCCTGCGTGAAACATGCCGTGGGGTTCGCATTGGAAAGATTTTAATTCAGCGCGATGAAACCACGGAGGATAAGCGGCCGGACCAGCGGTATAATTACAGCAAGATTCCAAAGGATGTGGCCAGCCGTCATGTGTTGCTGCTTGATCCCATGATTGCCTCTGGCGGCACTGCCATTCGTGCCACGGAGGTTCTCACTCGCGAGTACGGTGTTCCAGAGGAGAATATTATCTTTCTAAACCTCATCACATGTCCAGAAGGCATTCGTCGATACCTGCAGACGTTTCCAGGAGTTCAGGTAGTATCTGCAGCTATTGATGAAACACTTAATAAGGAGAAATATATCTGCCCTGGTCTGGGAGATTTCGGGGATCGTTTCTTTGGTACACACGAATAGACCTTTAAATGAGGCAGAGAAAAGAAGAAAGAAAAGAAAATGGATCAGTGGCTAAGGTTTCAATCGTACTCTTATGGTGGATGGATAAAATGATATTTCGTTTCCTTCATTTTTTTTTTTTACTATGGGAGCAATGAGCTTTGCTCTTTTAGTAGGTAATAATAATAATAATAATAATAATAATAATAATAATAATAATAATAATAATAATAATAATAATAATAATAATAATAATAAACACAATAATAATAATAATAATAATAATAATAATAATAATAATAATAATAATAATAATAATAATAGTAATAACAAAAACTAACAAAACGTTGTTTTTTCTTTTTTTTTCTTTTCTTTCCTTTTCCTTTTCTTTTCTTTTTTTTCCTTTTCACGGACAAGCGGACCAATTTGTTTTCAGGTTATGGTCCCTTTGCACTAGTTCTTCTGAGTCTGTAAATTAAATTCCTATTGTTGTTGTTGTTGTTGTTGTTTTTCTTTAAGAATTTCCTAATATGATTCTGGGGAGCGAGATAGGGAAAATAAGTTAAAACGTGAATTACTATATGTTAAAAGAATCAAGGGGGGAATGTATAGAAATTCATTTGGTACCTTGATCTTCTTGAGGCATAAAAGTTTTTAATGTATTTTCCGTATCCCACAAAAATAAGGGAAAAAAGAAAACAAACAAACAAAGGAACAATAGGGGTTTTCACTTTTGAAGCTCCACGTATTGGGCGATGATGATGATGAAATTTACTTGTGGGTTTTTTTTCTTTCCTTTGTTTGTGTCTGGAAGGGGGGATGCGGTGGAGGGAAAGGACGTTTCTTCTGTCTTTTCCTCTTCATCCCTTCTTCCGATTGATTTCGTGTATTACTTCTACCATTTCATTACCTCTATCTTTTCTCTCTCTCTCTCTCTCTATATATATATATATATATATATATATATATATATATATATATATGTATAACTGTGTAAAGAAGGTTGATTCCTGAGAATTAGTAGAAAATGAGTCAAGTGGAAGCTGAAACGGCAGCGCAGGCCAAAATGAAACGTGAGGCAAATGCGAATTTGGAGCCGTGGAGAAATGTACTGCTGGCCTTATCAAAGGCATTACCCCCAAACTGCGGCACGATGTCTGTGGAGAAGGTTTTAACGGACCTGCAAGAAAAGAATGATCCGCGTGTGACGTCGATGCTGGATACACTAAAACAAGAATTAAGTGATCGGGTGTGTGATACAAATGAGGAAGAGGCAGAAAAGTGGAAAGATAGGGGAATGGAAGCGTATAAATCAGGAAAATTAGAAGAAAGTGTGCTTATGTTTACTCGTGGAATGATGTATGCTAAAGGAGATGTAACATTAGAAGGTCTTATTAGTAATCGAAGCACAAGCTTCTTTGCACAAGAACGTATATTGGAATCACTTATAGATGCTCATACAGTTATTACAATGAGGTGTAATAATTGGGAAGCGCTACAACGTCGTGGAATGTGTTTAAAAAAATTGGGATTTGAAGAAGAAGGTAAAAAAGATTTGGAAGCTGCAGCTAATAATAATATAGAATCTGCAAATGGAAAAGAAGTTTTAAACAAAATTCTTCAATCAAATACTCTTGTTGATAGTACTAGTGGTAATAGTAGTGGTAGTAGTTTGTTTTTACCTGGGATAACAACAACATCAACAACAGCAACAACAACAACAACAGCAACTACTACTACTACTATTCCTATTTCCACTGAGCTCAGTGGTGTTTCTGAGGGAAATACAAAAGGTGTCGTTGCACAAACGCGTATAGAGAGTGGTGAAGTTATGAGAGAAACACCAATTGCACATGCCTTATATGATGATCATTGGGGTATTCGGTGTTGCTACTGTTTTCAAGTAACACGTGTCTTATATCCCGGAATACCTTATCGAATGAGGGGAAAAGTATCACGAGGATTATTCTGTAGTGAATCTTGTGCTAATGCTAGTTGGGAACGTTATGGTCAATATGAAACTAGTAATCCATTTTTTCAAATATGCCCTGTAGATGCTTTAGTGGCAAGTCGTATGCTTCGTGGTGAAAATAAAAAATTTAATCTTAATTCACTTCGTGGAAATTTTTCGGGAGAACTTTATCCCGCTTCTGTTATTGGAGGATTTGAAACGGCTGTAAGTCTTATTGGATTAGTATTAGGTGCAATAAGTAAAGAAGAGGTGGATCACTTTCGTTTTGCCCAACGTCAAGTTATTCTTTCTGGATTTGAAGTAAGATTTTTTACAGGATCTCCAATTACAATAAACACCGAAACAGGAGAAGCTTTCATGAGTGATTCTAGACCTATATCTGTAGGAAAAGGAATATATATAACTGCCACACGTTTTCGTCACTCTTGTGATCCAAATTGTTTTCTTTCGTTTGTAGGAAATCCGCTGGATTGTTCCTTATCTCTTACCATTCGTGCTATTAAACCAATTTTAGTGGGAGAGCAACTTACTATAGCGTATTATAATATGACGAGTTATAAAGCTGTGAGTGCCCAAACCCGTCAACGTGCCCTTGCTGAACGTTGTGGGTTTCTTTGTAATTGTTCTGCATGTACGGATAATAAAGATGAAGGTGTAACGTTAGAAAAAAAAGAGTATTATATTAAAGCGGCTGATTTATATCAAAAAGGTTGTCGTTTACTACGTGAGGGTCAATATGATGTAGCCGTTACGGTTCTTTCTCAGAGTTATAAAATCGCTATGGAACACTTGTGTCCACCTCCTCGACCTCCACAGTCTATGATTCCAAAAACCCACATGGCCCTCGCAAGGGCGTTTAATCATTTAAAAAATAATAAAAAATGCACAGAACATCTTGAGGCTAAAGTAGAAACAGAAAAGGCTATTTATGGAGGAGAAAATCATGTGGAGTTTATTGATGATTTTATTCGTCTAGCCTTTTTTGAACCTACTGAAGAAAAGAGGAGAATGTATGCAGAAAAGGGAGTGGAATTGTTACGACGTTTTTATGCACCATCAAAGGAGGTTAATACTGTAATAACTCGTATACAATCCTTTGTGGTGCGACACCATTCTTGATATGAGAATGTGTTTATTTATTTATTTCTAAAATTAATATTACCTTGATTGATTATAGTTTTATTATTATTTATTTATTTATTATTTCATTCTTCTTTATATTCTTGCTCCTTTTTCTTTCTTTCTTTTTTCTTTCTCTCGTGTTTATGCCTGTGTTCTTATATATAAAGAAAGAGAGGGGGAGATAGAGAGTGTATATATAAATATAGATATATTTATATATACACCTATATTTATATATTTATACATATAAGAAAGGGAAAACGGGAATTTGAAATGTTTCGCCCTTTGCGATATGTGGGTGTTTCTCCTTTCGCCGTGGCGATGCGGGCGCAGAGACAGTTCTCTGCCACAGGTGGTAATGGATCAGATCGTAATGGAGAAAATCAACCAAAAGTGAATGAAAAGAAAAATGGGAATTCATGGGAAAAACAATCTCCATCTAATAATAATAATAATAATAATAATAATAATAATAATAATAATAATAATAATAATAATAATAATAATAATAATAAATCAACCGAAAATTTATTATCTGAAAAACCTCATCCTAAAGGATTTGATGCTTTTTATTCTAGATATATTCTGGGAAAAATGTCCTTTACTCGTATTCCTGCAGAATCTGTTAATCGTGCATATGCCATGTCACCAGATGAACGTATTTTAACTGCCCAAATAGCTGCTAAAACTTTAAAATGGAAACGTATGCGTCTTCTTGTAATAATGTGTTTCCTACTTTCGGGGGTAGTTTTAACAAGAATTTATATTGCAAATTCATATATTAAAGGAAATATTGAAAATTATACAACAGTTATTGTGGATTTGGCAAAACATACTGCAGGTTTTCTTAATGAAAAAGGTGAATTTCTTGGAGTTCGAAGTTTTGTTGATTACAGAACATTTGAATCTACATGTGATAAGGATAAAGATATTCTTGTTTTATTTCATACTTATTATCCATGGGTTCCTATGTTATTATTATGTCTTTTACCTATTTTAGCCTTGACAAATTCGGCTTTTAGTGGTTCTGCAAAATTAGCATCTGTAGCAGCAGAAAAGAGTCGATTTAATTTTAAACGTGAATTTTCTATTTCTACACGACTTGGAGATGTTGCAGGATTAACGGAAGCAAAACATGAGGTAGTAGAAATTATTGATTTTTTAAAAAATCCTGCTCGTTATCAAGCTCTTGGAGCTAAATTACCTAAAGGTGTACTTCTTGATGGTCCTCCTGGAGTTGGAAAAACTTTACTTGCTAAAGCTGTAGCAGGAGAAGCTATGGTACCTTTTCTTAGTTGTACTGGAAGTGAATTTGAAGAGGTTTATGTTGGTGTTGGTGCACAACGTGTTCGAGAACTTTTTAAACAAGCGCATGAATGTAAACCGTGTGTTGTTTTTATTGATGAAATTGATTCATTTGGTAGAAAAAGAAAATCTGAATCAGGAGGAGGAAGTTCAAGAGGAACCTTAAATGCTTTTCTTTCAGAATTAGATGGTTTTAAAGATGCTACAGGAATTATGGTATTAGCTGCTACCAATCGTGCAGATATTTTAGATAATGCTTTAACTCGATCTGGACGTTTTGATAGAAAAATAACTTTAGAAAAACCCTCTCATAAGGATCGAGTAGCTATAGCAAAATTACATTTAAAACCATTAAAACTTGAACCTTCAAGTAATTTAGATGGTTATGCAGAAGCCCTTGCCGCCCTTACACCAGGATGTAGCGGTGCAGATATATTTAATATTTGTAATGAAGCTGCTATTCAAGCTGCTAGAGAAGAAAAAGATTTTGTTTCACATCGTCATTTTCATCAAGCAGTAGAACGAATTTTAGTAGGATTGGAAAGGAGTGCTGTAAAATTAAATAAAAATGAAAGAGAACGTATTGCTTTTCATGAAGCAGGTATAGTTATTCTTCATTGGTTTCAAGAAAAAACAGATCCAGTTATTAAAACTACTATTCTTCCAAGAGGGCGTCATCGAACAGGAGTAACTCAAAAATTACCACAAACTACATTTATTTCTACTCAAGAACAATTAATGCAAAATTTAGTTGCAAAATTAGGAGGTTATGTATCTGAAGAATATTTTTTTCAAGATATTTCTTCTTCTGCAGCAGAAGATGTAAAAGCTGCTACAGATAGAGCTCGTTTTTTTGTTTGTACTTATGGAATGGATCCTGAAAATATAGGACATTTTGGATACGATTTAAGTGATTCCAATAGTATTCAAAAACCTTTTGGACCCCAAAAAGAAGATGCTATTGATGGAGCGGTCCTTCAACTTATAACAGTCGCATTAGAAAATGCACGTTTAATTTTAGGACAACATATTGAAAAGACACGTGCTTTGGCTGCACTTTTAATGCGTCAAGAAACCCTTTCTGCAAGGGAATTATGGCTCGTTTTGGGAGATCGTCCAGTAATGACGAAAGAATTTCGAACTTATCTTGAAAGTTAAAATTTGAATATATTTTTTAAAAAGGATAAATATTTTAACAAGGAAAAAGTTTCACGTTATTTTTGTTTCTTCGTTTCTTTTTTTTTTTCGCTCTTGGCGGTTGCGTGTGTGTTTTTGCTCTTTTTTTTTGTTTTGGATTTTTGTTTTCCGCTTTTGTTTCCTTTTTCTTTTTCTTCTCCCCACCGGACGGGGGAATAGGAAGTCTAGCGGCGACAGCGCTTCGACAGGGAGGGGAAAAGGAGGGGTTTGAGGAAACCCAACCGGGGCAATCAAGAAAAGAAAAAGGCAAACCGGGTTCCATTTCCCTCTTTTTATTTGCCGGTTGGGGGAAGGCGGCGTGGGGTGTTGGTTCCTTTCTTCCTTGACTCCTCTGGTTCCCTTTGGTTTTGGGGAAATTTCCCTGCAAAAAAAAAAAAATATAGGGTGGAAAAATACGCCGGTCGGGACTCGAACCCGAGACCTTCGCCGTGTTAAAGCGACGTCATAACCACCTAGACCACCAGCGCTCGCGATATTCTGAATAGGTTCCAAGTAAGGTATAAAGCAATTAAAGAAGAAAAAATTTTACATTTTTTTGGAAAACTTTTTTAAACATATTAATAGTTCAATCTCAGAGTCTCTTCCGTGCCTTCTGTAGCTCAATTGGTAGAGCATGTGACTGTAGAATTAAAAAAGCAGATATCACAGGGTCGCTGGTTCGATTCCGGCCGGAAGGAATGCCTTTTTCTCCATTCTGCGTAATGAATTTTTTTCATTTATTCACCGTGGTGTGAAAAACTGGAATAAAGCCAAAAAAAAAGGGAAAGAGAGAAAACAATGCGATCGGTGAGGCTCGAACTCACGACCTTGGGATTATGAAACCCACGCGCTGCCGACTGCGCCACGCTCGCTTCAATCGGGTTCGAAGAGTTCTTCAAGAAAATAAATAATGATAATAATAAATTAATTTAATAAATAAAACTATATATATGATTTCTATTTTTACAGATTGCATCTCCGGTGTGGTATAGTGGCTAGAACAAGCGGCTCTCACCCGCTAGACCCGGGTTCGATCCCCGGCATCGGAATCTTTTCGGAAAAAAAAAAGAACTGACGAAATTCTTTTGTTAATTTGTTCTTTTTCTTCTTGCGAAAACCGTCGACAGCAGGGTTCGAACCTGCGCGCGAGATCGCATTTGATTTCAAGTCAAACCCCGTAACCACTTGGGTATGTCGACACACGGCGGAAAGACACATATAACGCCTTAAAAAAACAAATATAGATGAAAAAATTTATTTATTATTTAAAAAAAATAACATTTTTAAAACCAAGATTAAAGCCATGGCGGTGTGGCCGAGTGGTCTAAGGCGCTAGATTTAGGCTCTAGTCTCTAGGGGCGTGGGTTCGAACCCCACCACCGTCAAGGGATTTTTTCCCATCCCAAAAAACTTTCGAAAAGAATGGACTCGCCTTAGGTTTATCGGAAGGCAAGAAAAAATTTTATGGGTTTTCATGATGGATAATGTTTATTTCTTTTCGTTTTCGCTGCTTGTCCGGCTTTGTCCCTTACGGGAGGCCCGGCCCTCGCGCCGTCAGGAGGGGGGCGGGTTTTAAGGGAGATCTCAGCGCTTCCTTTTCTTCAGTTCTGTTGTCTATTGGTGGAAGGTCCGCTCGGAAGGGCAATACAATAGTGCATTATGCGAATCATCGGGTATGCAAGGATAGGCAAGAAGAAATAATATTTTCCCTTTAGGTTTCCGAACCTTCCCCCAGAAAAACGGATTAACTCGCCGCCTCAGGCGCATGCACAACGCAGAATGCCCTCCCACTGAAAGAAAGCGCCCAAGAGCAGATGAACCAATACCAGAGGGATCAGCATTTCCATTTGACAAATGTGAAATGATAGCGCGCTCTAAAACAGGCCTCAAAGCCCACATTCGAGCACGCCATCCTGAGGACCCCAGCAAAGACGCACCCGGCACGCAGTTAATCCCACAGCCAGCATCGCTGCGCTGTGAATTTTGTCTGAGGGATTTCGGTACCTGGGAGCTCTATCGTACCACAGAATTTAAACACCCGCCTGGAACTCCGATATTGCCGATTACAATAAATGTAACATTTCCCAGAAATAAGAAACGTCAGCGAGACTCGTCGCCACCGGAACGTGAGGACCACGGCAAGGTTCAGTGCGGTGTGTGTAAGAAGTTCTACGCCAACATGCCTTCACTCGCCATTCACTGCAGAAATTTTCACCATGGCGAAGGCATGCCTGCCAAAGGGGCAACCAAATCCTCCCGAAGCAAGGGCGAGAACATAGACCTTGCGGCCCTGATTTGCCCCACATGCAACAGACAATGCATGAGCAAATCAGGCCTCACACAACGCCGCATTTCCCAGCATGGGTATCGGCATATTCGCGCGCATACTAGCCAACGCAACGGCTGCGAAGAAACAGCACTGCATCTCTTGAGTTGCCCCGCCCTTCGTCCATTGCGAATAAAGTATGCTATAACAGATATCCCTCTCCAGAAACTGTGCTTTTCTAAACAGTTAGCCCAGTTCCTTCTGGCAGTGGAGCGGAACTATGCGATACCGCAGACTTCGCGGTCCAGAACCCCTACGCCTCCTTCCTCCAACCCTGTAAGGCCTCTACACCCCTCTAAGGCCAGCGACGAGCTCGATTATGGAATCCCTGACAGAATTAGTCGAAAGAGACATTTATCGCGATCCCCAACAAGCAACAGAAAACAGAGGAGATCATTTGGGCCAATACATCGACTAAAAAGCCAAAAATAACAAAAATTAATAACAAAAGGAGAGTGGCCGACGGGCTCTGGGAAAGGATGGTGGGGGTAGAGAATCTCTCGTAGACTGTTTACCGTTCATGGGCTGGTTATAAAAATAAAATAAAACAAAACTTGAAAATAACAAAACTCAAATAATAAAAACCAAAATAACAAAATAAATATTAGAACAGCTTGAGGATCCCACAAAACGAAGGGATTTTTCTCTCAAGCACCGCTCTTCATAGACAGCAACCCTGGTGCTCTACAGTGAGAAGCTGATAGCCACACCGTTGGGGTAAAACCCATAAAGGCACGAATAAAAAATAAAAAAATGGGGCTAAGCTTTCATTGTCGTTTTCTGTGCGTGCGCAGTCCTCGTTGTAAGGCGGTTCTCTTCTTTAGGGGGTTCCCCTTGCATGCCGCGCACCTCATCGCCAGTGTTCAGCTACAATCCTGGAGGGACGTGGGGCGCGCGTTGCATGTTCAAGACGAGGTTTTCTCGGATGCCCTTGACCCACGGTTGTGTGTGTGCTGCCCACGGCTCGGGCGCAATGACGCGAGAAGGATTTCGGGAATGTAAGGGAAGGAAGGGGTTGCGCCATCGCCCTCCTTCCAAGACGGCGGTGGGGTCACATCTTCTCCCGTCGCCGCCCCGTCTTTTCCGCCAGGACGCCAGCGATGTCGAGGCCACAGCGTCGTCTGCTTCATCACCGTCGCGGGGAAAAGTAAAGGGCGAAAACCGACAACGAGCCCCACGACGAGCGGCTCGCGCCTCGTGCAGACTGGTTGCCGGGTTTCATCCTTTCCCCTCTCCTTCTCACCTCCTTTCTCTCTTTCAAGTTCAAAGTCCCTGAGCATGATATTTCAGGCCTCAAGGTTCAGCGCCTCGGGACGTAAAGTGCCCCTCGAGCCCCGCCGAAGCGAAGCATGCCGCTCATGCCAGCCCATGCATGTTCTCTCGTTTGGAGAGGGACGCAAAAAGTGGTTGTGTTTTTGTGTTGGTGTGTTGCTGTGTGACGTGCATGTTTGGAGTGCATGCCGCGCCGCAACTGTCGTCGGACAGGAATTTCGACCAGGCCAACGCGATTGCGTTCGGAGTGCGATCCCGTTCAGGATGAGCCTCCAGGCGTGCTTGCATATAGGTGCCCCACGCCGCCGTGAGCCTTCGCGTTTGGAATGCCCTTCCCCCGAATGCAAGAGTTGAACGCTGAGCGTGAGCCACGCAAAACAGGACGGGATGCGAGTTTGCGTGGAGGAGAGGAAAGAAAGGAGGCACGGTGTGTGAGGGGAAGAAGTGTGGCATGTCAGTCCCGTGCCTGTGTTGGGTGGCTTGGCGAAAAGAGGTACAAGGATCACGTTGTGGTCAATGCAAATGCCTCGATGGTTCACATCACATTCCCAAAAACACACAGTGATAGAGAGAGAAAGAGTGGCGGGGAGGCACGGCACACCAACCATAACAACCGCACACGTTAACTGCAGCCCAATCAACAACAACAGAAAAAAACAAGGAGAATTGCAAACACACCACAGAGTCAGAGCAGAATCAAACCGCACACATGGCTCCACGCTCTCTTCGCCCAGCCCCTCACCATCACTTCGCCAGATTGCAACTCACAACAGAGGGAATCCCAACAGTGCACTCATGTGCGGCCCCAATCACACAACGCGAAGGAACCGCACCTTCACTCCAGCCCCTCAAACACGCGGCGGGGGATGTCGCCACGCCGACAGTTAGCGCACCGCAAACATCAGCGTCCAGCAGAAACACACCAACCACCGAGAATCCGCAGTGGAGCGGTACGGCAACACAGAGTTTCCATCTCACCCACATGCTCATGCCAGAGAGGCACCGCAACATCCACTAAAACCCTACACTGAGCCACGCACCTGCAGAGGGGAACAGAAAACACAAGAAAAGAGCAACAAAAAAAAGGATACCAACAGCACACAATAACACTCACAATACAATAAACACAGCCAACACTCCAAATTAGAGAACACCATTCGCCCACAGCAGCACACATCAAGGCACACCCCAAAAAGAAAAACAAACCCATTACGTGAAGCCGAAGCGGATCAGTCTCAGTCCCTCCCCGCAGGCTGCAGTCACTCAAGCAAGCCACACACCACAAGGGCAGAGAAATATGCTCGTGGCCATGCCGTGAGTGACACCACCAACAGAGAGAGAAGGCGAGAACGAAGAAATGTGTTTTCATTACCTGGGCGCTGGGAGGAGAAACCCCAACACACACAAGGACACACATAGGAAGGGCACTCTCAAACACCCACAACCCACCAATATCTTTACCAAAATAAAAATGTAGAAAAGAGAGTGACTGCGTGAGGCAGACACAGTAATAGAGCAAAAATGAAAAAAAAACCAAAAGAAATTCATGACTTAATGTGGCTGCGATGCCTGAAGACAGTCACATCCACTTTATGTTTCATAACGAGTATTTATTATATGGTAAAAGTATAGTGACCAAGTATTCACTGTTTGCATAGCCTGCAGCTTGCAATTAGCAATGAAAATAGGATCATTACAGAAAAACCAACACACAAGGTGCATGGGGAAACGCAAAAGAGAAACACACAGCTGCACACACACAGTGCCAATTAATAATGAAAAGAAAACACACACAAGGAAAGAAGGGAAGAGTGTATATAAAAGAATTGGTCTGTTGAGGACTGCGTGCCTGTCCTGCTGCACGGTGCGGGAATCCACAAAGCACCACGCCCATTGGTTGGCTTGAGGAGCACACTACCATATGCAGCAGAACAGACACACATGCACAGCACCACACAGGGGGAAAACAAAACAATGAAAACAAACAAAAAGAAAAGAAAGCCGTGACTATCATGCGAACATGTTCAGGGGGTACGAACACAATTCCCTGCAGTTGGTGTGTGTGTCTTTCGTACAGGACGAGCAATGGGAATGATGCACACACATGATGACAGTCCACACACACACACACACAAAGAGAAAGAAGGTTGGTACTGTGTGCGTGTTTGTGTGTCTTGAACCTCCTGCCATTCTTCACATTTCAGTCACAGCAATTAAAACATATCGGGGATTGTATCCCATTCCCATGGGTAAAAGCAAAAATTAGTAATATTACGGAACACACACACACACACCAGGCAGACACAGTGAACGGCGGCAAAGCAGAACCCAAATAATGCGAACAAAGAAAAAGAACACTCCATCACAAAAAAGAGGGGTTGTCGTCTGTTGAGTGCCATGGGGAATGCAATAGATGTATCCATTTACAAACAAGCAAGAGATTTATAGTACTGGGAAAAAAAAAGAAACATTAACATCCATTAAAAAGAAAAGTGACCTTACAACGCACACCCATGTCCAGTCAAACAAAGGTTAACACTGTGCAGCTGTGTGTCATGGAAACACCAATCAGCACACAAGAGTGCAACCCAACACACACAGCAGAAGAAGCAGCAAGGGAACGTGCAACAATGCAGGATTGCTGCCGCCGTCCTTCTGCTTCTTGGCCTTCTCCAGTTCTTCTTTGGCCTTTTTCTCCGATTCCTCTGCCAACCTTTTCGCTTCTTCTTCCTTAGCCTTTCTCCCCGCTTCTTCGCTTACTTTTTCTTCTTTCTTTTCTTCTTCGGCGGCTTGTGCTTTTTCCTCCTCTGCTTTTCTCGCCTCTTCCTGTTTGGCCTTTTCTTCTGCTTCCCTTCTCGTCCGTTCTTCTTCAGCCTTTCTCGCCCTTTCTGCCTTTTCATTGGCACGGTTTTCTTGCTCTGCCCTTTTTTCTGCAGCCAACCGCTCCTGTTCGGCCCTCTCTCTTTCCGCATTTTCTTTGGCTTTTCTCAAATCCCTCTCCTTCTCCAGGATGGCATCGAGCTTTCTTTTCGCTTCTCTTTTCTTTTCCTCCTCAAACTCAACCCTAAATTTGTCACCCGTAATCTCGCTAGCTTTTGGCTTGATGCCCACTCCACCTGTCTTCGTAACTGCTTGAGCGACCTTCTTCTTGGCATTACCTCCTTCCAATTCGACGCGGCAGGCATCAATCTTCTGCTGGAACTCTTTAAGTAATTCCCCGGCTTCAAATGCTTTCTTTTTCGCACTATTTGCCTTCCCCTGGGCAGCCAACGTTGAGTGTTGGTGATCTCCACCGAACCCCTCATACTCCCCCTTCATCGCCGAGAGGATCTTCTTTACTCCCGTACCATTTTTCACGAGGACGCTCAATGTTGACGTCCGATATTTTTCTTCAATTTCTTCACTAGCCAAAAGGCCTTGTTCAAGTTCATGCAAGCCGTCATCAATGTTAGCATAAATGTGCGCACAATGAACTTTCACCGCATCTGCATCAGCGATCGCTGTCAACGTAGCATCTACCGCAACCGTAGTGCGATCAATCGTTTTACTAACCTTATCAGCGACATCACCGATCGCCCTCAGTTTTTCTTCCTTGATAGAATCATCCTCACCCGGGGTTTCTTTTATCTGCGCCATCTCCCTAACAAGTTCGGCAATTTCATTCGCAGCGGCAGCGGTGGTCACGGCACTTGCATTGCACTTTGCCACTCTTTCCCTCCATAATTTTAGGCATGCTCTCCCGTCCTCAACCTCCATATACGCTCTGGGCACGGATAAACTCAACCGATTGGCCACGTTCTCCGCCATTCTTTTATTGCTCTCTTCCCCGTCTCTTCCACCCGCGGCACGTGCTTCTTGGTTTGCAAGGACCACACACGCACAGCACTGCAGCAGTACCAACAGGTACACCACGCGGCGCAATTGCAAGAGCATCCTTGTCATTCAATGTCACTTTGGGTTGCTTGGGTCTGTGGCAACAAGGGAGAGGAGAAGAAAAAAAAAGAACAACGCAAAGGAACCACACACCGTCACTCCAACCCCTCACACCCATGGCGGGGGATATCGCCACGCCGACAGTTAGCGCACCGCAAACATCAGCGTCCGGGAGAAACACACCAACCACAGTCTCCGCAGTGGAGCGGTACGGCAACACAGAGTTTCCATCTCACCCACATGCCCATGCCAGAGAGGCACTGCAACATCCACTAAAACCCTACACTGAGCCACGCACCTGCAGAGGGGAACAGAAAACACAAGAAAAGAGCAACAAAAAAAAGGATACCAACAGCACACAATAACACTCACAATACAATAAACACAGCCAACACTCCAAATTAGAGAACACCATTCGCCCACAGCAGCACACATCAAGGCACACCCCAAAAAGAAAAACAAACCCATTACGTGAAGCCGAAGCGGATCAGTCTCAGTCCCTCCCCGCAGGCTGCAGTCACTCAAGCAAGCCACACACCACAAGGGCAGAGAAATATGCTCGTGGCCATGCCGTGAGTGACACCACCAACAGAGAGAGAAGGCGAGAACGAAGAAATGTGTTTTCATTACCTGGGCGCTGGGAGGAGAAACCCCAACACACACAAGGACACACATAGGAAGGGCACTCTCAAACACCCACAACCCACCAATATCTTTACCAAAATAAAAATGTAGAAAAGAGAGTGACTGCGTGAGGCAGACACAGTAATAGAGCAAAAATGAAAAAAAAACCAAAAGAAATTCATGACTTAATGTGGCTGCGATGCCTGAAGACAGTTACATCCACTTTATGTTTCATAACGAGTATTTATTATATGGTAAAAGTATAGTGACCAAGTATTCACTGTTTGCATAGCCTGCAGCTTGCAATTAGCAATGAAAATAGGATCATTACAGAAAAACCAACACACAAGGTGCATGGGGAAACGCAAAAGAGAAACACACAGCTGCACACACACAGTGCCAATTAATAATGAAAAGAAAACACACACAAGGAAAGAAGGGAAGAGTGTATATAAAAGAATTGGTCTGTTGAGGACTGCGTGCCTGTCCTGCTGCACGGTGCGGGAATCCACAAAGCACCACGCCCATTGGTTGGCTTGAGGAGCACACTACCATATGCAGCAGAACAGACACACATGCACAGCACCACACAGGGGGAAAACAAAACAATGAAAACAAACAAAAGAAAAGAAAGCCGTGACTATCATGTGAACATGTTCAGGGGGTACGAACACAATTCTCTGCAGTTGGTGTGTGTCTTTCGCACAGGACGAGCAATGGGAATGATGCACACACATGATGACATTCCACACACACACACACAAAGAGAAAGAAGGTTGGTACTGTGTGCGTGTTTGTGTGTCTTGAACCTCCTGCCATTCTTCAGATTTCAGTCACAGCAATTAAAACATATCGGGGATTGTATCCCATTCCCATGGGTAAAAGCAAAAATTAGTAATATTACGGAACACACACACACACACACACACACACACACACACACACACCAGGCAGACACAGTGAACGGCGGCAAAGCAGAACCCAAATAATGCGAACAAAGAAAAAGAACACTCCATCACAAAAAAAGGGGTTGTCGTCTGTTGAGTGCCATGGGGAATGCAATAGATGTATCCATTTACAAACAAGCAAGAGATTTATAGTACTGGGAAAAAAAAGAAACATTAACATCCATTAAAAAGAAAAGTGACCTTACAACGCACATCCATGTCCAGTCAAACAAAGGTTAACACTGTGCAGCTGTGTGTCATGGAAACACCAATCAGCACACAAGAGTGCAACCCAACACACACAGCAGAAGAAGCAGCAAGGGAACGTGCAACAATGCAGGATTGCTGCCGCCGTCCTTCTGCTTCTTGGCCTTCTCCAGTTCTTCTTTGGCCTTTTTCTCCGATTCCTCTGCCAACCTTTTCGCTTCTTCTTCCTTAGCCTTTCTCCCCGCTTCTTCGCTTACTTTTTCTTCTTTCTTTTCTTCTTCGGCGGCTTGTGCTTTTTCCTCCTCTGCTTTTCTCGCCTCTTCCTGTTTGGCCTTTTCTTCTGCTTCCCTTCTCGTCCGTTCTTCTTCAGCCTTTCTCGCCCTTTCTGCCTTTTCATTGGCACGGTTTTCTTGCTCTGCCCTTTTTTCTGCAGCCAACCGCTCCTGTTCGGCCCTCTCTCTTTCCGCATTTTCTTTGGCTTTTCTCAAATCCCTCTCCTTCTCCAGGATGGCATCGAGCTTTCTTTTCGCTTCTCTTTTCTTTTCCTCCTCAAACTCAACCCTAAATTTGTCACCCGTAATCTCGCTAGCTTTTGGCTTGATGCCCACTCCACCTGTCTTCGTAACTGCTTGAGCGACCTTCGTCTTGGCAGTACCTCCTTCCACTTCGACGCGGCAGGCATCAATCTTCTGCTGGAACTCTTTAAGTAATTCCCCGGCTTCAAATGCTTTCTTTTTCGCACTAGTTGCCTTCCCCTGGGCAGCCAACGTTGAGTGTTGGTGATCTCCACCGAACCCCTCATACTCCCCCTTCATCGCCGAGAGGATCTTCTTTACTCCCGTACCATTTTTCACGAGGACGCTCAATGTTGACGTCCGATATTTTTCTTCAATTTCTTCACTAGCCAAAAGGCCTTGTTCAAGTTCATGCAAGCCGTCATCAATGTTAGCATAAATGTGCGCACAATGAACTTTCACCGCATCTGCATCAGCGATCGCTGTCAACGTAGCATCTACCGCAACCGTAGTGCGATCAATCGTTTTACTAACCTTATCAGCGACATCACCGATCGCCCTCAGTTTTTCTTCCTTGATAGAATCATCCTCACCCGGGGTTTCTTTTATCTGCGCCATCTCCCTAACAAGTTCGGCAATTTCATTCGCAGCGGCAGCGGTGGTCACGGCACTTGCATTGCACTTTGCCACTCTTTCCCTCCATAATTTTAGGCATGCTCTCCCGTCCTCAACCTCCATATACGCTCTGGGCACGGATAAACTCAACCGATTGGCCACGTTCTCCGCCATTCTTTTATTGCTCTCTTCTTCCCCGCCTCTTCCACCCGCGGCACGTGCTTCTTGGTTTGCAAGGAACACACACGCACAGCACTGCAGCAGTACCAACAGGTACACCACGCGGCGCAATTGGAAGAGCATCCTTGTCATTCAATGTCACTTTGGGTTGCTTGGGTCTGTGGCAACAAGGGAGAGGAGAAGAAAAAAAGAACAACGCAAAGGAACCACACACCGTCACTCCAACCCCTCAAACACGCGGCAGGGGATATCGCCACACCGACAGTTAGCGCACCGCAAACATCAGCGTCCGGGAGAAACACACCAACCACAGTCTCCGCAGTGGAGCGGTACGGCAACACAGAGTTTCCATCTCACCCACATGCTCATGCCAGAGAGGCACCGCAACATCCACTAAAACCCTACACTGAGCCACGCACCTGCAGAGGGGAACAGAAAACACAAGAAAAGAGCAACAAAAAAAAGGATACCAACAGCACACAATAACACTCACAATACAATAAACACAGCCAACACTCCAAATCAGAGAACACCATTCGCCCACAGCAGCACACATCAAGGCACACCCCAAAAAGAAAAACAAACCCATTACGTGAAGCCGAAGCGGATCAGTCTCAGTCCCTCCCCGCAGGCTGCAGTCACTCAAGCAAGCCACACACCACAAGGGCAGAGAAATATACTCGTGGCCATGCCGTGAGTGACACCACCAACAGAGAGAGAAGGCGAGAACGAAGAAATGTGTTTTCATTACCTGGGCGCTGGGAGGAGAAACCCCAACACACACAAGGACACACATAGGAAGGGCACTCTCAAACACCCACAACCCACCAATATCTTTACCAAAATAAAAATGTAGAAAAGAGAGTGACTGCGTGAGGCAGACACAGTAATAGAGCAAAAATGAAAAAAACCAAAAGAAATTCATGACTTAATGTGGCTGCGATGCCTGAAGACAGTTACATCCACTTTATGTTTCATAACGAGTATTTATTATATGGTAAAAGTATAGTGACCAAGTATTCACTGTTTGCATAGCCTGCAGCTTGCAATTAGCAATGAAAATAGGATCATTACAGAAAAACCAACACACAAGGTGCATGGGGAAACGCAAAAGAGAAACACACAGCTGCACACACACAGTGCCAATTAATAATGAAAAGAAAACACACACAAGGAAAGAAGGGAAGAGTGTATATAAAAGAATTGGTCTGTTGAGGACTGCGTGCCTGTCCTGCTGCACGGTGCGGGAATCCACAAAGCACCACGCCCATTGGTTGGCTTGAGGAGCACACTACCATATGCAGCAGAACAGACACACATGCACAGCACCACACAGGGGAAAAACAATATAATGAAAACAAACAAAAAAAGAAAGCCGTGATCATCATGTGAATATGTTCAGGGGGCAAGAACACAATTCCCTGCAGTTGGTGTGTGTGTCTTTCGTACAGGACGAGCAATGGGAATGATGCACACATGATGACAATCCACACACACAGGGAAGGAAGGCTGATAGTGTATGCGTGTTTGTGTGTCTTGAAACTTCCTCCCATTCTTCAGATTTCAGTCACAGCAACTAAAATACGTGAGGGTTGTATTCCATTCCCATGGGTAAAGAAAAATTTGTAATATCACGGAACCCACACACACACACACACCAGGCAGACACAGTGAACGGCGGCAAAGCAGAACCCAAATAATGCGAACAAAGAAAAAGAACACTCCATCACAAAAAAGAGGGGTTGTCGTCTGTTGAGTGCCATGGGGAATGCAATAGATGTATCCATTTACAAACAAGCAAGAGATTTATAGTACTGGAAAAAAAAGAAACATTAAAATCCATTAAAAATAACAGTGACCTTACAACGCACACCCATGTCCAGTCAAACAAAGGTTAACACTGTGCAGCTGTGTGTCATGGAAACACCAATCAGCACACAAGAGTGCAACCCAACACACACAGCAGAAGAAGCAGCAAGGGAACGTGCAACAATGCAGGATTGCTGCCGCCGTCCTTCTGCTTCTTGGCCTTCTCCAGTTCTTCTTTGGCCCTTTTCTCCGATTCCTCTGCCAACCTTTTCGCTTCTTCTTCCTTAGCCTTTCTCCCCGCTTCTTCGCTTACTTTTTCTTCTTTCTTTTCTTCTTCGGCGGCTTGTGCTTTTTCCTCCTCTGCTTTTCTCGCCTCTTCCTGTTTGGCCTTTTCTTCTGCTTCCCTTCTCGTCCGTTCTTCTTCAGCCTTTCTCGCCCTTTCTGCCTTTTCATTGGCACGGTTTTCTTGCTCTGCCCTTTTTTCTGCAGCCAACCGCTCCTGTTCGGCCCTCTCTCTTTCCGCATTTTCTTTGGCTTTTCTCAAATCCCTCTCCTTCTCCAGGATGGCATCGAGCTTTCTTTTCGCTTCTCTTTTCTTTTCCTCCTCAAACTCAACCCTAAATTTGTCACCCGTAATCTCGCTAGCTTTTGGCTTGATGCCCACTCCACCTGTCTTCGTAACTGCTTGAGCGACCTTCGTCTTGGCAGTACCTCCTTCCACTTCGACGCGGCAGGCATCAATCTTCTGCTGGAACTCTTTAAGTAATTCCCCGGCTTCAAATGCTTTCTTTTTCGCACTATTTGCCTTCCCCTGGGCAGCCAACGTTGAGTGTTGGTGATCTCCACCGAACCCCTCATACTCCCCCTTCATCGCCGAGAGGATCTTCTTTACTCCCGTACCATTTTTCACGAGGACGCTCAATGTTGACGTCCGATATTTTTCTTCAATTTCTTCACTAGCCAAAAGGCCTTGTTCAAGTTCATGCAAGCCGTCATCAATGTTAGCATAAATGTGCGCACAATGAACTTTCACCGCATCTGCATCAGCGATCGCTGTCAACGTAGCATCTACCGCAACCGTAGTGCGATCAATCGTTTTACTAACCTTATCAGCGACATCACCGATCGCCCTCAGTTTTTTCTTCCTTGATAGAATCATCCTCACCCGGGGTTTCTTTTATCTGCGCCATCTCCTAACAAGTTCGGCAATTTCATTCGCAGCGGCAGCGGTGGTCACGGCACTTGCATTGCACTTTGCCACTCTTTCCCTCCATAATTTTAGGCATGCTCTCCCGTCCTCAACCTCCATATACGCTCTGGGCACGGATAAACTCAACCGATTGGCCACGTTCTCCGCCATTCTTTTATTGCTCTCTTCTTCCCCGTCTCTTCCACCCGCGGCACGTGCTTCTTGGTTTGCAAGGACCACACACGCACAGCACTGCAGCAGTACCAACAGGTACACCACGCGGCGCAATTGGAAGAGCATCCTTGTCATTCAATGTCACTTTGGGTTGCTTGGGTCTGTGGCAACAAGGGAGAGGAGAAGAAAAAAAAAGAACAACGCAAAGGAACCACACACCGTCACTCCAACCCCTCACACCCATGGCGGGGATATCGCCACGCCGACAGTTAGCGCACCCCGCAAACATCAGCGTCCGGGAGAAACACACCAACCACAGTCTCCGCAGTGGAGCGGTACGGCAACACAGAGTTTCCATCTCACCCACATGCTCATGCCAGAGAGGCACCGCAACATCCACTAAAACCCTACACTGAGCCACGCACCTGCAGAGGGGAACAGAAAACACAAGAAAAGAGCAACAAAAAAAAGTATACCAACAGCACACAATAACACTCACAATACAATAAACACAGCTGACACTCCAAATTAGAGAACACCATTCGCCCACAGCAGCACACATCAAGACACACCCCAAAAAGAAAAACAAACCCATTACGTGAAGCCGAAGCGGATCAGTCTCAGTCCCCCCCCCGCAGGCTGCAGTCACTCAAGCAAGCCACACACCACAAGGGCAGAGAAATATGCTCGTGGCCATGCCGTGAGTGACACCACCAACAGAGAGAGAAGGCGAGAACGAAGAAATGTGTTTTCATTACCTGGGCGCTGGGAGGAGAAACCCCAACACACACAAGGACACACATAGGAAGGGCACTCTCAAACACCCACAACCCACCAATATCTTTACCAAAATAAAAAATGTAGAAAAGAGAGTGACTGCGTGAGGCAGACACAGTAATAGAGCAAAAATGAAAAAAAAACCAAAAGAAATTCATGACTTAATGTGGCTGCGATGCCTGAAGACAGTCACATCCACTTTATGTTTCATAACGAGTATTTATTATATGGTAAAAGTATAGTGACCAAGTATTCACTGTTTGGGGGTTTCTTTTATCTGCGCCATCTCCCTAACAAGTTCGGCAATTTCATTCGCAGCGGCAGCGGTGGTCACGGCACTTGCATTGCACTTTGCCACTCTTTCCCTCCATAATTTTAGGCATGCTCTCCCGTCCTCAACCTCCATATACGCTCTGGGCACGGATAAACTCAACCGATTGGCCACGTTCTCCGCCATTCTTTTATTGCTCTCTTCCCCGTCTCTTCCACCCGCGGCACGTGCTTCTTGGTTTGCAAGGACCACACACGCACAGCACTGCAGCAGTACCAACAGGTACACCACGCGGCGCAATTGCAAGAGCATCCTTGTCATTCAATGTCACTTTGGGTTGCTTGGGTCTGTGGCAACAAGGGAGAGGAGAAGAAAAAAAAAGAACAACGCAAAGGAACCACACACCGTCACTCCAACCCCTCACACCCATGGCGGGGGATATCGCCACGCCGACAGTTAGCGCACCGCAAACATCAGCGTCCGGGAGAAACACACCAACCACAGTCTCCGCAGTGGAGCGGTACGGCAACACAGAGTTTCCATCTCACCCACATGCCCATGCCAGAGAGGCACTGCAACATCCACTAAAACCCTACACTGAGCCACGCACCTGCAGAGGGGAACAGAAAACACAAGAAAAGAGCAACAAAAAAAAGGATACCAACAGCACACAATAACACTCACAATACAATAAACACAGCCAACACTCCAAATTAGAGAACACCATTCGCCCACAGCAGCACACATCAAGGCACACCCCAAAAAGAAAAACAAACCCATTACGTGAAGCCGAAGCGGATCAGTCTCAGTCCCTCCCCGCAGGCTGCAGTCACTCAAGCAAGCCACACACCACAAGGGCAGAGAAATATGCTCGTGGCCATGCCGTGAGTGACACCACCAACAGAGAGAGAAGGCGAGAACGAAGAAATGTGTTTTCATTACCTGGGCGCTGGGAGGAGAAACCCCAACACACACAAGGACACACATAGGAAGGGCACTCTCAAACACCCACAACCCACCAATATCTTTACCAAAATAAAAATGTAGAAAAGAGAGTGACTGCGTGAGGCAGACACAGTAATAGAGCAAAAATGAAAAAAACCAAAAGAAATTCATGACTTAATGTGGCTGCGATGCCTGAAGACAGTTACATCCACTTTATGTTTCATAACGAGTATTTATTATATGGTAAAAGTATAGTGACCAAGTATTCACTGTTTGCATAGCCTGCAGCTTGCAATTAGCAATGAAAATAGGATCATTACAGAAAAACCAACACACAAGGTGCATGGGGAAACGCAAAGAGAAACACACAGCTGCACACACACAGTGCCAATTAATAATGAAAAGAAAACACACACAAGGAAAGAAGGGAAGAGTGTATATAAAAGAATTGGTCTGTTGAGGACTGCGTGCCTGTCCTGCTGCACGGTGCGGGAATCCACAAAGCACCACGCCCATTGGTTGGCTTGAGGAGCACACTACCATATGCAGCAGAACAGACACACATGCACAGCACCACACAGGGGAAAACAAAACAATGAAAACAAACAAAAAGAAAAGAAAGCCGTGACTATCATGTGAACATGTTCAGGGGGTACGAACACAATTCTCTGCAGTTGGTGTGTGTGTCTTTCGCACAGGACGAGCAATGGGAATGATGCACACACATGATGACATTCCACACACACACACACAAAGAGAAAGAAGGTTGGTACTGTGTGCGTGTTTGTGTGTCTTGAACCTCCTGCCATTCTTCAGATTTCAGTCACAGCAATTAAAACATATCGGGGATTGTATCCCATTCCCATGGGTAAAAGCAAAAATTAGTAATATTACGGAACACACACACACACACACACACACACACACACACACACACCAGGCAGACACAGTGAACGGCGGCAAAGCAGAACCCAGATAATGCGAACAAAGAAAAAGAACACTCCATCACAAAAAAGAGGGGTTGTCGTCTGTTGAGTGCCATGGGGAATGCAATAGATGTATCCATTTACAAACAAGCAAGAGATTTATAGTACTGGGAAAAAAAAAGAAACATTAACATCCATTAAAAAGAAAAGTGACCTTACAACGCACATCCATGTCCAGTCAAACAAAGGTTAACACTGTGCAGCTGTGTGTCATGGAAACACCAATCAGCACACAAGAGTGCAACCCAACACACACAGCAGAAGAAGCAGCAAGGGAACGTGCAACAATGCAGGATTGCTGCCGCCGTCCTTCTGCTTCTTGGCCTTCTCCAGTTCTTCTTTGGCCTTTTTCTCCGATTCCTCTGCCAACCTTTTCGCTTCTTCTTCCTTAGCCTTTCTCCCCGCTTCTTCGCTTACTTTTTCTTCTTTCTTTTCTTCTTCGGCGGCTTGTGCTTTTTCCTCCTCTGCTTTTCTCGCCTCTTCCTGTTTGGCCTTTTCTTCTGCTTCCCTTCTCGTCCGTTCTTCTTCAGCCTTTCTCGCCCTTTCTGCCTTTTCATTGGCACGGTTTTCTTGCTCTGCCCTTTTTCTGCAGCCAACCGCTCCTGTTCGGCCCTCTCTCTTTCCGCATTTTCTTTGGCTTTTCTCAAATCCCTCTCCTTCTCCAGGATGGCATCGAGCTTTCTTTTCGCTTCTCTTTTCTTTTCCTCCTCAAACTCAACCCTAAATTTGTCACCCGTAATCTCGCTAGCTTTTGGCTTGATGCCCACTCCACCTGTCTTCGTAACTGCTTGAGCGACCTTCGTCTTGGCAGTACCTCCTTCCACTTCGACGCGGCAGGCATCAATCTTCTGCTGGAACTCTTTAAGTAATTCCCCGGCTTCAAATGCTTTCCTTTTCGCACTATTTGCCTTCCCCTGGGCAGCCAACGTTGAGTGTTGGTGATCTCCACCGAACCCCTCATACTCCCCCTTCATCGCCGAGAGGATCTTCTTTACTCCCGTACCATTTTTCACGAGGACGCTCAATGTTGACGTCCGATATTTTTCTTCAATTTCTTCACTAGCCAAAAGGCCTTGTTCAAGTTCATGCAAGCCGTCATCAATGTTAGCATAAATGTGCGCACAATGAACTTTCACCGCATCTGCATCAGCGATCGCTGTCAACGTAGCATCTACCGCAACCGTAGTGCGATCAATCGTTTTACTAACCTTATCAGCGACATCACCGATCGCCCTCAGTTTTTCTTCCTTGATAGAATCATCCTCACACGGGGTTTCTTTTATCTGCGCCATCTCCCTAACAAGTTCGGCAATTTCATTCGCAGCGGCAGCGGTGGTCACGGCACTTGCATTGCACTTTGCCACTCTTTCCCTCCATAATTTTAGGCATGCTCTCCCGTCCTCAACCTCCATATACGCTCTGGGCACGGATAAACTCAACCGATTGGCCACGTTCTCCGCCATTCTTTTATTGCTCTCTTCTTCCCCGCCTCTTCCACCCGCGGCACGTGCTTCTTGGTTTGCAAGGAACACACACGCACAGCACTGCAGCAGTACCAACAGGTACACCACGCGGCGCAATTGGAAGAGCATCCTTGTCATTCAATGTCACTTTGGGTTGCTTGGGTCTGTGGCAACAAGGGAGAGGAGAAGAAAAAAAAAGAACAACGCAAAGGAACCACACACCGTCACTCCAACCCCTCAAACACGCGGCAGGGGATATCGCCACACCGACAGTTAGCGCACCGCAAACATCAGCGTCCGGGAGAAACACACCAACCACAGTCTCCGCAGTGGAGCGGTACGGCAACACAGAGTTTCCATCTCACCCACATGCTCATGCCAGAGAGGCACCGCAACATCCACTAAAACCCTACACTGAGCCACGCACCTGCAGAGGGGAACAGAAAACACAAGAAAAGAGCAACAAAAAAAAGGATACCAACAGCACACAATAACACTCACAATACAATAAACACAGCCAACACTCCAAATCAGAGAACACCATTCGCCCACAGCAGCACACATCAAGGCACACCCCAAAAAGAAAAACAAACCCATTACGTGAAGCCGAAGCGGATCAGTCTCAGTCCCTCCCCGCAGGCTGCAGTCACTCAAGCAAGCCACACACCACAAGGGCAGAGAAATATACTCGTGGCCATGCCGTGAGTGACACCACCAACAGAGAGAGAAGGCGAGAACGAAGAAATGTGTTTTCATTACCTGGGCGCTGGGAGGAGAAACCCCAACACACACAAGGACACACATAGGAAGGGCACTCTCAAACACCCACAACCCACCAATATCTTTACCAAAATAAAAATGTAGAAAGAGAGTGACTGCGTGAGGCAGACACAGTAATAGAGCAAAAATGAAAAAAACCAAAAGAAATTCATGACTTAATGTGGCTGCGATGCCTGAAGACAGTTACATCCACTTTATGTTTCATAACGAGTATTTATTATATGGTAAAAGTATAGTGACCAAGTATTCACTGTTTGCATAGCCTGCAGCTTGCAATTAGCAATGAAAATAGGATCATTACAGAAAAACCAACACACAAGGTGCATGGGGAAACGCAAAAGAGAAACACACAGCTGCACACACACAGTGCCAATTAATAATGAAAAGAAAACACACACAAGGAAAGAAGGGAAGAGTGTATATAAAAGAATTGGTCTGTTGAGGACTGCGTGCCTGTCCTGCTGCACGGTGCGGGAATCCACAAAGCACCACGCCCATTGGTTGGCTTGAGGAGCACACTACCATATGCAGCAGAACAGACACACATGCACAGCACCACACAGGGGGAAAACAAAACAATGAAAACAAACAAAAAGAAAAGAAAGCCGTGACTATCATGTGAACATGTTCAGGGGGTACGAACACAATTCTCTGCAGTTGGTGTGTGTGTCTTTCGCACAGGACGAGCAATGGGAATGATGCACACACATGATGACATTCCACACACACACACACACACACACAAAGAGAAAGAAGGTTGGTACTGTGTGCGTGTTTGTGTGTCTTGAACCTCCTGCCATTCTTCACATTTCAGTCACAGCAATTAAAACATATCGGGGATTGTATCCCATTCCCATGGGTAAAAGCAAAAATTAGTAACATTACGGAACACACACACACACACACACCAGGCAGACACAGTGAACGGCGGCAAAGCAGAACCCAAATAATGCGAACAAAGAAAAAGAACACTCCATCACAAAAAAGAGGGGTTGTCGTCTGTTGAGTGCCATGGGGAATGCAATAGATGTATCCATTTACAAACAAGCAAGAGATTTATAGTACTGGAAAAAAAAGAAACATTAAAATCCATTAAAAATAACAGTGACCTTACAACGCACACCCATGTCCAGTCAAACAAAGGTTAACACTGTGCAGCTGTGTGTCATGGAAACACCAATCAGCACACAAGAGTGCAACCCAACACACACAGCAGAAGAAGCAGCAAGGGAACGTGCAACAATGCAGGATTGCTGCCGCCGTCCTTCTGCTTCTTGGCCTTCTCCAGTTCTTCTTTGGCCCTTTTCTCCGATTCCTCTGCCAACCTTTTCGCTTCTTCTTCCTTAGCCTTTCTCCCCGCTTCTTCGCTTACTTTTTCTTCTTTCTTTTCTTCTTCGGCGGCTTGTGCTTTTTCCTCCTCTGCTTTTCTCGCCTCTTCCTGTTTGGCCTTTTCTTCTGCTTCCCTTCTCGTCCGTTCTTCTTCAGCCTTTCTCGCCCTTTCTGCCTTTTCATTGGCACGGTTTTCTTGCTCTGCCCTTTTTTCTGCAGCCAACCGCTCCTGTTCGGCCCTCTCTCTTTCCGCATTTTCTTTGGCTTTTCTCAAATCCCTCTCCTTCTCCAGGATGGCATCGAGCTTTCTTTTCGCTTCTCTTTTCTTTTCCTCCTCAAACTCAACCCTAAATTTGTCACCCGTAATCTCGCTAGCTTTTGGCTTGATGCCCACTCCACCTGTCTTCGTAACTGCTT
Source organism: Trypanosoma melophagium (assembly GCF_022059095.1). Classification (NCBI taxonomy): domain Eukaryota; phylum Euglenozoa; class Kinetoplastea; order Trypanosomatida; family Trypanosomatidae; genus Trypanosoma; species Trypanosoma melophagium. Next base: position 915,305 of record NW_027125194.1, on the reverse strand, counting down.
GAGCGACCTTCGTCTTGGCAGTACCTCCTTCCACTTCGACGCGGCAGGCATCAATCTTCTGCTGGAACTCTTTAAGTAATTCCCCGGCTTCAAATGCTTTCTTTTTCGCACTATTTGCCTTCCCCTGGGCAGCCAACGTTGAGTGTTGGTGATCTCCACCGAACCCCTCATACTCCCCTTCATCGCCGAGAGGATCTTCTTTACTCCCGTACCATTTTTCACGAGGACGCTCAATGTTGACGTCCGATATTTTTCTTCAATTTCTTCACTAGCCAAAAGGCCTTGTTCAAGTTCATGCAAGCCGTCATCAATGTTAGCATAAATGTGCGCACAATGAACTTTCACCGCATCTGCATCAGCGATCGCTGTCAACGTAGCATCTACCGCAACCGTAGTGCGATCAATCGTTTTACTAACCTTATCAGCGACATCACCGATCGCCCTCAGTTTTTTCTTCCTTGATAGAATCATCCTCACCCGGGGTTTCTTTTATCTGCGCCATCTCCCTAACAAGTTCGGCAATTTCATTCGCAGCGGCAGCGGTGGTCACGGCACTTGCATTGCACTTTGCCACTCTTTCCCTCCATAATTTTAGGCATGCTCTCCCGTCCTCAACCTCCATATACGCTCTGGGCACGGATAAACTCAACCGATTGGCCACGTTCTCCGCCATTCTTTTATTGCTCTCTTCTTCCCCGTCTCTTCCACCCGCGGCACGTGCTTCTTGGTTTGCAAGGACCACACACGCACAGCACTGCAGCAGTACCAACAGGTACACCACGCGGCGCAATTGGAAGAGCATCCTTGTCATTCAATGTCACTTTGGGTTGCTTGGGTCTGTGGCAACAAGGGAGAGGAGAAGAAAAAAAAAGAACAACGCAAAGGAACCACACACCGTCACTCCAACCCCTCACACCCATGGCGGGGATATCGCCACGCCGACAGTTAGCGCACCCCCGCAAACATCAGCGTCCGGGAGAAACACACCAACCACAGTCTCCGCAGTGGAGCGGTACGGCAACACAGAGTTTCCATCTCACCCACATGCTCATGCCAGAGAGGCACCGCAACATCCACTAAAACCCTACACTGAGCCACGCACCTGCAGAGGGGAACAGAAAACACAAGAAAAGAGCAACAAAAAAAAGGATACCAACAGCACACAATAACACTCACAATACAATAAACACAGCTGACACTCCAAATTAGAGAACACCATTCGCCCACAGCAGCACACATCAAGACACACCCCAAAAAGAAAAACAAACCCATTACGTGAAGCCGAAGCGGATCAGTCTCAGTCCCTCCCCGCAGGCTGCAGTCACTCAAGCAAGCCACACACCACAAGGGCAGAGAAATATGCTCGTGGCCATGCCGTGAGTGACACCACCAACAGAGAGAGAAGGCGAGAACGAAGAAATGTGTTTTCATTACCTGGGCGCTGGGAGGAGAAACCCCAACACACACAAGGACACACATAGGAAGGGCACTCTCAAACACCCACAACCCACCAATATCTTTACCAAAATAAAAATGTAGAAAAGAGAGTGACTGCGTGAGGCAGACACAGTAATAGAGCAAAAATGAAAAAAAACCAAAAGAAATTCATGACTTAATGTGGCTGCGATGCCTGAAGACAGTCACATCCACTTTATGTTTCATAACGAGTATTTATTATATGGTAAAAGTATAGTGACCAAGTATTCACTGTTTGCACTAGCCTGCAGCTTGCAATTAGCAATGAAAATAGGATCATTACAGAAAAACCAACACACAAGGTGCATGGGGAAACGCAAAAGAGAAACACACAGCTGCACACACACAGTGCCAATTAATAATGAAAAGAAAACACACACAAGGAAAGAAGGGAAGAGTGTATATAAAAGAATTGGTCTGTTGAGGACTGCGTGCCTGTCCTGCTGCACGGTGCGGGAATCCACAAAGCACCACGCCCATTGGTTGGCTTGAGGAGCACACTACCATATGCAGCAGAACAGACACACATGCACAGCACCACACAGGGGGAAAACAAAACAATGAAAACAAACAAAAGAAAAGAAAGCCGTGACTATCATGTGAACATGTTCAGGGGTACGAACACAATTCTCTGCAGTTGGTGTGTGTGTCTTTCGCACAGGACGAGCAATGGGAATGATGCACACACATGATGACAGTCCACACACACACACACACAAAGAGAAAGAAGGTTGGTACTGTGTGCGTGTTTGTGTGTCTTGAACCTCCTGCCATTCTTCACATTTCAGTCACAGCAATTAAAACATATCGGGGATTGTATCCCATTCCCATGGGTAAAAGCAAAAATTAGTAATATTACGGAACACACACACACACACCAGGCAGACACAGTGAACGGCGGCAAAGCAGAACCCAAATAATGCGAACAAAGAAAAAGAACACTCCATCACAAAAAAGAGGGGTTGTCGTCTGTTGAGTGCCATAGGGAATGCAATAGATGTATCCATTTACAAACAAGCAAGAGATTTATAGTACTGGGAAAAAAAGAAACATTAACATCCATTAAAAAGAAAAGTGACCTTACAACGCACATCCATGTCCAGTCAAACAAAGGTTAACACTGTGCAGCTGTGTGTCATGGAAACACCAATCAGCACACAAGAGTGCAACCCAACACACACAGCAGAAGAAGCAGCAAGGGAACGTGCAACAATGCAGGATTGCTGCCGCCGTCCTTCTGCTTCTTGGCCTTCTCCAGTTCTTCTTTGGCCTTTTTCTCCGATTCCTCTGCCAACCTTTTCGCTTCTTCTTCCTTAGCCTTTCTCCCCGCTTCTTCGCTTACTTTTTCTTCTTCGGCGGCTTGTGCTTTTTCCTCCTCTGCTTTTCTCGCCTCTTCCTGTTTGGCCTTTTCTTCTGCTTCCCTTCTCGTCCGTTCTTCTTCAGCCTTTCTCGCCCTTTCTGCCTTTGCATTGGCACGGTTTTCTTGCTCTGCCCTTTTTTCTGCAGCCAACCGCTCCTGTTCGGCCCTCTCTCTTTCCGCATTTTCTTTGGCTTTTCTCAAATCCCTCTCCTTCTCCAGGATGGCATCGAGCTTTCTTTTCGCTTCTCTTTTCTTTTCCTCCTCAAACTCAACCCTAAATTTGTCACCCGTAATCTCGCTAGCTTTTGGCTTGATGCTCACTCCACCTGTCTTCGTAACTGCTTGAGCGACCTTCGTCTTGGCAGTACCTCCTTCCAATTCGACGCGGCAGGCATCAATCTTCTGCTGGAACTCTTTAAGTAATTCCCCGGCTTCAAATGCTTTCTTTTTCGCACTAGTTGCCTTCCCCTGGGCAGCCAACGTTGAGTGTTGGTGATCTCCACCGAACCCCTCATACTCCCCCTTCATCGCCGAGAGGATCTTCTTTACTCCCGTACCATTTTTCACGAGGACGCTCAATGTTGACGTCCGATATTTTTCTTCAATTTCTTCACTAGCCAAAAGGCCTTGTTCAAGTTCATGCAAGCCGTCATCAATGTTAGCATAAATGTGCGCACAATGAACTTTCACCGCATCTGCATCAGCGATCGCTGTCAACGTAGCATCTACCGCAACCGTAGTGCGATCAATCGTTTTACTAACCTTATCAGCGACATCACCGATCGCCCTCAGTTTTTCTTCCTTGATAGAATCATCCTCACCCGGGGTTTCTTTTATCTGCGCCATCTCCCTAACAAGTTCGGCAATTTCATTCGCAGCGGCAGCGGTGGTCACGGCACTTGCATTGCACTTTGCCACTCTTTCCCTCCATAATTTTAGGCATGCTCTCCCGTCCTCAACCTCCATATACGCTCTGGGCACGGATAAACTCAACCGATTGGCCACGTTCTCCGCCATTCTTTTATTGCTCTCTTCTTCCCCGTCTCTTCCACCCGCGGCACGTGCTTCTTGGTTTGCAAGGACCACACACGCACAGCACTGCAGCAGTACCAACAGGTACACCACGCGGCGCAATTGGAAGAGCATCCTTGTCATTCAATGTCACTTTGGGTTGCTTGGGTCTGTGGCAACAAGGGAGAGGAGAAGAAAAAAAAGAACAACGCAAAGGAACCACACACCGTCACTCCAACCCCTCACACCCATGGCGGGGATATCGCCACGCCGACAGTTAGCGCACCCCGCAAACATCAGCGTCCGGGAGAAACACACCAACCACAGTCTCCGCAGTGGAGCGGTACGGCAACACAGAGTTTCCATCTCACCCACATGCCCATGCCAGAGAGGCACCGCAACATCCACTAAAACCCTACACTGAGCCACGCACCTGCAGAGGGGAACAGAAAACACAAGAAAAGAGCAACAAAAAAAAGGATACCAACAGCACACAATAACACTCACAATACAATAAACACAGCTGACACTCCAAATTAGAGAACACCATTCGCCCACAGCAGCACACATCAAGACACACCCCAAAAAGAAAAACAAACCCATTACGTGAAGCCGAAGCGGATCAGTCTCAGTCCCTCCCCGCAGGCTGCAGTCACTCAAGCAAGCCACACACCACAAGGGCAGAGAAATATGCTCGTGGCCATGCCGTGAGTGACACCACCAACAGAGAGAGAAGGCGAGAACGAAGAAATGTGTTTTCATTACCTGGGCGCTGGGAGGAGAAACCCCAACACACACAAGGACACACATAGGAAGGGCACTCTCAAACACCCACAACCCACCAATATCTTTACCAAAATAAAAATGTAGAAAAGAGAGTGACTGCGTGAGGCAGACACAGTAATAGAGCAAAAATGAAAAAAAACCAAAAGAAATTCATGACTTAATGTGGCTGCGATGCCTGAAGACAGTCACATCCACTTTATGTTTCATAACGAGTATTTATTATATGGTAAAAGTATAGTGACCAAGTATTCACTGTTTGCATAGCCTGCAGCTTGCAATTAGCAATGAAAATAGGATCATTACAGAAAAACCAACACACAAGGTGCATGGGGAAACGCAAAAGAGAAACACACAGCTGCACACACACAGTGCCAATTAATAATGAAAAGAAAACACACACAAGGAAAGAAGGGAAGAGTGTATATAAAAGAATTGGTCTGTTGAGGACTGCGTGCCTGTCCTGCTGCACGGTGCGGGAATCCACAAAGCACCACGCCCATTGGTTGGCTTGAGGAGCACACTACCATATGCAGCAGAACAGACACACATGCACAGCACCACACAGGGGAAAACAAAACAATGAAAACAAACAAAAAGAAAAGAAAGCCGTGACTATCATGTGAACATGTTCAGGGGGTACGAACACAATTCTCTGCAGTTGGTGTGTGTGTCTTTCGCACAGGACGAGCAATGGGAATGATGCACACACATGATGACAGTCCACACACACACACACACAAAGAGAAAGAAGGTTGGTACTGTGTGCGTGTTTGTGTGTCTTGAACCTCCTGCCATTCTTCACATTTCAGTCACAGCAATTAAAACATATCGGGGATTGTATCCCATTCCCATGGGTAAAAGCAAAAATTAGTAATATTACGGAACACACACACACACACCAGGCAGACACAGTGAACGGCGGCAAAGCAGAACCCAAATAATGCGAACAAAGAAAAAGAACACTCCATCACAAAAAAGAGGGGTTGTCGTCTGTTGAGTGCCATAGGGAATGCAATAGATGTATCCATTTACAAACAAGCAAGAGATTTATAGTACTGGGAAAAAAAGAAACATTAACATCCATTAAAAAGAAAAGTGACCTTACAACGCACATCCATGTCCAGTCAAACAAAGGTTAACACTGTGCAGCTGTGTGTCATGGAAACACCAATCAGCACACAAGAGTGCAACCCAACACACACAGCAGAAGAAGCAGCAAGGGAACGTGCAACAATGCAGGATTGCTGCCGCCGTCCTTCTGCTTCTTGGCCTTCTCCAGTTCTTCTTTGGCCTTTTTCTCCGATTCCTCTGCCAACCTTTTCGCTTCTTCTTCCTTAGCCTTTCTCCCCGCTTCTTCGCTTACTTTTTCTTCTTCGGCGGCTTGTGCTTTTTCCTCCCTCTGCTTTTCTCGCCTCTTCCTGTTTGGCCTTTTCTTCTGCTTCCCTTCTCGTCCGTTCTTCTTCAGCCTTTCTCGCCCTTTCTGCCTTTGCATTGGCACGGTTTTCTTGCTCTGCCCTTTTTTCTGCAGCCAACCGCTCCTGTTCGGCCCTCTCTCTTTCCGCATTTTCTTTGGCTTTTCTCAAATCCCTCTCCTTCTCCAGGATGGCATCGAGCTTTCTTTTCGCTTCTCTTTTCTTTTCCTCCTCAAACTCAACCCTAAATTTGTCACCCGTAATCTCGCTAGCTTTTGGCTTGATGCTCACTCCACCTGTCTTCGTAACTGCTTGAGCGACCTTCGTCTTGGCAGTACCTCCTTCCAATTCGACGCGGCAGGCATCAATCTTCTGCTGGAACTCTTTAAGTAATTCCCCGGCTTCAAATGCTTTCTTTTTCGCACTATTTGCCTTCCCCTGGGCAGCCAACGTTGAGTGTTGGTGATCTCCACCGAACCCCTCATACTCCCCTTCATCGCCGAGAGGATCTTCTTTACTCCCGTACCATTTTTCACGAGGACGCTCAATGTTGACGTCCGATATTTTTCTTCAATTTCTTCACTAGCCAAAAGGCCTTGTTCAAGTTCATGCAAGCCGTCATCAATGTTAGCATAAATGTGCGCACAATGAACTTTCACCGCATCTGCATCAGCGATCGCTGTCAACGTAGCATCTACCGCAACCGTAGTGCGATCAATCGTTTTACTAACCTTATCAGCGACATCACCGATCGCCCTCAGTTTTTCTTCCTTGATAGAATCATCCTCACCCGGGGTTTCTTTTATCTGCGCCATCTCCCTAACAAGTTCGGCAATTTCATTCGCAGCGGCAGCGGTGGTCACGGCACTTGCATTGCACTTTGCCACTCTTTCCCTCCATAATTTTAGGCATGCTCTCCCGTCCTCAACCTCCATATACGCTCTGGGCACGGATAAACTCAACCGATTGGCCACGTTCTCCGCCATTCTTTTATTGCTCTCTTCTTCCCCGTCTCTTCCACCCGCGGCACGTGCTTCTTGGTTTGCAAGGACCACACACGCACAGCACTGCAGCAGTACCAACAGGTACACCACGCGGCGCAATTGGAAGAGCATCCTTGTCATTCAATGTCACTTTGGGTTGCTTGGGTCTGTGGCAACAAGGGAGAGGAGAAGAAAAAAAAAGAACAACGCAAAGGAACCACACACCGTCACTCCAACCCCTCACACCCATGGCGGGGGATATCGCCACGCCGACAGTTAGCGCACCCCGCAAACATCAGCGTCCGGGAGAAACACACCAACCACAGTCTCCGCAGTGGAGCGGTACGGCAACACAGAGTTTCCATCTCACCCACATGCCCATGCCAGAGAGGCACCGCAACATCCACTAAAACCCTACACTGAGCCACGCACCTGCAGAGGGGAACAGAAAACACAAGAAAAGAGCAACAAAAAAAAGGATACCAACAGCACACAATAACACTCACAATACAATAAACACAGCTGACACTCCAAATTAGAGAACACCATTCGCCCACAGCAGCACACATCAAGACACACCCCAAAAAGAAAAACAAACCCATTACGTGAAGCCGAAGCGGATCAGTCTCAGTCCCTCCCCGCAGGCTGCAGTCACTCAAGCAAGCCACACACCACAAGGGCAGAGAAATATGCTCGTGGCCATGCCGTGAGTGACACCACCAACAGAGAGAGAAGGCGAGAACGAAGAAATGTGTTTTCATTACCTGGGCGCTGGGAGGAGAAACCCCAACACACACAAGGACACACATAGGAAGGGCACTCTCAAACACCCACAACCCACCAATATCTTTACCAAAATAAAAATGTAGAAAAGAGAGTGACTGCGTGAGGCAGACACAGTAATAGAGCAAAAATGAAAAAAACCAAAAGAAATTCATGACTTAATGTGGCTGCGATGCCTGAAGACAGTTACATCCACTTTATGTTTCATAACGAGTATTTATTATATGGTAAAAGTATAGTGACCAAGTATTCACTGTTTGCATAGCCTGCAGCTTGCAATTAGCAATGAAAATAGGATCATTACAGAAAAACCAACACACAAGGTGCATGGGGAAACGCAAAAGAGAAACACACAGCTGCACACACAGTGCCAATTAATAATGAAAAGAAAACACACACAAGGAAAGAAGGGAAGAGTGTATATAAAAGAATTGGTCTGTTGAGGACTGCGTGCCTGTCCTGCTGCACGGTGCGGGAATCCACAAAGCACCACGCCCATTGGTTGGCTTGAGGAGCACACTACCATATGCAGCAGAACAGACACACATGCACAGCACCACACAGGGGGAAAACAAAACAATGAAAACAAACAAAAAGAAAAGAAAGCCGTGACTATCATGTGAACATGTTCAGGGGGTACGAACACAATTCTCTGCAGTTGGTGTGTGTGTCTTTCGCACAGGACGAGCAATGGGAATGATGCACACACATGATGACAGTCCACACACACACACACACAAAGAGAAAGAAGGTTGGTACTGTGTGCGTGTTTGTGTGTCTTGAACCTCCTGCCATTCTTCACATTTCAGTCACAGCAATTAAAACATATCGGGGATTGTATCCCATTCCCATGGGTAAAAGCAAAAATTAGTAATATTACGGAACACACACACACACACCAGGCAGACACAGTGAACGGCGGCAAAGCAGAACCCAAATAATGCGAACAAAGAAAAAGAACACTCCATCACAAAAAAGAGGGGTTGTCGTCTGTTGAGTGCCATAGGGAATGCAATAGATGTATCCATTTACAAACAAGCAAGAGATTTATAGTACTGGGAAAAAAAAGAAACATTAACATCCATTAAAAAGAAAAGTGACCTTACAACGCACATCCATGTCCAGTCAAACAAAGGTTAACACTGTGCAGCTGTGTGTCATGGAAACACCAATCAGCACACAAGAGTGCAACCCAACACACAGCAGAAGAAGCAGCAAGGGAACGTGCAACAATGCAGGATTGCTGCCGCCGTCCTTCTGCTTCTTGGCCTTCTCCAGTTCTTCTTTGGCCTTTTTCTCCGATTCCTCTGCCAACCTTTTTCGCTTCTTCTTCCTTAGCCTTTCTCCCCGCTTCTTCGCTTACTTTTTCTTCTTCGGCGGCTTGTGCTTTTTCCTCCTCTGCTTTTCTCGCCTCTTCCTGTTTGGCCTTTTCTTCTGCTTCCCTTCTCGTCCGTTCTTCTTCAGCCTTTCTCGCCCTTTCTGCCTTTGCATTGGCACGGTTTTCTTGCTCTGCCCTTTTTTCTGCAGCCAACCGCTCCTGTTCGGCCCTCTCTTTCCGCATTTTCTTTGGCTTTTCTCAAATCCCTCTCCTTCTCCAGGATGGCATCGAGCTTTCTTTTCGCTTCTCTTTTCTTTTCCTCCTCAAACTCAACCCTAAATTTGTCACCCGTAATCTCGCTAGCTTTTGGCTTGATGCTCACTCCACCTGTCTTCGTAACTGCTTGAGCGACCTTCGTCTTGGCAGTACCTCCTTCCAATTCGACGCGGCAGGCATCAATCTTCTGCTGGAACTCTTTAAGTAATTCCCCGGCTTCAAATGCTTTCTTTTTCGCACTATTTGCCTTCCCTGGGCAGCCAACGTTGAGTGTTGGTGATCTCCACCGAACCCCTCATACTCCCCTTCATCGCCGAGAGGATCTTCTTTACTCCCGTACCATTTTTCACGAGGACGCTCAATGTTGACGTCCGATATTTTTCTTCAATTTCTTCACTAGCCAAAAGGCCTTGTTCAAGTTCATGCAAGCCGTCATCAATGTTAGCATAAATGTGCGCACAATGAACTTTCACCGCATCTGCATCAGCGATCGCTGTCAACGTAGCATCTACCGCAACCGTAGTGCGATCAATCGTTTTACTAACCTTATCAGCGACATCACCGATCGCCCTCAGTTTTTCTTCCTTGATAGAATCATCCTCACCCGGGGTTTCTTTTATCTGCGCCATCTCCCTAACAAGTTCGGCAATTTCATTCGCAGCGGCAGCGGTGGTCACGGCACTTGCATTGCACTTTGCCACTCTTTCCCTCCATAATTTTAGGCATGCTCTCCCGTCCTCAACCTCCATATACGCTCTGGGCACGGATAAACTCAACCGATTGGCCACGTTCTCCGCCATTCTTTTATTGCTCTCTTCTTCCCCGTCTCTTCCACCCGCGGCACGTGCTTCTTGGTTTGCAAGGACCACACACGCACAGCACTGCAGCAGTACCAACAGGTACACCACGCGGCGCAATTGGAAGAGCATCCTTGTCATTCAATGTCACTTTGGGTTGCTTGGGTCTGTGGCAACAAGGGAGAGGAGAAGAAAAAAAAGAACAACGCAAAGGAACCACACACCGTCACTCCAACCCCTCACACCCATGGCGGGGGATATCGCCACGCCGACAGTTAGCGCACCCCGCAAACATCAGCGTCCGGGAGAAACACACCAACCACAGTCTCCGCAGTGGAGCGGTACGGCAACACAGAGTTTCCATCTCACCCACATGCCCATGCCAGAGAGGCACCGCAACATCCACTAAAACCCTACACTGAGCCACGCACCTGCAGAGGGGAACAGAAAACACAAGAAAAGAGCAACAAAAAAAAGGATACCAACAGCACACAATAACACTCACAATACAATAAACACAGCTGACACTCCAAATTAGAGAACACCATTCGCCCACAGCAGCACACATCAAGACACACCCCAAAAAGAAAAACAAACCCATTACGTGAAGCCGAAGCGGATCAGTCTCAGTCCCTCCCCGCAGGCTGCAGTCACTCAAGCAAGCCACACACCACAAGGGCAGAGAAATATGCTCGTGGCCATGCCGTGAGTGACACCACCAACAGAGAGAGAAGGCGAGAACGAAGAAATGTGTTTTCATTACCTGGGCGCTGGGAGGAGAAACCCCAACACACACAAGGACACACATAGGAAGGGCACTCTCAAACACCCACAACCCACCAATATCTTTACCAAAATAAAAATGTAGAAAAGAGAGTGACTGCGTGAGGCAGACACAGTAATAGAGCAAAAATGAAAAAAACCAAAAGAAATTCATGACTTAATGTGGCTGCGATGCCTGAAGACAGTTACATCCACTTTATGTTTCATAACGAGTATTTATTATATGGTAAAAGTATAGTGACCAAGTATTCACTGTTTGCATAGCCTGCAGCTTGCAATTAGCAATGAAAATAGGATCATTACAGAAAAACCAACACACAAGGTGCATGGGGAAACGCAAAAGAGAAACACACAGCTGCACACACACAGTGCCAATTAATAATGAAAAGAAAACACACACAAGGAAAGAAGGGAAGAGTGTATATAAAAGAATTGGTCTGTTGAGGACTGCGTGCCTGTCCTGCTGCACGGTGCGGGAATCCACAAAGCACCACGCCCATTGGTTGGCTTGAGGAGCACACTACCATATGCAGCAGAACAGACACACATGCACAGCACCACACAGGGGGAAAACAAAACAATGAAAACAAACAAAAAGAAAAGAAAGCCGTGACTATCATGTGAACATGTTCAGGGGGTACGAACACAATTCTCTGCAGTTGGTGTGTGTGTCTTTCGCACAGGACGAGCAATGGGAATGATGCACACACATGATGACAGTCCACACACACACACACACAAAGAGAAAGAAGGTTGGTACTGTGTGCGTGTTTGTGTGTCTTGAACCTCCTGCCATTCTTCACATTTCAGTCACAGCAATTAAAACATATCGGGGATTGTATCCCATTCCCATGGGTAAAAGCAAAAATTAGTAATATTACGGAACACACACACACACACCAGGCAGACACAGTGAACGGCGGCAAAGCAGAACCCAAATAATGCGAACAAAGAAAAAGAACACTCCATCACAAAAAAGAGGGGTTGTCGTCTGTTGAGTGCCATAGGGAATGCAATAGATGTATCCATTTACAAACAAGCAAGAGATTTATAGTACTGGGAAAAAAAAGAAACATTAACATCCATTAAAAAGAAAAGTGACCTTACAACGCACATCCATGTCCAGTCAAACAAAGGTTAACACTGTGCAGCTGTGTGTCATGGAAACACCAATCAGCACACAAGAGTGCAACCCAACACACACAGCAGAAGAAGCAGCAAGGGAACGTGCAACAATGCAGGATTGCTGCCGCCGTCCTTCTGCTTCTTGGCCTTCTCCAGTTCTTCTTTGGCCTTTTTCTCCGATTCCTCTGCCAACCTTTTCGCTTCTTCTTCCTTAGCCTTTCTCCCCGCTTCTTCGCTTACTTTTTCTTCTTCGGCGGCTTGTGCTTTTTCCTCCTCTGCTTTTCTCGCCTCTTCCTGTTTGGCCTTTTCTTCTGCTTCCCTTCTCGTCCGTTCTTCTTCAGCCTTTCTCGCCCTTTCTGCCTTTGCATTGGCACGGTTTTCTTGCTCTGCCCTTTTTCTGCAGCCAACCGCTCCTGTTCGGCCCTCTCTCTTTCCGCATTTTCTTTGGCTTTTCTCAAATCCCTCTCCTTCTCCAGGATGGCATCGAGCTTTCTTTTCGCTTCTCTTTTCTTTTCCTCCTCAAACTCAACCCTAAATTTGTCACCCGTAATCCCGCTAGCTTTTGGCTTGATGCTCACTCCACCTGTCTTCGTAACTGCTTGAGCGACCTTCGTCTTGGCAGTACCTCCTTCCAATTCGACGCGGCAGGCATCAATCTTCTGCTGGAACTCTTTAAGTAATTCCCCGGCTTCAAATGCTTTCTTTTTCGCACTATTTGCCTTCCCTGGGCAGCCAACGTTGAGTGTTGGTGATCTCCACCGAACCCCTCATACTCCCCTTCATCGCCGAGAGGATCTTCTTTACTCCCGTACCATTTTCACGAGGACGCTCAATGTTGACGTCCGATATTTTTCTTCAATTTCTTCACTAGCCAAAAGGCCTTGTTCAAGTTCATGCAAGCCGTCATCAATGTTAGCATAAATGTGCGCACAATGAACTTTCACCGCATCTGCATCAGCGATCGCTGTCAACGTAGCATCTACCGCAACCGTAGTGCGATCAATCGTTTTACTAACCTTATCAGCGACATCACCGATCGCCCTCAGTTTTTCTTCCTTGATAGAATCATCCTCACCCGGGGTTTCTTTTATCTGCGCCATCTCCCTAACAAGTTCGGCAATTTCATTCGCAGCGGCAGCGGTGGTCACGGCACTTGCATTGCACTTTGCCACTCTTTCCCTCCATAATTTTAGGCATGCTCTCCCGTCCTCAACCTCCATATACGCTCTGGGCACGGATAAACTCAACCGATTGGCCACGTTCTCCGCCATTCTTTTATTGCTCTCTTCTTCCCCGTCTCTTCCACCCGCGGCACGTGCTTCTTGGTTTGCAAGGACCACACACGCACAGCACTGCAGCAGTACCAACAGGTACACCACGCGGCGCAATTGGAAGAGCATCCTTGTCATTCAATGTCACTTTGGGTTGCTTGGGTCTGTGGCAACAAGGGAGAGGAGAAGAAAAAAAAGAACAACGCAAAGGAACCACACACCGTCACTCCAACCCCTCACACCCATGGCGGGGGATATCGCCACGCCGACAGTTAGCGCACCCCGCAAACATCAGCGTCCGGGAGAAACACACCAACCACAGTCTCCGCAGTGGAGCGGTACGGCAACACAGAGTTTCCATCTCACCCACATGCCCATGCCAGAGAGGCACCGCAACATCCACTAAAACCCTACACTGAGCCACGCACCTGCAGAGGGGAACAGAAAACACAAGAAAAGAGCAACAAAAAAAGGATACCAACAGCACACAATAACACTCACAATACAATAAACACAGCCAACACTCCAAATTAGAGAACACCATTCGCCCACAGCAGCACACATCAAGGCACACCCCAAAAAGAAAAACAAACCCATTACGTGAAGCCGAAGCGGATCAGTCTCAGTCCCTCCCCGCAGGCTGCAGTCACTCAAGCAAGCCACACACCACAAGGGCAGAGAAATATGCTCGTGGCCATGCCGTGAGTGACACCACCAACAGAGAGAGAAGGCGAGAACGAAGAAATGTGTTTTCATTACCTGGGCGCTGGGAGGAGAAACCCCAACACACACAAGGACACACATAGGAAGGGCACTCTCAAACACCCACAACCCACCAATATCTTTACCAAAATAAAAATGTAGAAAAGAGAGTGACTGCGTGAGGCAGACACAGTAATAGAGCAAAAATGAAAAAAAACCAAAAGAAATTCATGACTTAATGTGGCTGCGATGCCTGAAGACAGTTACATCCACTTTATGTTTCATAACGAGTATTTATTATATGGTAAAAGTATAGTGACCAAGTATTCACTGTTTGCATAGCCTGCAGCTTGCAATTAGCAATGAAAATAGGATCATTACAGAAAAACCAACACACAAGGTGCATGGGGAAACGCAAAAGAGAAACACACAGCTGCACACACACACAGTGCCAATTAATAATGAAAAGAAAACACACACAAGGAAAGAAGGGAAGAGTGTATATAAAAGAATTGGTCTGTTGAGGACTGCGTGCCTGTCCTGCTGCACGGTGCGGGAATCCACAAAGCACCACGCCCATTGGTTGGCTTGAGGAGCACACTACCATATGCAGCAGAACAGACACACATGCACAGCACCACACAGGGGGAAAACAAAACAATGAAAACAAACAAAAAGAAAAGAAAGCCGTGACTATCATGCGAACATGTTCAGGGGGTACGAACACAATTCCCTGCAGTTGGTGTGTGTGTCTTTCGTACAGGACGAGCAATGGGAATGATGCACACACATGATGACATTCCACACACACACACACACACACAAAGAGAAAGAAGGTTGGTACTGTGTGCGTGTTTGTGTGTCTTGAACCTCCTGCCATTCTTCAGATTTCAGTCACAGCAATTAAAACATATCGGGGATTGTATCCCATTCCCATGGGTAAAAGCAAAAATTAGTAATATTACGGAACACACACACACACACACACACACACACACACACACACACCAGGCAGACACAGTGAACGGCGGCAAAGCAGAACCCAGATAATGCGAACAAAGAAAAAGAACACTCCATCACAAAAAAGAGGGGTTGTCGTCTGTTGAGTGCCATAGGGAATGCAATAGATGTATCCATTTACAAACAAGCAAGAGATTTATAGTACTGGGAAAAAAAGAAACATTAACATCCATTAAAAAGAAAAGTGACCTTACAACGCACATCCATGTCCAGTCAAACAAAGGTTAACACTGTGCAGCTGTGTGTCATGGAAACACCAATCAGCACACAAGAGTGCAACCCAACACACACAGCAGAAGAAGCAGCAAGGGAACGTGCAACAATGCAGGATTGCTGCCGCCGTCCTTCTGCTTCTTGGCCTTCTCCAGTTCTTCTTTGGCCTTTTTCTCCGATTCCTCTGCCAACCTTTTCGCTTCTTCTTCCTTAGCCTTTCTCCCCGCTTCTTCGCTTACTTTTTCTTCTTCGGCGGCTTGTGCTTTTTCCTCCTCTGCTTTTCTCGCCTCTTCCTGTTTGGCCTTTTCTTCTGCTTCCCTTCTCGTCCGTTCTTCTTCAGCCTTTCTCGCCCTTTCTGCCTTTGCATTGGCACGGTTTTCTTGCTCTGCCCTTTTTTCTGCAGCCAACCGCTCCTGTTCGGCCCTCTCTCTTTCCGCATTTTCTTTGGCTTTTCTCAAATCCCTCTCCTTCTCCAGGATGGCATCGAGCTTTCTTTTCGCTTCTCTTTTCTTTTCCTCCTCAAACTCAACCCTAAATTTGTCACCCGTAATCCCGCTAGCTTTTGGCTTGATGCTCACTCCACCTGTCTTCGTAACTGCTTGAGCGACCTTCGTCTTGGCAGTACCTCCTTCCAATTCGACGCGGCAGGCATCAATCTTCTGCTGGAACTCTTTAAGTAATTCCCCGGCTTCAAATGCTTTCTTTTTCGCACTATTTGCCTTCCCCTGGGCAGCCAACGTTGAGTGTTGGTGATCTCCACCGAACCCCTCATACTCCCCCTTCATCGCCGAGAGGATCTTCTTTACTCCCGTACCATTTTTCACGAGGACGCTCAATGTTGACGTCCGATATTTTTCTTCAATTTCTTCACTAGCCAAAAGGCCTTGTTCAAGTTCATGCAAGCCGTCATCAATGTTAGCATAAATGTGCGCACAATGAACTTTCACCGCATCTGCATCAGCGATCGCTGTCAACGTAGCATCTACCGCAACCGTAGTGCGATCAATCGTTTTACTAACCTTATCAGCGACATCACCGATCGCCCTCAGTTTTTCTTCCTTGATAGAATCATCCTCACCCGGGGTTTCTTTTATCTGCGCCATCTCCCTAACAAGTTCGGCAATTTCATTCGCAGCGGCAGCGGTGGTCACGGCACTTGCATTGCACTTTGCCACTCTTTCCCTCCATAATTTTAGGCATGCTCTCCCGTCCTCAACCTCCATATACGCTCTGGGCACGGATAAACTCAACCGATTGGCCACGTTCTCCGCCATTCTTTTATTGCTCTCTTCTTCCCCGTCTCTTCCACCCGCGGCACGTGCTTCTTGGTTTGCAAGGACCACACACGCACAGCACTGCAGCAGTACCAACAGGTACACCACGCGGCGCAATTGCAAGAGCATCCTTGTCATTCAATGCCACTTTGGGTTGCTTGGGTCTGTGGCAACAAGGGAGAGGAGAAGAAAAAAAAAGAACAACGCAAAGGAACCACACACCGTCACTCCAACCCCTCACACCCATGGCGGGGGATATCGCCACGCCGACAGTTAGCGCACCCCGCAAACATCAGCGTCCGGGAGAAACACACCAACCACAGTCTCCGCAGTGGAGCGGTACGGCAACACAGAGTTTCCATCTCACCCACATGCCCATGCCAGAGAGGCACCGCAACATCCACTAAAACCCTACACTGAGCCACGCACCTGCAGAGGGGAACAGAAAACACAAGAAAAGAGCAACAAAAAAAAGGATACCAACAGCACACAATAACACTCACAATACAATAAACACAGCCAACACTCCAAATTAGAGAACACCATTCGCCCACAGCAGCACACATCAAGGCACACCCCAAAAAGAAAAACAAACCCATTACGTGAAGCCGAAGCGGATCAGTCTCAGTCCCTCCCCGCAGGCTGCAGTCACTCAAGCAAGCCACACACCACAAGGGCAGAGAAATATGCTCGTGGCCATGCCGTGAGTGACACCACCAACAGAGAGAGAAGGCGAGAACGAAGAAATGTGTTTTCATTACCTGGGCGCTGGGAGGAGAAACCCCAACACACACAAGGACACACATAGGAAGGGCACTCTCAAACACCCACAACCCACCAATATCTTTACCAAAATAAAAATGTAGAAAAGAGAGTGACTGCGTGAGGCAGACACAGTAATAGAGCAAAAATGAAAAAAACCAAAAGAAATTCATGACTTAATGTGGCTGCGATGCCTGAAGACAGTTACATCCACTTTATGTTTCATAACGAGTATTTATTATATGGTAAAAGTATAGTGACCAAGTATTCACTGTTTGCATAGCCTGCAGCTTGCAATTAGCAATGAAAATAGGATCATTACAGAAAAACCAACACACAAGGTGCATGGGGAAACGCAAAAGAGAAACACACAGCTGCACACACACACAGTGCCAATTAATAATGAAAAGAAAACACACACAAGGAAAGAAGGGAAGAGTGTATATAAAAGAATTGGTCTGTTGAGGACTGCGTGCCTGTCCTGCTGCACGGTGCGGGAATCCACAAAGCACCACGCCCATTGGTTGGCTTGAGGAGCACACTACCATATGCAGCAGAACAGACACACATGCACAGCACCACACAGGGGAAAACAAAACAATGAAAACAAACAAAAAGAAAAGAAAGCCGTGACTATCATGCGAACATGTTCAGGGGGTACGAACACAATTCCCTGCAGTTGGTGTGTGTGTCTTTCGTACAGGACGAGCAATGGGAATGATGCACACACATGATGACATTCCACACACACACACACACACACAAAGAGAAAGAAGGTTGGTACTGTGTGCGTGTTTGTGTGTCTTGAACCTCCTGCCATTCTTCAGATTTCAGTCACAGCAATTAAAACATATCGGGGATTGTATCCCATTCCCATGGGTAAAAGCAAAAATTAGTAATATTACGGAACACACACACACACACACACACACACACACACACACACAGGCAGACACAGTGAACGGCGGCAAAGCAGAACCCAAATAATGCGAACAAAGAAAAAGAACACTCCATCACAAAAAAGAGGGGTTGTCGTCTGTTGAGTGCCATAGGGAATGCAATAGATGTATCCATTTACAAACAAGCAAGAGATTTATAGTACTGGGAAAAAAAAGAAACATTAACATCCATTAAAAAGAAAAGTGACCTTACAACGCACATCCATGTCCAGTCAAACAAAGGTTAACACTGTGCAGCTGTGTGTCATGGAAACACCAATCAGCACACAAGAGTGCAACCCAACACACACAGCAGAAGAAGCAGCAAGGGAACGTGCAACAATGCAGGATTGCTGCCGCCGTCCTTCTGCTTCTTGGCCTTCTCCAGTTCTTCTTTGGCCTTTTTCTCCGATTCCTCTGCCAACCTTTTCGCTTCTTCTTCCTTAGCCTTTCTCCCCGCTTCTTCGCTTACTTTTTCTTCTTCGGCGGCTTGTGCTTTTTCCTCCTCTGCTTTTCTCGCCTCTTCCTGTTTGGCCTTTTCTTCTGCTTCCCTTCTCGTCCGTTCTTCTTCAGCCTTTCTCGCCCTTTCTGCCTTTGCATTGGCACGGTTTTCTTGCTCTGCCCTTTTTTCTGCAGCCAACCGCTCCTGTTCGGCCCTCTCTCTTTCCGCATTTTCTTTGGCTTTTCTCAAATCCCTCTCCTTCTCCAGGATGGCATCGAGCTTTCTTTTCGCTTCTCTTTTCTTTTCCTCCTCAAACTCAACCCTAAATTTGTCACCCGTAATCCCGCTAGCTTTTGGCTTGATGCTCACTCCACCTGTCTTCGTAACTGCTTGAGCGACCTTCGTCTTGGCAGTACCTCCTTCCACTTCGACGCGGCAGGCATCAATCTTCTGCTGGAACTCTTTAAGTAATTCCCCGGCTTCAAATGCTTTCTTTTTCGCACTATTTGCCTTCCCCTGGGCAGCCAACGTTGAGTGTTGGTGATCTCCACCGAACCCCTCATACTCCCCCTTCATCGCCGAGAGGATCTTCTTTACTCCCGTACCATTTTTCACGAGGACGCTCAATGTTGACGTCCGATATTTTTCTTCAATTTCTTCACTAGCCAAAAGGCCTTGTTCAAGTTCATGCAAGCCGTCATCAATGTTAGCATAAATGTGCGCACAATGAACTTTCACCGCATCTGCATCAGCGATCGCTGTCAACGTAGCATCTACCGCAACCGTAGTGCGATCAATCGTTTTACTAACCTTATCAGCGACATCACCGATCGCCCTCAGTTTTTCTTCCTTGATAGAATCATCCTCACCCGGGGTTTCTTTTATCTGCGCCATCTCCCTAACAAGTTCGGCAATTTCATTCGCAGCGGCAGCGGTGGTCACGGCACTTGCATTGCACTTTGCCACTCTTTCCCTCCATAATTTTAGGCATGCTCTCCCGTCCTCAACCTCCATATACGCTCTGGGCACGGATAAACTCAACCGATTGGCCACGTTCTCCGCCATTCTTTTATTGCTCTCTTCTTCCCCGTCTCTTCCACCCGCGGCACGTGCTTCTTGGTTTGCAAGGACCACACACGCACAGCACTGCAGCAGTACCAACAGGTACACCACGCGGCGCAATTGGAAGAGCATCCTTGTCATTCAATGTCACTTTGGGTTGCTTGGGTCTGTGGCAACAAGGGAGAGGAGAAGAAAAAAAAGAACAACGCAAAGGAACCACACACCGTCACTCCAACCCCTCACACCCATGGCGGGGGATATCGCCACGCCGACAGTTAGCGCACCCCGCAAACATCAGCGTCCGGGAGAAACACACCAACCACAGTCTCCGCAGTGGAGCGGTACGGCAACACAGAGTTTCCATCTCACCCACATGCCCATGCCAGAGAGGCACCGCAACATCCACTAAAACCCTACACTGAGCCACGCACCTGCAGAGGGGAACAGAAAACACAAGAAAAGAGCAACAAAAAAAAGGATACCAACAGCACACAATAACACTCACAATACAATAAACACAGCCAACACTCCAAATTAGAGAACACCATTCGCCCACAGCAGCACACATCAAGGCACACCCCAAAAAGAAAAACAAACCCATTACGTGAAGCCGAAGCGGATCAGTCTCAGTCCCTCCCCGCAGGCTGCAGTCACTCAAGCAAGCCACACACCACAAGGGCAGAGAAATATGCTCGTGGCCATGCCGTGAGTGACACCACCAACAGAGAGAGAAGGCGAGAACGAAGAAATGTGTTTTCATTACCTGGGCGCTGGGAGGAGAAACCCCAACACACACAAGGACACACATAGGAAGGGCACTCTCAAACACCCACAACCCACCAATATCTTTACCAAAATAAAAATGTAGAAAAGAGAGTGACTGCGTGAGGCAGACACAGTAATAGAGCAAAAATGAAAAAAACCAAAAGAAATTCATGACTTAATGTGGCTGCGATGCCTGAAGACAGTTACATCCACTTTATGTTTCATAACGAGTATTTATTATATGGTAAAAGTATAGTGACCAAGTATTCACTGTTTGCATAGCCTGCAGCTTGCAATTAGCAATGAAAATAGGATCATTACAGAAAAACCAACACACAAGGTGCATGGGGAAACGCAAAAGAGAAACACACAGCTGCACACACACACAGTGCCAATTAATAATGAAAAGAAAACACACACAAGGAAAGAAGGGAAGAGTGTATATAAAAGAATTGGTCTGTTGAGGACTGCGTGCCTGTCCTGCTGCACGGTGCGGGAATCCACAAAGCACCACGCCCATTGGTTGGCTTGAGGAGCACACTACCATATGCAGCAGAACAGACACACATGCACAGCACCACACAGGGGGAAAACAAAACAATGAAAACAAACAAAAAGAAAAGAAAGCCGTGACTATCATGCGAACATGTTCAGGGGGTACGAACACAATTCCCTGCAGTTGGTGTGTGTGTCTTTCGTACAGGACGAGCAATGGGAATGATGCACACACATGATGACATTCCACACACACACACACACACAAAGAGAAAGAAGGTTGGTACTGTGTGCGTGTTTGTGTGTCTTGAACCTCCTGCCATTCTTCAGATTTCAGTCACAGCAATTAAAACATATCGGGGATTGTATCCCATTCCCATGGGTAAAAGCAAAAATTAGTAATATTACGGAACACACACACACACACACACACACACACACACACACACCAGGCAGACACAGTGAACGGCGGCAAAGCAGAACCCAAATAATGCGAACAAAGAAAAAGAACACTCCATCACAAAAAAGAGGGGTTGTCGTCTGTTGAGTGCCATAGGGAATGCAATAGATGTATCCATTTACAAACAAGCAAGAGATTTATAGTACTGGGAAAAAAAAAGAAACATTAACATCCATTAAAAATAACAGTGACCTTACAACGCACATCCATGTCCAGTCAAACAAAGGTTAACACTGTGCAGCTGTGTGTCATGGAAACACCAATCAGCACACAAGAGTGCAACCCAACACACACAGCAGAAGAAGCAGCAAGGGAACGTGCAACAATGCAGGATTGCTGCCGCCGTCCTTCTGCTTCTTGGCCTTCTCCAGTTCTTCTTTGGCCTTTTTCTCCGATTCCTCTGCCAACCTTTTCGCTTCTTCTTCCTTAGCCTTTCTCCCCGCTTCTTCGCTTACTTTTTCTTCTTCGGCGGCTTGTGCTTTTTCCTCCTCTGCTTTTCTCGCCTCTTCCTGTTTGGCCTTTTCTTCTGCTTCCCTTCTCGTCCGTTCTTCTTCAGCCTTTCTCGCCCTTTCTGCCTTTTCATTGGCACGGTTTTCTTGCTCTGCCCTTTTTTCTGCAGCCAACCGCTCCTGTTCGGCCCTCTCTCTTTCCGCATTTTCTTTGGCTTTTCTCAAATCCCTCTCCTTCTCCAGGATGGCATCGAGCTTTCTTTTCGCTTCTCTTTTCTTTTCCTCCTCAAACTCAACCCTAAATTTGTCACCCGTAATCTCGCTAGCTTTTGGCTTGATGCCCACTCCACCTGTCTTCGTAACTGCTTGAGCGACCTTCGTCTTGGCAGTACCTCCTTCCACTTCGACGCGGCAGGCATCAATCTTCTGCTGGAACTCTTTAAGTAATTCCCCGGCTTCAAATGCTTTCTTTTTTCGCACTAGTTGCCTTCCCCTGGGCAGCCAACGTTGAGTGTTGGTGATCTCCACCGAACCCCTCATACTCCCCCTTCATCGCCGAGAGGATCTTCTTTACTCCCGTACCATTTTTCACGAGGACGCTCAATGTTGACGTCCGATATTTTTCTTCAATTTCTTCACTAGCCAAAAGGCCTTGTTCAAGTTCATGCAAGCCGTCATCAATGTTAGCATAAATGTGCGCACAATGAACTTTCACCGCATCTGCATCAGCGATCGCTGTCAACGTAGCATCTACCGCAACCGTAGTGCGATCAATCGTTTTACTAACCTTATCAGCGACATCACCGATCGCCCTCAGTTTTTCTTCCTTGATAGAATCATCCTCACCCGGGGTTTCTTTTATCTGCGCCATCTCCCTAACAAGTTCGGCAATTTCATTCGCAGCGGCAGCGGTGGTCACGGCACTTGCATTGCACTTTGCCACTCTTTCCCTCCATAATTTTAGGCATGCTCTCCCGTCCTCAACCTCCATATACGCTCTGGGCACGGATAAACTCAACCGATTGGCCACGTTCTCCGCCATTCTTTATTGCTCTCTTCTTCCCCGCCTCTTCCACCCGCGGCACGTGCTTCTTGGTTTGCAAGGAACACACACGCACAGCACTGCAGCAGTACCAACAGGTACACCACGCGGCGCAATTGCAAGAGCATCCTTGTCATTCAATGCCACTTTGGGTTGCTTGGGTCTGTGGCAACAAGGGAGAGGAGAAGAAAAAAAAAGAACAACGCAAAGGAACCACACACCGTCACTCCAACCCCTCACACCCATGGCGGGGGATATCGCCACGCCGACAGTTAGCGCACCCCGCAAACATCAGCGTCCGGGAGAAACACACCAACCACAGTCTCCGCAGTGGAGCGGTACGGCAACACAGAGTTTCCATCTCACCCACATGCTCATGCCAGAGAGGCACCGCAACATCCACTAAAACCCTACACTGAGCCACGCACCTGCAGAGGGGAACAGAAAACACAAGAAAAGAGCAACAAAAAAAAGGATACCAACAGCACACAATAACACTCACAATACAATAAACACAGCTGACACTCCAAATTAGAGAACACCATTCGCCCACAGCAGCACACATCAAGACACACCCCAAAAAAGAAAAACAAACCCATTACGTGAAGCCGAAGCGGATCAGTCTCAGTCCCTCCCCGCAGGCTGCAGTCACTCAAGCAAGCCACACACCACAAGGGCAGAGAAATATGCTCGTGGCCATGCCGTGAGTGACACCACCAACAGAGAGAGAAGGCGAGAACGAAGAAATGTGTTTTCATTACCTGGGCGCTGGGAGGAGAAACCCCAACACACACAAGGACACACATAGGAAGGGCACTCTCAAACACCCACAACCCACCAATATCTTTACCAAAATAAAAATGTAGAAAAGAGAGTGACTGCGTGAGGCAGACACAGTAATAGAGCAAAAATGAAAAAAAACCAAAAGAAATTCATGACTTAATGTGGCTGCGATGCCTGAAGACAGTCACATCCACTTTATGTTTCATAACGAGTATTTATTATATGGTAAAAGTATAGTGACCAAGTATTCACTGTTTGCATAGCCTGCAGCTTGCAATTAGCAATGAAAATAGGATCATTACAGAAAAACCAACACACAAGGTGCATGGGGAAACGCAAAAGAGAAACACACAGCTGCACACACACACAGTGCCAATTAATAATGAAAAGAAAACACACACAAGGAAAGAAGGGAAGAGTGTATATAAAAGAATTGGTCTGTTGAGGACTGCGTGCCTGTCCTGCTGCACGGTGCGGGAATCCACAAAGCACCACGCCCATTGGTTGGCTTGAGGAGCACACTACCATATGCAGCAGAACAGACACACATGCACAGCACCACACAGGGGGAAAACAAAACAATGAAAACAAACAAAAAGAAAAGAAAGCCGTGACTATCATGTGAACATGTTCAGGGGGTACGAACACAATTCTCTGCAGTTGGTGTGTGTGTCTTTCGCACAGGACGAGCAATGGGAATGATGCACACACATGATGACATTCCACACACACACACACACAAAGAGAAAGAAGGTTGGTACTGTGTGCGTGTTTGTGTGTCTTGAACCTCCTGCCATTCTTCAGATTTCAGTCACAGCAATTAAAACATATCGGGGATTGTATCCCATTCCCATGGGTAAAAGCAAAAATTAGTAATATTACGGAACACACACACACACACCAGGCAGACACAGTGAACGGCGGCAAAGCAGAACCCAAATAATGCGAACAAAGAAAAAGAACACTCCATCACAAAAAAGAGGGGTTGTCGTCTGTTGAGTGCCATAGGGAATGCAATAGATGTATCCATTTACAAACAAGCAAGAGATTTATAGTACTGGAAAAAAAGAAACATTAAAATCCATTAAAAATAACAGTGACCTTACAACGCACACCCATGTCCAGTCAAACAAAGGTTAACACTGTGCAGCTGTGTGTCATGGAAACACCAATCAGCACACAAGAGTGCAACCCAACACACACAACAGAAGAAGCAGCAAGGGAACGTGCAACAATGCAGGATTGCTGCCGCCGTCCTTCTGCTTCTTGGCCTTCTTCTTCATCTCCGCCTCTTCCTCTTTAGTTTTTTTTTCCGCCTCTTCTGCCGCAACCCTTTTTCTTTCTTCCTCATCCCTTCTTTCCTTCTCTTCTGCGGCTCTTCTTGCTTTTTCTGCTTCCGCTGCTTTTCTCGCCTCTTCTGCTGCAACCCTTTTTCTTTCTTCCTCATCCCTTCTTTCCTTCTCTTCTGCGGCTCTTCTTGCTTTTTCTGCTTCCGCTGCTTTTCTCGCCTCTTCTGCTGCAATCCTTTTTCTTTCTTCCTCTTTCTTCTTTGCAAACTCTTCCACGTCCTTCTTATGCTTATCGCGATACGCACCTTTCAGCACCTGTTTATATTTATTTGCTTCCTCACTTCCCCGTAAGTCTATTTCATCGGGGGGCTTTACCGCAGTTGTCGGCGATACGATGGTGGGGCTTTCCTTACATTTCTCTTTGAGCAGCGCAATCGTACCGTTCAATAGCTTTCCCGCACTTCCCCCGGTGTTTACTCGACAAACCTGGGTCCCTCCCCTCAACAAAAAGAATTGAGTATAGGTGTCATTTATCGCCTTGTATCTTTCAAGGAAGGTTTTACGTTTTTCTTCCCCCTTATCTTCCGGCATGCAACGCTGAACTGTCTCATTATTCAACGCTGGGAGAAAAACCCAGACGCTCTCTCTCGCCCTCAAGAACGGATGCTGCAGATCGTCAAAATAGGTATCACATATCACTTTTTTTGCACGCGCAACCTCCACCAATTCTGCCGTCCGCTTCACTGCAGCATTATATTTCACCATCATCCCCTCGTAATTCCTCACGAACTCCTGAACTTCTTTGCTCTTGCAATTTGACACCGTCTGGTTCAGTTGTTCCCACTTAACATCCGCTTTTGTTCCTTCATGGCCGAAAACAATTCTCTTGGTGAGATCCAGGGTGCTGTCGATGACACCGTAGTTCTTCTTACATTCATCCACGGCCTTCCCCCATATCTCTAAACACACCCTTGCTTCCTTCGCCCGGGCCTCCGGATCCCTCAACACAGGAAGATAATCCTTCAATTCCTTCAACCTCTCCAAATCCCTCTGAACCTCTGAATCATTGCAAGGAATCGGTTTTTTCGTCTCTGAGGCCGTTGCATCCACCACACACGCACCCAAAAAACACTGCAGAAGGACCAACAGGCACACCAGACGGCGCAGTTGAACGAGCATCCTTGTTATTCAATTTCACTGTGGGTTGCTTGGGTCTCTGATAACAAGGAAGAAGAGAAAAAGAGTAAGAGACGCACAGCTAACACACATGGCAGAGAGAAATGGGTGAAGGGCACCTCCACACAGAGAGAAACAGGACAACAACAATGGGACTGAAGATGCAACCATTGGGAAAACATGGAACCCAGCGTAACGAGCACCAATGGGATACCCTGAAGGCAAATAATTGAGTGAGGCATCCATTTAGAAATAAATCACACACACACACACACACTCGTTTTGCATAAAATACCAAAGAAAAAGAAAAAGGAACACACCAACCCCTCACACATAAAAACCAACAACAAGCACATCCCACGTCACCCATCCATGCTCCACCAGTAAGAGCATCTCTGGCCGCAATGATGCGGCAACAAGAAAACCACTGCTGCCACCCACACTCAGCGTTTACTCCCAACTGCAGGAGAAGCACTGGGAACTGACAGAGTGCCGAATAACAAAACAGACACACGGCAGCAGAGTCCATCAAGGGGCAGAGTAGAGGGGTGCTGCACAACCCGCCTCGCCTCCAACTTCTCCTTCCCGTGCCCTCCAAAAAAAACAAAAACATACACACATCCCCCACCCCCTCCACAACGTATATGAGGAGAGTACGATCACATATATACCCCTCAGAACCCATCTTTCTCCAACATCGGACCCCCATCCCACAGAGAACGACACACAGCCAAAGCACAACTCTCTCAAAGTAGCGGTGCCACTCCTGAGACAATTCTTCAGACACAGAAGTGGAGGAACACATTCCAAGGGTTAAACCATCAGATATGCACTGCAACGCTGGTTTGTTTTCACTGCAGAACATGTTGTTGTGCTTCATTAGTTCACCCTTGCTTCTTTTTCGCATGTCCTAAGAAGTAAATCACATCCAGACTGATTCCCTCATCACATTGATTCTGCCA
Source organism: Trypanosoma melophagium (assembly GCF_022059095.1). NCBI lineage: Eukaryota > Euglenozoa > Kinetoplastea > Trypanosomatida > Trypanosomatidae > Trypanosoma > Trypanosoma melophagium. The sequence goes on along the minus strand of NW_027125194.1, from coordinate 888,090 downwards.
TGGTGAAATTTGCTTTTTTTTATTCCTCGTGTCTTTATGGGTTTTACCCCAACGGTATGGCTACCAGCTTCTCACCGTAGAGCACCAGGGTTGCTGTCTATGAAGAGCGGTGTTTGAGAGAAAAATCCCTTCGTTTTGTGGGATCCTCAAGCTCTTGTAATATTTATTTTGTTATTTTTAGATTTTTATTATTTGAGTTTTGTTATTTTCAGGTTTTGCTTTATTTAGTTTTATAACCAATCCATGAACAGCAAAACAGTCTAAGAGAGATTCTCTACTCCCACCATCCTTTCCCAGAGCCCGTCGGCCACTCTCCTTTTGTTAATAATTTTTGTTATTTTTGGTTTTTATTTAATGTATTGGCCTCAATGATTTCCTCTGTTTTTTGTTGCTTGTTGGGGATCGCGACAGGTGCCTCTTGAGACTAATCCTGTCAAGGATTCCATAATCGAGCTCGTCGCTGGTCTTAGAGGGGTGTAGAGGCCTTACAGGGGTGGGGAAGGAGGCGTAGGGGTTAGCGTTGGGAGGCGCGAAGCGCCAAAAGAACGTGGAAGAATAAAGTGACCTCATCATTAACGACAGACGTAATGCTGCAACACCACGTCCTTAACGACAGTTTAATTCTCTAACGACAAAAGAAGCTTCTCACGACAGACTAGGCGGGTGTGCTTTTGTGATATTCAACCCTAGCCCTAACCGCCACTATACCGCGCTCCGTGCGCTGACGCGGTAATGCACCACGCGCTCTCCCACTGCACCCGGGTTACACTTCTTCGGTCCGAGTGGGGTTTCCAACGAGCGTGGCTCTTGGGAACGAGAGTGTCGGAGTGAAATTTTTTTTTGAGTTGAGGGTGATGTTCATTGATGGAGAAATATGTAGCGGGTAAAAGCTACCACTGTGTGATTTATTTTTATTTATATAAACTCTGAAAGTGTAACCGCATACATAATTTGTTTTTAGATTACTGCAACACTACTGTCTATCTCTTACTTTCATGTTTTTCTGTTTTCTACAAAAACTGATGGTCTAGGTGTTTTGCTTCCGTTGTTTTAGTCAATCGACATCGTTACTTTCGCGTGTCAATGCATTATACCGAGAGGAATGTCGAGCAGCAACTGGCTGACTCTAACCGTGTGCATGAAGCAATGCTCGCCACATTGCGACTGGACTGCATATATAAATTAAAGCCGTGGAGGCAACAGGCCGATGAATATATGAAAAGGTACGGAGAGTTATTCCTACGTGCGGCAAAACCCGAGACACCTGCAAATTTAAGGAGGAATTTCGAAGAAAGGATAAAGTCCAACATGCCACTTTCACAAGATGTGGCTTTCATTCTGATGACGCTCTTGTACAGCGGATCAAGCTACCCGCATTTTGTACCAGTCGAGATGCTCCTAAACATGGTCCCCGATGACCGCCTCACGATGCGCAACTGGGCGGTGCAGAGGGATACCAATGACTTTATGAAGGATTCCATGTCATCCGCCATCTCCTCCGGAAAGCTTCCCTTCCCTCTTTTTTAGGCACGGAAATGAACACCCAGAACCGTTGCCTGATTGAGGATGCTATGGGAGCAAAACGAATGACAGAGATGGGTGAGAAAATGCTGGAGGGTGGTGGTCCATCCAGAACAAATCCAGCCAACCAAAAAGAAATAAAGAGGACCATGCACTCGAGAAGATACGCCCTCTACGATCACCCCACATGCAACCAGAGCCCTCTGCGAAGGTGAGCCTTTCATACCGGCATTCGATCGCAATAATAACTAAGCAGGATAATGGGACGGAGCACCGGTCAAGGATAGACTTGACGAATTGTATAATGAGATACAAAAGCTACGCACCGAGTTGAAAAGCCTACGGGCTGCTGCTGCTAACTATGGAGAGGGTAGATACACTGGAAGAGGAAACGGAAACAACCGCCGCGGTTGTGTTGCTGGCGATGGCCAACGCGACGAGCGCCGTGTTGGACGCGGGGGTGGTTATAACAACCGCATGTACGGTGGCGACGCTGACGACGGCGGCGAAGAAATGTACATGGTAAACGAGACAAATGTGTACGCGAATAATCTTAGCCTTACTCCTATCATAAAGAGAACAAAGAAAAAAAAAAGAAAAAAAACCCTTTATTCAAATTTTGCCAATTCGAGCTCCCTCTTTTATGTAAAAAATAAACTTTGAAATTTTTCCAAACCGTTATATTTTAATACCGCCTAAGAACTGAAGAAATGGAGGTGGTGAGAAGCCCTTTTTAACCCGCTCTTCCCATCGCAAGTTCCACTCCTTCGCTAAGTCTAATTTTTTGATGGCTTTCACCTCTAGATATTCCATCCGTTGGATTTTGCCCTGAAGCCACGTAACTCCAAGTAGCACTTATGCCGTGTGGGCGTAAAACTTTTTCTATGGCGCCAACTTCCGCAACCAATGCCTGTGAATGCATGTTTCCTTTTTGCATAATGTGCATAACCGTTGCGTTACCAACGCGAATATCCAATGGCCCTGCCATATGCATTTTAAAACCGCGCAGCGCTAGATGAACGGCAATTGCCTCTGTTTGGGAAATCATGCGAGCTGGGCGCTTCCAAGCACCACCAGCAGCCACCAAAACTTCCCCTGAATACTTAAATGATAACGCTCCCCATCCGTACATGGATGCGTCTGTCGCCAGCGTTGCCTTCGATGGCAACTGCTGTGATGGGTGAACCGGCTCGTTCTTAATAGTGTTTCAAGCCAGTTTTGCCCAATGACCCTTGCATTGGGTGATAAATTTGCCTGACCTTGGGGCCGCAATAAACCCTGATTTAAACATGATAAACGTTGACGCGCTATTTTTAAGAAGAAATAATAAGGGAAAAGGGATTCACTCCTTACCACCCCTGTCGCGCAAATCCTGCGCGAAACTGTGCTCTCCAATTCTTCAACCGTCGTCTTTTCCATTGACGGCGCCTCTTTCAACCTTCTTATTGCCTTTTGGCTTAGGGATACCGTCTGCTTCGCATAGCCGGAGCGCGCCCCGATGAAATCTTATTCCTTCGTTTTAAACTGCTATTCCCCAATAGTGGCTCCACAGCTTTGCATGTTATGTATGATTTGGCGTCCCTAAGATTGTACCTTTCCGTGTGGACCACTTATTCTGATGTTATCAATCCAAACGTGTATTTTTAACCCTTTGGGTGCCGCGTACTGCGGCAATGCCAATCCCGGATCGCCGGACAAAACTCTTTTAATTGTGTTGAAAATTTCGGGACTATATTTATAGCCCATGAAAAGGCGAGTGAACTCAACTAATTCCCCTGATTCCGTGCGGCAACGGAAACTTGCGCGTGTGTTTACTGGTAAGGCCACCTGGAAAAAGGATGCCTTTAAATCAAATAATGTTGCCGTTTCATCATAAACCACATCCATATACTTTGAAATATGCGCGAGAGGAACATCGGCCTCATAATCATCCTTGTCATTCTTTTCTCTTGGCCACGCAATAAAACGTCTTCTTTGTCCGGAGGGTTTGTCCTCTGCCGCCGTAAAAGGGACTACCCAACCTGTGGTTGGATGTGATGAAGCTGTACAAATAATTCCTGCTTCCTTCATGCGCTTTGCTTCAGCGTTGTTTATCCGTAAACTGGATTCACATTCCTTCAAATATGTTTCTGTTTTTTGCATAGTGTTCCACACTATATCACAACGCCTCCTGGCTCTCTCGTTTATTCGTTCTTAACATTTTTACTTGTTTATAAAGTTACTTTCAGAAAACTTATGGTTAGACAGACTGTAAAGATGAAAATAAGTAATTTATTCACCATTGAGACCCATCCAAAAATTTGTTGCTGATAACATAAGGCTCCATCATTCTTTTCGAAAGCTTTCAGAAATACAACTCAACAAGAAAAAAAAAGATAGCAAAACTATCATTAAAAAACTCCTTTTCATTTTCATTCTCTTTTCTTTTTATTCCTTTTTTTTTTAGCTCTTTTCTCACTATCTTCTGAAGAAAAAAACGCCCATTGCCATAGCAAAAAGAGCCGCGATAGCTGCCCCTAAACCATTCCATCTTGCAGCTCCACGTTGTGCCATATTTCTTCCTATTTCTGCATTAGAATTGTTGTTATTGTTATTGCTGTTTCCAACACCACTATTCCCACTACCTACTTCATTTCCTTCCTTTTCTTCAGATTTACCTCTTAAAATGCCTAAATCCTTTTCATATTCTTCAGGAAAAATTTCTTTATATACAAGCATTTGCTCTACATTATAACGACGACTTTCTGCAGCATAAACTTTTCGCTGAGCTACTGTGCAATTTACACTACCTGTAGTTTCTTCTTCATCCGTCATAAAAGAGAGCAAACCAGTGAGAATAGTACGAACTCCCCAAAGTGGAGTCCAATTTTCCGGATGATAACTGCTCATAGTTAGGCAAATACTGGTATCTGTCTTAAATCGTCCATTAGGTGTAAGCAAGTAAATATCAGGAGGAGTTAATGGATAATTAGAAGGAAACTTTAGTTTACCAAGATATCGTCCTCCTTCATATGGTGTACCGGGGGGACCATTGAGAATAAAATACCAACGTAAAATACTTTGACGCGAAGGGGTAGTTACACAAAATGGGTTCGGTTCTCTAGATAATTCACAAAGTTCCTTCTGCAAACGACGAACACATTGTGGCGTAGGTGAATCAGGCATTTTTTTTTTTTAAATAACTTACACTTTTGTACTTTTCACAAAGAAGGAAAAAACAAACATAAATACTACTAGTTAGACAAGACATTATTATTATTATTATTATTATTATTATTATTATTATTATTATTATTTTGTAGTCACTCTATTAGAGAAGATAGTCTACGAGAATATTTCTGATCGCACTGATCTTTAAAAGAAAAAAAAGTAGAACCCCATCGTTAGGTCTTTTTTCTTTTTTTTTTGCAGGGGAAAAAAAAACAATGCGATCGGTGAGGCTCGAACTCACGACCTTGGGATTATGAAACCCACGCGCTGCCGACTGCGCCACGCTCGCCTCAATTGGGTTCGAAGACTTTCCACTTCATCAATAGATTTTCTGATTCTCAACTAGAAAACAGAATAAATTTTTTTTTGGGCATTTCTCCCTTCAGTCATCATTAATTGATGCGTGGAATTTTCTTCTCTCTCTCCACTTTTTCTTCCCTATAATTTTGATTATTGTTATGGTCCTCACTTTCCTCCTCCTTATTCTTTTCTTGGTTTTCCTTCTTTTCTTTTTCTTTTTGCTCTTGTTCGTGTAGAACGGCGTCGAGAATTCCACGACAACCACGGGCAGCTGCTAGTTTTCCTTCACTTTCTTTTTCATCTTCTTCCTCATCCTCACTATTGTTATGATAATTAAGAGGAACCATTGGTATATTAGCATGAGTCGTCGTATTTGCTTCATTCTTATTTGAATTTGAAACAACATATCGCACAGTAAAATGAGGAAGTCTTAATTCTTCAGGAAAATGAAGGGTACATTGTCCTATTTCTTTTTCATTACCCCCACTAAGAGACTGATGTTCTCTCTTAACTTCAGAAGGAACTAAAACAATATTATTCTTTTCACTTACCCCGGCATTGTCAACTTTTTCAGTATTATTATCACACGATGGACGAAATTCTAAGCTTCCATTATTTGTATCAGAACCAGGTAATTGAAGGAATTCCTTTGAATAAAAAGTTGGGTTTTTTCCAAGCTGTTTAATAAAGAGAGCAGGTGGTTTGAAATTTACCACAAAATGATGTCGCGAAATATACTTATCATCCATCTGCTGGGTCTGTGGGAGTTTCTTATCCCTTCCAAAGAAAACAGAAACACCAGGTTCATTCATCTCAACAATAAAACCGTCACTACGTTCTAGAATCCATTTTCCTGAGGAAACCATTTCCTATTATTTTTTTAATTTCAGTTTTGCTTTGTTTCTATGTACATATAGAAAACCCTAGCTGATGAAAAAGAGAAAGAAAAGTGAAAACAACAAGAACAATAACGAAACCAAGAAAGGATAAATACTAGATTAAAAACAAAAATAAAAGCAAACACTCAATGATAATAACAATAATAATATTTTCAGATATATCCTGTGTATCCATCTTGTCATGCCACGGTTTTAATTAAGGGATACCGTGCACGAGTAGACTCACAGGAACGTCACAACGTCGCAACAAGAAACTCCATGGCATGACAAAGTTCTCTGGTCTTTGCCGAACACTCCACGTGATGCTCCTCACCGCCACTCCCACCAATCATAGGGATAATATTATGCGAGGAAATAACGGTAACGACATTCTTATGAATACGCCAGAGATTAATATCAAACTTTTTTCGGGAAAGGGCAATACCAGGGGCACTAAAACCCACAGCTTCAATACCCATTTGACTTCCAATAATAGAGGCACAGCCCCACCCAGGGAGTGACCGGTAAGGAGAACATGCCGGGGTGGATGAGGCCGGCTTCCAATATAGGAAATATGATTGTAAACATCTATAAAAAAATCTCGTCTATAATTATTATTTCCACATAAACGAAGACTCGTGTTTTGACTTTTAGTAAGAGAATTCCAAGTTTCTATTTGTCGATTAGATAATGCGGGAATAGAGGTTAAACGAAGTAGATCGGCCACAAATTCGGAAGGTAAAATAACTGCTCCTGGAACAATATTTGAAAGTATATGATACAGAACAACATCAAAGTATAAACTAACATCAATAATAAGATCTTTAAAAGATGTCATATCTGTTCTACGAATAGCAATTACAGAAAGATCATTCTTTGCACCATAAAATTCAAAATATCCATCCCATCCAGTTGGTTTTCTTGATGAATCTGGTGTTATACAATCTGTTCCATGACGTTCACGAATTATCCAATCTGTTCCCATATGTATTGACATAAATTGTAACATTTCTTTAATATCATCATCATAAAATAAATACTGTGCTAAAGCAAGGAGAGATATTTCCCATATAGAAACATTATAAAAACTTCTTGTACATAAAGAAGTATACCAATCATCTCCTAGAAATGTAACATTACTCCACATAAAAGCAGAAAATGCTGGTTCTTTTGAAGAAGACATAAAAGGTAAATTTGGAATCGTTTCAACTTTAGAATAAATTAAACGCATACAAAGTACAATATGATCCAAAATTAATGAATTTTTATTCCCAGTATAATATATTCGAATAGGCCATGGAAGAAGTTGTGGGAAAGCTGCTTGTAAAAGCATACCAAAAACCAAAGCTGTAAATAATATTAATATAAACAAGGTAACATGTCTAAGAAATGAACGTGCTTTACTAAAATATTTACCTCCGAAATATCCTGGACTTGAAACAGATAATAAACGTGGAACGGTATAAGCATAAAATCTAATATTACGAAGAAAAGATCTTCCATTTTCATAAGGAATAGCCTGAATTCGTTTTACAGATATTTCCTCATCTTTATTATAAATTTTCATCCCTTTAATATCTATAGACATATCAAGACTCACAACTCCCACCAGTGTGGTGTTTCTCTCAAAGGCATCCTCCAACACAATGGAAATATATGGTGGTAATAGCGTATCATTCCTTTACACGTTTCCAATAAACAGAATCGTATTTTGTTACATCAAACTCCCGTACGAGATCGACTGTTCGAGCACAGAGAAGCACATTTACTCCAGTGAGTAGAAATACGGCCATCCAGTGATGACAAAAAAAGAAAATGGCCTGGAAAAGCATAATTTGATAAGGAAAAGCAAGTAATACAACAGGCAATATAGCATACGAGTGTCATCGTAGCCAAAGAAATGAACATTGAAGATTAATAATAATAGTTGATATAGAAATAACGGCATGCCCTACAAGAAGAGGAACATTTAAATACATTGGCAAGTTTCAGAGATGATGAAAGGACGTATAAAGGACCTTTATAAAAAAGAGATATTAACGCAATTCCTATAACCATCTCAAGTGAAATATACCGCATATTATTGAATATAGTTTCTCCATCAAAAATCACAAAAATACCTTGTAAACGTATCATCCCTAACAACATCTAATTCCCTCCATTCTAACACTTTAAGAGGTAAAGAGTTATGACTTAAAAAGGATCCCACGACAAAACAGAATTGTACAGCAATAATACACCATAAACTAGTCGCTACAATAGGTTCACGTACGGTCCAGGCTAACAATATATTGGTATGAAACACACAAAGTGACATAGATAAAAAGAGAACAAATACCTCTAGAAATATTTTATACCGTTCTTTATTTTCCATTATAAAGGCAAATCGAGCTGCTAAAAGTGGATAATGTTTGCCATCATGCGTACAACGGGCATCTAACATTGATTCCACCATACAATTAAGTACCTTGTGCCCAAGTGTGGCGACTGCTAAACCAAGTGTAAAGAATGGGGCAATACTAAGAAGTATATCATACAATCCAAGTAGGAGTGTTTCAACATGTGAGGAATTGTAAGGTTGTTTCTCCATTTCTTGTGCTATTGGGAGAATGAGAACCCAAACAATGCGTTCCAGTGCACTGTGGGTCATGGCCACAACGAGTGCAATAAAGGGAAGATGATAAATAGTAAAGATGAAGCGAAGGAATGGATCAATATATATAATAAACCTTTCTGGAAAGAATATTTCCCATACAGCCCCACGAGATTTATTCCATGCTTCCTTTAGTGATATTATCGCAAACAATATATATATATTTTAAAAGCTTATGCAGACCTCTCTTCTACAATAGAGATAGAGGAGAAAACCACGAAAGGAAAAAAAAAGAAAACTAAAAACTAAAAAAAAAAAGATATTCAAGCAAACAGAATAGCACTCTATAAAAAAGTCTACTTCCTTTTAGGTTTGAGTCCCTATACAATATAAATAACTAAAACAAAAAGAAAGAGAAGGAAAAGAGAAACGCCATTATAACTATTTCACATTATTATTTGTAATACCAGATAAAGATAAATGATAATATTATTTCGACAAAGGTAATGGGATTGTAATAATAACACAAAGGTAAAAAAAAACACGAACAGTGTTCGTCAGATATCATATCATTATTATTAATGATGATTATAAATATTTCTTGTTTATCTCGCTATCAAATTTTCTTTTACGTGCGTTTTCATTCGTAGTTTATCTACCAAACACCCCACATGATATATATATATATATATATATATATATATACCATTCCATAATAAAATTCGAATATTCTGCATGTGCTTATGTATTACACAGACGCAAACATCTCTTTTTTATCTACATAGATGTAACAGAGATAAAATAAAAGAAGTAAGGAAAAAAAAAAAAAAAAACAGAACAGAGACGTAAAAGTAGAAATTTCGAAATTCTCAACATAATTAAACACATTAGTTCAGTGATCCGTTACAATCGCACAACGTCGTTTCGAGGACCATTTCCTAATCCAAAAATATAAAAGGGTACACACATCGTTAGCAGAGTACCTGTGTACAGCAAAAACAAACAAAAAGCCATACACAAAGAGAGATAGAAACAACTGCGTCCCTCCCTTTCTCTCTTCTTTCATTGCAAATTTAACCCTTTTTTCCTCCCCTACTCCATTCTTTTCTTTTTCAGTTTCTTTTTTCTTTTTATATCTTTGCAGATTGTTTTGTTGCTGCGAGAGACTCCCGGTATGAAGTTAAAAAAAGACTTTTTATAGACTGTTCCTGTTCCTTTTCCTTTTCTTCTTCTCTTTCTTCTTCTGAGTTGAGAAAAAAGTAGGAGTGTAATCTTCTCAGCTGATCCAAAAGTGTATGCATCTCTGCAGAGAGAGTAGAATGCGTAACTGTTGTGGGAAGGACATACGTGGGTTCCTTCGCACTAATATCATTCCTTAATGAAGTAAACATCGCAACTCCCCCCAGAGCATTTTTAAGTGATTCCTTACCGCATGATTGGGCACACACAACAAGTTTATTAAAAGAATTATTATTATTATTATTATGATTATATAATTCCAAACCAACTTTTCGAGAGGCGTTTATTAAAGGGCCTTTACGCAGTTCCCTCTCACTACTGGCATTATCGACCATAATAGCAGAGACAGAAAGGGAAATAATGTACGCCGACTCTACAAAGGGAAATAAAATACCGTGCAAGAGACTAAACTGTTTCGTAACGGGTATCGTAATAATAATATTAGCGACTTTTTTGGATGTCAAATACATTTCTTCCTTTTCTTTATCTTTTTTCCCTTCATTCGTATCATCTGTGGGGTTACGAGATACTACTACGACACTTCCAGTAGAGGCGGCGATGGAATTTTGCTTATCCGGTTGATAATAGGAATTATCATCACAATCATCAGAAGCACAAGATTGAAGCTTACACAAGGTATTTTCAAACCAAGAGGAAAAGGTATACGGGCACGAGGGAAGGTAATCTTGAAATTCTCCTGAAAGTAATTTACGTAATTGTTCACATCCATTTTTCAAATCTGTTTTCTGCATATAAATAGATTTTCCATTTTTATTGATTTTACCAAATGCATGTGCTACAACTGCAATAACTGCCTCATCTAGAAAAACATGAATTAATTGATTACTACAAATAGAAATACCCATAAAAGAGCCAACTTCTTGACGAATCAAAACTTTCGCATCATTTTCCAAAACTTCTATAAAGGTTGAAAGATGTGAAATGGCATAATGTGTCATACTTTTTATATCTCCCTCTGCACAATCAATACTTAAAGCGCCTTTTCTCTTGATAATATGAAGACGTAACCATGACATATGCGTATAAACATCATCAAGTAACATACCTGTTTTTGTAGGAGCAAAAACACTAAGAATAGTGGCGAGTAATGCTGTTGGTGTAATAACGGTATTCTCTTGAATATTATGTGTTATATGCCACGCGAGATTAGTTAACACCGGAATTGGAGTGGATGATTTATCATTTTTATTTAATACAATATTTGAGTTCATCCTTTTATTCTCTTTTATGGGTTCAAAAGGGGCAGGAGATTGATATGGATTATTTCGAAAATTCTTAAGAGAAATTACTTCTCCAACATGTACATGAATCTTTCCATGTCGAGTTTTAAGTAAAGATCTTGCACGCAGTAAGTTTTCAATACTTTCTTTGGGCTTTGATATACCAAGTTGCTCACCTGCGTATAACTTGGCTTCTAGTAACTCATCATAAGATAAACTAATAGGAAGAATATAAACATCATCTAACGTATTCTGTCTTTCAAAAAACGCATCTGTAATGAATTTAAGGACACCAAGTTTAGGAGAAACCATTTTACCTGTACGACTACGTGTACCTTCAATAAAAAATTCTATTACCTGACGATGAAGAACAAGTTGTCGTACATATTCTTTAAAAATTGTTTGATAAAGTTTATCACCACGGAATGAACGACGTATAAAGAATGCTCCACTACCACGCATAAGTTTAGATATAGGTCCCATACGTAGAAAATCTTCTCCAGCACAAACATGAGGAGGAGAAAAATTCATCGCTACAAGAAGATAAGTAATAATAATAAAATCCACATAAGATCGATGAGCTGGGAGAAGCATAACATGTACTCTTGGAGTATGAAATATACTATATAATCTCTCAAAAGCTTCATTATTGAGAGTTACTTCATCATAAAGTTGAAATAATAAACGACGTACCATTAAACCAAAAGTACGAACTTGCAATTGATTTAAGTTATCACCAATAGTACGTAATATTCCCTCTGATCGTTTTTCTACTACAGTAATAGAAGATTTTTCTGCTTTAGCAGTTTCACTTATAGCTTTTAAAACTTCTGGTTGTTTTAAAATAGTTGCTTGTATCTTTTTTGTAAGTCCTGGTTCAGTAGATACACGAGTTCCATCAGGGTGCATTCCACATCTTACAACCCAGTGCATATCGGTAAAAAATTTACGTGGACATAAGTTTGTTGGAAGTGCCCGTCGAGTGCCATGAAATACAATATCATTATGGTACTGAGGGAGAGGAGGAGGCAAACTAAGAGAATGATTGGAAACTTGCCATGCGAATTGTTCTATTACTCCTTCTGCTATGACTTTTACGAAAATATCCCATTTAACACAATTTAATGAAATAAAAGAGTATAGAGATCGTAAAGATTCATTACCTACAATTTCCTGAATTAGGGAGTTGTAATAATATCCAGTTCCTGTTTCTGCTAAAGATTTCGGTAATTGCGAAGATTGATTATTTGATGAAATATATTGATTCGGTAATGCATGTGATTTTACCATTTTAGTAACACTATGGACAGCCATATCAATATTATCAATTGCTGTACGAAGACATTTAACTGTTTTAGATCCAGTAAAGTAATTCAGTAACTGTTTCCGTCTTTGTGTTTCACAATATTCATAGTAACACTTAAATGGCATCATCAATGAGAATCCATAGTTTATCCAATCTGGAACCGACGCATTCAACTGCAGTGTTGGCTGAGGATCCATCAACTTTGGCAGTGGAAACTCCTTTGCGATAGTTGTCCCCACTCTGCCGTAGTAATCCATCAGATACTCCGCAAACATCCCCCACACCAACGTCCCCTCTCCAGCAACGGGCCGCACCGACAGATCTCCTCCTATTCCTATTTCTATCCCCTCTTCTTCTCTTTTCGGCTTCCCCTCCTTCTCCCCCTTCTTCGGCCGCTGCTGGCGGGCGAGGGCGAGGAGGGCGGCGTGGGCGGCGAGGTCCAGCGGGGCGGCGGGGAGGACGTCGCGGAAGGCGGCCGGCAGGCGGCGGAGAACTCCAAGCGCGACGCCAAGCGCGACCCCCTCGAGGACCCCCCGACCGGCACCCCCGCGCCGCACCACCGCCCGCGTGAGGCGGAAATCACCGGCCGGCGGGGCCAATTGCGGGGCACCAGCGAGAAATAACCGCCAATTTGAAGAAGAAGAATTGTTAGCGGATCGGGGAAGAAGAAGGGCACGGGTTGCCGTCGCACACACGGCGGCGCGAGTGGCATCATCTACGAGTAAAATAAGGCGGCCATAGGGGCGATGCCGAGAGCTATGCGGAACTGTGAGTGGAGTGTGTTGTAGTTCCTCTTGAGATACGGCGGAGTGGGTAAGGGCCGCTAAAGAGAGAATGGAAGTATGACCATCACAAACCGCATCACTCCAGGCGGCGATGTAGACAAACACGTCGTGCGTGAAGTCTGCTGTAAAGTGTGGGGCCGCTACGTTAGGAGACTGTGCTGCGTCTACGGCAATTCCCACACGCTGCAGTACGGCTGAGCCTTGTGTGATATCACCACATAATGCCTCCAGTGCGGTGAGGGAGGGAATAGACTTTACCCCACGTGAGAGGCATTCATCTCCTGAAAGAATCATTTGGGATGTGTTGAAATGATTGGCGATGATAATTTGGGTGCAGCATCCTTGTTTGTCTGGTCTAAGCATGGGCGATTGTGCTAATGAGATGGCACAGGCCGCGCCTAACCAACACATGCCATCACTTGAAAGAACAATAATCCTCCTAAAGGGCAAACGAGGTACCTCAGAAGCACCATCATCTCGACTCATAGAATCAGTCACACACACACACACACACAAACAGAAGGAAAACTGTTTTTATAGAGAGAGGAAGTAAAAAAAAAAGAGAAAAAGAAAAAATTGCACAGTCCAACATCCATGGTTAGTTCATTTTTTCTTCTAGGTTAAAGAATGAAAAAAAAATAAAAGAAACAAATCATAAAAAAAACAGAGAATAACAGCAGCAACAGCAAACAAAACAGAAAAAGAGAATAAAAAAGACATGGAAACGATTTAAATACCCATTTTCCCCCCTATTTGCAATACCAAGAAGAGTATATTTATAGATAAAGTTTTTCTATAATATATTTGCAATATGAATGTTAAATTAGAGACATAAATAACATTAATTTCTAACCACGTTAGAAAAGGGTTTTGTTGGAAAATTACCGATAACACAATACTTCTTTCGGAATTCGACTGAAGTAAGTAATAGCATACCAATATCTACAAAACCACAATTTTTTCTTCCATGTGTCATTCTAAGAAAATCAATCACACGACACCAGTTAGATTGTACCATGCAAACCCAATTTGTACTTGCAACTCCTGCGTACATATCCACCCAAGATGCGGCAGGTGAACTCGCCCCCCATCTAACAGATTCCGCTCCAGCGGCCAATGTAGACAAGTTCCATGTACTTAAAACAGGATGAGAGGATTTTTCTAGATGTTTTTTAAGCCATAAAAAACTCTGAAACGGAGTTCCACCACTAATAAATACTGAACAAAGAGTTTTAGAAGAATTTGACTCTGTAGATGTACTAATAGCATGAGTATAATCTTTATAAAGTGAAAGCCCAACAGTATGACAACCAAAAACGTTGTAATACTCTCGCATTTTCCCTTCTTCACCACGGTCTTGAACGTAAATAGTGCATTGATTAGTATTACTAGCCTCTCTCTTTATATTATTCTCACAAGAAGGGAAAACACCTAGTGGAGAAAGATGATGGTGAATCATTTGTTGAAACCATGGTTGTGGGGCACGTGTTAGGTACATAAAAACTTGTGCCAACATAAAGTAAAGTTTAGTATTAATACCCTTCTCAAAAGTTCCTTGAACTACCATATTTGCTGGATTTTTTACCCAATTAAGATATTCTGGATAGCAACTCCACTCTTGATGACCAGGTCCAAAAAAGACTTCATCAGATGGTAAACTATCCCTATTTAAACCAGACATTTCAAAAGTTTTCTTGCGTATTATCTTAGCATTACTAAGAATAGCTTCTCTTCTTGTACGCACATTATGAACAGGTTCATTTGACACATTACATCGCGTTGGTGGAAGATAGAAACAATCTAATAAACGTAGACCCCATTGAAAACAACCTCGAGCAAGAAATTTCCATCTAGAGACTGAAGTAGGGGCACCAATTACCAAAGTTCTACCAAGTATCATCGCATTAAGGAAATCAAAGGCAATTGAAACGAGAGATCCACCAAGGCCGTATCCACCAGCTTTAATATCAGAAAGTAAAAAATTTCGATCTTCACAAGAAGCCAAATTTTCGTATTCATACAATCGTCGTTGTATAGATGCTGTACAAGGTAGATGAGACCCACTAGAGACCCACCAAGGGGTTTCTTCGTTTTTTATAGAAGAAGGAATATCATAACCAAAATAAAAAGTTGCCTTCTCACTTGGAGAATCACTTGATCCAGTATTTAAAAACTGAAACTCTTCTCGCAGTAAAACATCAGATTCTTCAACATAGGAAGGCTTTAATTGTTCCTTTATAGGACTAGGTGGTGATGGGAATATGGGTGATTGAGAGGCTTTTTCCCAGCAGTCTGCTTGATGTGTTACCTGTTTTTCATGAAGAGATTCTGCAAGATGTGAGAGATTTCCTGCAAGGTTTCGATGTACAGGATAGCGATTAGGAATAATAATAGAGTTTACACTAAGAGGTATGTTTCCATATATAAATAAAGGAGGAGTTTGTCCACGATGATAATGACGGGAAGGAATATTATTACTACCACCAGTGTTATTCAGCAATTTAAACCATGTTGGTTCCATCGGCGGTTCATCATCTGCGCCATCCTCTACGCCGTTATATACTTGATCTGATAAAAATAACCATATCACCGGTCCCAATAGTAAGATTAGAACGAAAATACGGAGACGACTGCGACGACGTTCTGTGATTCCTCTATTATTGAGATTCCAACGTTTGAACATGAAAATGAAGAGTTTATTTTCTTTTTTATTTATAAAAAACCTGAGCTCTTCAAAAGAAGAAGAAAGAAATAAAAAAATTAGAAAAATCTCATACAAAGGTAAAGAAAGATACCACCGATTATAATTCAGTACAAATAAAAGAAAAAAAAATTATACCGAGTGATATTAGACACAAACAAACATCGTAACGTATATATATATATATATATCTGAAGATATGATGTTACACCACGTTGGTCCCTATCTCCCTCTCTTCTCTCCAAGAAGAGACATTCGAGCATCATGAAGTTGTGATTCGTCATAAAATGAAAGTTCCAATCCAAAAACTTCAACAAATGACCGCTGCAAGGTATGAAGGGCGATCTTTGCCGCTTGAACAGATGCAAAACGAATAAGGAATGAACCTGTCTGATAAGTAACGGATTCAGCATCAAAAATCCCCTTAAATAAACCTTCTACAAATGGTGTTGAAAGCACAACATTTCTGCCTACCTGTAGTGTGGATGTTAATTTGTGATTTTCTTGTAAAGCAAGTCGTACAACAAGTTTACTCTTACGCTTTCTGTTTTGCATATTGCCCTCTTCCGATAAGGAATCATCAGGGAATAATTCATCAAGAGTGAGGGTTGAGGCCCAGGATGCGAATATCTCAGCTGAGCGGGTAAATGTGAATTGCAGCATCACAATACTTCGCTTGCGACTTACACACTCCAACGCACCAAAAGAACGGGCAGAGGCAACGAGTTTATCTTGAAATAATTCATTATGTGATTCTAACGTCAATGGTGCTGCCACAAGCACACAACGTTTCTTCCCAAATATCTCATCTTTGCCTAAATACTCCTGAAGATCCTCTATATAAGAGGCAAGACTATCCGAAAAGGCACACCAGTAGCGGTTCCACAAGTCCAGATCTACAACATTTTGCGCCTTACTTCCATGTGAAGAAACGGAGGATGTAGACTTCTGAGGGTTAATGAATTCAGGAAGTAGAACATTACCGTAGAAGAAAGCCGTATGTAGGCGTTGACGGGAAAACTCCTCCCATGTTACTGAATTTTCATTAGATTTACTATTATTATCCTCCTGATTCTCCATCTCTTTTACGGGAGATTTGGGTTCCGCCCTATCAACATCATCAACAGCAACATCACTAGTAGTAGTATTAGTAGTATTAGTGGTATTAGTAACAGTAGTGTCCATAGTAGTGGTATCGGTATTGGTAGTAGTGATATGTGTTTCCAAATCAGTAGATATAGTAATATTGGGTTTTGTGTTATTCTCTGTACTACTCATACATACATCTAGGGTTTTGTTCGTTACTACTGCTGCCACAGCATCTGGAGGAGACACGAGTTCACTTAATGCACTCCACATCTCTCTCTCTCTGTATATATATATATATATATATATATATTTGGTGATGCAGTCTAATCTTCTCTCCTTTATGGGAACCCGTGTGATTGAAAGAAGTGGCGGAAACGGAAGACTAAAATCATAACGAGAAATAATAATAATAACAATAAGAAAAGGAAAAAAAAGGAAGGAAAATTTCAATAACAGAAAGATATATATATATATATATATATAAAGAAAGAGAATGGTGAAAAAATAAAGTGAAAAACAAAAAAAACAAACAAACAGAGGGAGAGGAAGAGATAAAGAAGAAAATGACAAACATTCAAAGCACGTGGCTCATCCCTTTTTTGTTTAGATTTATGTATAATAATATCAATTAAACGACATATTCTTAATTCCTTCATTTTTCACTCACGGGCGCAAAGGAAAAAAATTGTAATATTAAGACCAATGAAAATAAATATAAAGAAAACAATTAACCAACTAACAAAAGAAAAAAACAAACAACCAAATAAATAGAGACATATATGATGAGAAAAGTCATCAAAAGGGTTCTCTCTCTTATTTTTTTTTTGTGTGAAATTTCTTTCACACATCGAAAAAAAAAAGATATCCTCCTTTTACTTTATCACCAACCACACTACGTTAGTGTGCATGATCTTCCTCATCTTCCTCCATGTATTCGTAGTTATATTCATATTCATCATCCAAGTTTTGGTGTGTTTCATCTTCTTTCGTCTTTGCTGCTGCCACCGCTTGTTTGCGTTGTTTGCGGTTTACGAGCACCTCATCATCACTATCTTCCGGAACATCGAACTTCACTCCTTTTTTTGTCTTTGTTGATTGTTGTTGTTGTTGTTGTTGTTGTTGTCCGGCATTTCGTCGTTTTGTCTTTTTCCTACCCCGCTTAGATTTGGCATCTGTGTCGTCGTCGTCGGAACCACATTTCGCATCTAGGCCCAATTTGTGAAGTGCCGCCTCTAAGGAATCACTATCCTCTCCATCATTTAACGCAGGCGTTGGTGCGAGATGAGTTCTGGTGGAAGTCTGTCGATTTTTATTCTTGTCATCATCTTCTTGATCATTATTACTATCATCATCGTCCTCATCATCAGTGTCATGATGATGTTTTCCATGCTGTTTCTTACCACGACCACCACCTTTTTTACCGCGTTTCCCACCCCTGTTTCCATCATTATGGGAAGTGTTATTATTATTATTATTATTATTATTATTATTATTATTATTATTATTACTGCTTCCATCTCCGGCTGTGTGATGACTGCTGCTATAGCCATTCCCAGAAGTAATAGTATTACTAGTAATAGTATTATTAGTATTACTGGAGGGTGAACTAGCGTGAGTGTTGGCCTGTGCAATCAAGTCGGCATCCATCATGAGATCGCCATCGCCCAAGTGCATAGCGGCACTCTCCACCATATGCACAGTTCCTCCTGGTGGAAGTTCACTCTTTACAAATTTCTCAATTTCACGGAATAGGTGTGGTTGAAGGAGAATTAAGAGTGATGGTTGTTGCCCTGATAACTCACTGCTCCTCGCTTCAGTCGAATTAGCAGTTTCTTCTACAATCGTGGCTTCATTAGACACACACCAATCCACCAATTTAGTGAGAGAAGTCGCATCTGGGGCAATACATCGAAGTTTCATGCGCGCTCGTGTGATGGGAATAAGTTGCGCATCTATAAGTTGATGCATTAACGCCAATGCCTGTTTTTTCACCGGTTGATCCAGTTTTATTCGTGCCCCTATAGACCGTAATGCCTGTTCAATAACCTGCGCAGGAAATGGCTTCTGCGTTACAGAATTCACACACTTCTGGGAGATAATAACGGCAATATCAATAAACATTTGATCCACCTCCGCCGTACGTTCCTGTTGGGCCACCTGTAATTCACCATATTTGAGAATATACTCCAATGCCTCCCGCTCTGTCGTTCCACTACCAAATACGGTTTGTATTTCCTTTTCAGAGGCATACAAACCACGTGAGATGTTTGTGAATACCCGCTCCACCTGAAGTACCTCATCCAGTCGTGTTTCTACACCACTGCGATATGATATCACTTTATTTTTATAGCACGCAATCTCAAGTTTAACTCCATTTTTGGTGTAACGCACAGCGGCAATATTCGTATGCCGACGCTGTGATAACGGAACCTGCAGGCGGGCACTCATGATTGTTCCTATCAATTATCACTTTCTTTTTCTTTTTCTCTTTCTTTCTTTCTGTTTTCTTCTTTCTTTTCCCTTGCTTTCTTCGTCTTACACCTCCCACACCAATACCTTTTTCTTTTCCTCTACTATCTACTGTTTTTTGTTTTTTTTTTCACAATTGTGAAAGATACGAAAACAAAAAAGGAAATAATTAAAAGAGAATGAGGAGAAAAATTTTAAACTATACCCATTGACTTACAGCATGGATATTATAACAGAGAAGCTAGAATAGTGTTTGTCTGTCTGTTTTTTTACATGTATGTAGAGGCAGTGATGCAGAAGATACAAGTAATCCCTTTTTCACACACACACACAGACATATATATATATATATGTCTGTGTGTGTGTGTGTGTGAAAAAAAAGGAGTATGAGAATTAATGCGCATTCTCATTCTTTCTTTTTTCTTTTTGTATTCTATTTTAATCCATGGACAGCAACATAAGATTTCTCATCTTATTTCTATTGGCGATAGAGCCTAAAATGGTTGAAACTCACCCTTGCAATATATATATCAAAGTATTTTGTATTAACTTGATCAAAGCTAATGTTTCTCAGATGCGACCAAGTTTTGCACGATAGGCATTGAGTTTCTCATCTTTAACACGAACTAATTCCTCCAGTTTCGATACCTTTTCACTCAACAAGCTAACAGTTTCTCGTAGTTCAAAAATAGTTCGATCCTTTTCATCTAATAAGAGGCGAAAACTAGCGGTATTGTTATCATGGTTATTACCATTTGAAGGAATAACAGATAGACGATTCGTTTCTGCTGTATTCTTTCCATTAGGAGGAGTACGATACACCGCTGGCGAGTTTAGTGCAGAACCACTTTGTCGATGAGGTGGACTTTGCATCTGCTGAACACCCGTTGCTGTTGCTGTTGTGGCCCAAGTAGCATTATTATTATTATTATTATTATTATTATTATTATTATTATTATTATTATTAATATTCCTCTTATTATTGTTATTGTTATTAATATTACTTCTTCTTCCTTCACCTCCAGTTATACTTTCACTTTGCCGCCCGGCGGTGTTGGATGGGGAAATACTGTACAATGCCCCCATCTCCTCACGTCTGGCTTTAATCTGCGCAATCTTTGTTCGCAATGCACGGAGAAATCGTTCAATCGCCCCTGGCACACCGGCGGTGATATCGTTAATTTCCTCCTGTGGCACCTCAAAGTGAAGTTTGCGAAATACACGATTGTTAAGTGTATCCCAATTGTCCTTCTTCTGCCGCATCGACATAGCGGGGGTGTAGTTGTGCAGATCCACCAGTTTGGGAAAGAAGAACTTCACCACCTCCGCTACACAACAGCCATCACTGAAGTCGCGGGCAATATTGCGTTTTGGGCGGGAAATGGGAATATCATCCACCCAGAGATAGAGTTCATGCAAATCCCCCTCAGTGAGGGGAACAGACATTAGGGCCAAGGGGCGGGGACTAGGCTGTAAATCAATATAAAAAGAAAAACGAGAGAATTCAAGGAAAATATAAGGGGAATCTACCTGCTTGTATTGTATAAATACTTATATATATATATATATATATATATATATATATATATAAGTATATATTTCCTTTTTCCTTTTTACCCCCTCCTCCCTTGTTTTTTTTTTATATGATCCCTTCTTTGTTGTTATTGTTGAATTTGGAATTCTTTTCCTCTATTTAAAGGAAACCTATTGTACACCTGATAAAATTCTTAAAACAGAGAATTCATTACAAAGGAAAAGAAAAAAAAGGTAAAACAGTGAAATAGACAAAAAAAAACCAGAAGCACATTATTGTATATATGTGGACAGAAAAAGCCTTTTTGTTTTCTATTTTCTCAAGGATAGTGTTTCACATCGTACACTATTCGCTTCGTACTGGTTTATTTTTTCGTAAAAGGAAAAAAAGTGAATTTCCACTGGACACAACTTCAATTTCTGTCTTTTTCTAGATAAATAAGATATAGAATATGTTCATGAATGTACAGTTTTTGTTTTTTAAAATTCCAGATCCTTCTATCTATCTATCTCTCTCTGTCCGTCTGTATATAGATTCGTGTTTGTATGCCCATTTGTTTTCGTTTTTTTTTGTTTATCTTTCTCATCTTCTTTTTTCTTGAATCACACTTTCAGCATACCACTCTCGGAGAATAGAAAATCCAGACAATTCCCAATTGAAATACTCTCACACCAGTGCTTTCACACCACTTCCTTTTAATGCAGCAGCAATAGCAGAAATCTCACGTGCGAAACGTTTCATTGCCAAACGATCCGTCACGCAACGTTCTGGTAATCCCTCCCTGTGATTCTGCTTTATTGGTCTATCATTACACTCACTATTACAGTGACTGTCGCACTGCGTATGTAAAAAAGATACGAGAGACGGCGCTGGTGGAAATAAGTGTTGCCTTTCACTTGGCTGTTCCGATGCACTTTCATCCCCACTCTCTGCTGGTGTTATTCGATCCGGTGTACGAATAAGTCCTTCTGTGGATTGCGTTAACGGTATTGGCAATCGCCGCCGTGGGGGTGATGGTAATGGGGACGGTATCGGGGCGCGTAATACATTTCTTCTCTGCACACCCACAGGGGGATCACTATTACTACCAGTAGTGCAATCCTTATTATTATTATTATTATTATTATTATCATTATCATTATTCTCCTTCTCCTTCTTATTCTTTTCCTTATCATTATCATCATTGAGGTGTTTGAAAGTCATATCATCAAGAGTGTCTGCAGTGGTGTGAAAGGAGGAGGAGTTTGATAAAGCGTGTTTAACAGCCAACTGCATAAACGTGCGCTGCAGTTTCTCAAATCGTCTCGCACACGATTGTGTATCAAGATGTGAATCTCTGTCATACTGTTGTTTCTGTTGTATGCCATACTCTGAGTTAAAGTTAGAACCATTCTCTTTAGATTTCAAAGGTGTATACCGTTGTTCTTCTTCTTTTTGTTGTGTTTGTGTTTGCTCTGGTAATGTCATCTTGAGACATGTAGGAGATGACGTATTACTCATCACATTTGTTGAGCCCTCATGTAAAGAGTCGATTTCCTCAAACTCCATATCGTCATTACCCAAAATATCAATATTTTCTTTTTCCTCCACAGATATTTGTGATAATAAGCGCCCATCTTTCAAATAAGGTTTACTATTATTATTATTATTATTATTATTATTATTATTATTATTATTATTATTCTTCCTTTTAATAGTTTTCGGAGAAGTAGAAGAACCTTTACCAACTGTAGCGGTACCATGAACTGATTTAGACTTCCCATGTACTTTCTCTGTTTTGACCGGTTCTGGAAGAACAATCTCCTTTCTTCTGATGGAGAGTAAGGGTGATGGATTTAATACATTCCCATCCCATGGTATTACTTGAAGTTCTTCTAAATCTACTGGATCAGCAGAATTAGAGAAGATTTCAGGGAATAATTGTTTAGCTTTATCTTGAAGATGTTTGGGAAGATGAGTCTCATATGTAGATACCCAACGCCTTTTAGGTTTACCATTCTTTTTATTACCATATGTATTATCGTTGTTGTTTTCATCATCTTCGCGAAGCTTATCTTGCCAAGCATCTGAGAGTTTATTTACATATTCCACAAGAACAGGCTTAGCCTGTCGTTTTGGAAAATTATTCTCTCCAGAGACTATACAAGAATTCGATGGGAATGATTTATCTTTTATAGCAATTCTATTCTTCTTCTTCTTCTTCGTAATACTTACATCTTTTGTATGCATAGACTTGGTATGATAGTCCGAAACCTTTGAATCTTTTTCCTGCAGAACAGATAAAGATGAAGCTGATTGTGATCGCAATAGAGAAGTTTTGGATTTCTCTTTCACAAACATCTTATGAAAGAGAATGGGTTTTTGTGTGGCATAAATGTACTGTTCATTTAGTATATTATCCTCATCACCTAATTTAAACAAGGTGTCAAGTGGTAAAGCAACAGCTTTAGAGAGAGGCGTAGACGCAGAAACATCCGGTATTTCATTCGTATCTATAAGATGTGGGTAAAGATGAATAGATAAATCCGTTAATGGAGATTCATCTTCTAATGGATGTACTTTTCGTGAACTTTCACCTTTTATAGTCAAAACACTATCCGCTGCGGATCCTAATGTATCGGATACTTTTACTGTATCTATGAAAACATCTTCAAAAACAACATCATTAGGATCAACACCATCTGAGACGGAAGCCGCCTTCCCATCTCTGCTAGAGGGAAGGAAAGTACCACTTTTATCGGATACAACTAAGGTATTTGAGCGGATGGGTCGTACAATGGGTTTCATATCCGTTTCTATTAATGTAGGACGTTTGGAGGTTTCTTCTTTTTTTGTTTGTTGTTGTTGTTGAGTAGGTAGAATATGCAGAGTTTCTGGTAAATTGCGTTCCAATAAAGGTGTTGTAGGACTTTTATCGGATATATCTAATTCCTGATTAATTCCCTCAAATGAAATTGGGGTAATACTCATCCCATGACTATCTGATGGTATCATCATCACCTCTTCATCAGGAACAACCACATTTCGTACCATTTCTAGTTCAGATAAAGGACCTAATCTAATAACAGAAACAATCGCACTACGTTCCTGAACAGACTCCATACTATTTGATTGACGTGGACGAGATTCAACGCTAATAGGAGATGGCGTAATATCACTAACAGTTACATCTAAATGTGGAAATAACTCAGACGCAGTAGTTACTATAGGAGGATGGGAAAATGCAACCGAAGCGAAAGAGATAGGGTTCATTTCTTCCACCGATACAGAATGCACCACTTGAGAAGTTGAACGAGGAGATAAAGTAGGTGAATTATCAGGTGAATACGGGGATGAAGGTATGCACTCACGATGAGGACTTTTTCGCTTAGTTGGAGATACATTTTGATATTTATATATTTGTTTCTCTTCCATTGGTTCCTCAATATGTATCTGTATAGAAGAAGATCGTTCCGGAGAAGATTCTGTTTTTGGCTTTTTATCTTTTGCGTTTGCTGTTATAGTAGTTACCATTGTCGTTGTTGTTGATGTTGATGATAATAACGATTTTCTACTAGAATCTGTCGCTGTCGTTGTTGTAGTCGTAGTTTTCTCTGGTGTGGCAAAGTGTAACCTTGGCACTGAAAAGTCATCCTCCTCTTCTTCAAAAGAAACACGTCTTTTAAAGGGAGCGGAAGAGGCACTAGATGAGGGAATGGGAGCATCTACCGTTTTCAAAATAGATCGCGGCTTCTCTGTACTTTTTGTGTACGGCGCCATTGGTGGTTTTCCGTATGGTGTGGGGGAATGTGTGAGAGTCGGCGAAGGTGGATTACTCGCAGTAGTAGTAGTAGTAGTAGTGGTAGTAGTTGCTCTTCTTTCTCCTGTGGTGTGAAGATTTTCCATTTTATCTATACTATACACTATACAGTCTAATAATCACACACAGGCACACACAAACACACAAACTATATATATATCCTTTTTTTCTTTTTTTTCTATTCTTTCCGCCTACGAACAATACTCTGTGAGTAATTTATACAGATAATATAAAAACTCCCCCCTTTTTTCTTTGTACGTCGTCCCCTGGTTCTAAGGGGAAAAGGGGCGGAGGGAGGGTAAGTGTAAACACGTATAACGCAGCAAGCGTATGCACTTTCCCCCTTTCTTCCTTTTGTTTGTTTTGTAAATAGAGTAAAAAGAAGAAAAAAATCAACGTTGAAAAAGAGAAATACACACACATACACAATAACTAATAATTATCTAATTAGATAAATGGGTAAAAACAAAGCGAAAAAAAATAGATAAGGAGAAAGAAAGACAGTTCTCTGGATGGTATTTTAAACAAAACAGCTCTTCTTCCAGATTCTTTTCTTTTCCTTTTTTTCATTTTTCTCCTTCTTTGCTTTTTCCTTGTTAAGCGAGATTGCCGTAACACTTTCTCCAATCCCTGTATATGTGATAAAGAGAAAGATCGATATATATATATATATATATATCAATTTCACACCACACCTAACATTTCCTCTTCTGTTGTGTAGTCTAGAGTATATTTACCCTGCGGAATGTAAAATCCAAGTTGTTGAAATGCCGCCGTGATGGAGAAGGAGGAATGCATTTGTGCAACAAACACACGTTCGGTTGGACTCAAGTAATTACCAGCCATTTTGAGTAAATGCATAGACGTTGCCTTGGAGGCGAGATCCATCACACAACTCAAACGAATAAAGTCGGATATAACTTCAACAGGACAACACGGTAAACCCTCCAATCGCAGAGGTATTTTACCATCAATAGTATTAGTACCAGTAGTATTAGTAGATTTTGACTGGATTGCATCCTTTAAGAGATGCAATCCATTCTTCATTTCATATTCCTCCTCCCCATATGATATGAACGGAAGATCCAGTCCACATCTTCTTTGTGGGGCAAAGTGCAGTTTCTCATTTTCCTCTAATAAATAAAAACAGGCTGGATTTGCCAATATACCCGTTCCACTCATAACCCCTCCAACACCTGTGGCCAATGCGGCTTCAAGTGCCGTCTGTGGATTTGAAATCGCCCCATTCGCCACAATGGGAATATTTACACTTTCGCGAATTATACGAATTGCCTCATGGCGAACAGGGGCGTGGGCCGTACACGATGGGGTTCGTCCATGCACGGTGATCCACCCACAACCAGCCATTTCACACTGCCGGGCAAAGTCGACACTGCGCCGTACATCCTCATTCACTCGCATCTTAATAACACACGGAATATCATTATCTCCACCGAAAAGTCCATTTCGAAGACAACGCACCATATCTGCTACAATTTCCGGTTTTTGTAAAAGTGCTGATCCCAATCCCTCTTTCATTGCCCATCGTTGTGGACATCCGCAATTTATATCAATCGCATCGCAATAAGGTGCCAGTAATGCAGCCGCCTGTGCCGCCACGGGACCACTGCAGGAGGCAATCTGCGTGACCAAACAATTCTCACCGGTGTAGAGGGAAAAGTCTGAGTGTCTGGCGGCATCGGAGCGGGTGAAACTATCGGCCATAATCATATGTGTATAACTCACATTGGTGCCCCACAATCGACAAAGTTTACGAAATGCCGGACGACTACATCGCACCATTGGGGCCTGTATCTTAACGAGATTGCTATATAACTCTTTTAACTTGACGAGTCCATCTTGTATTTCTGCAGGTGATGAAACACCGCCGGTGATGATATCTTGACATTCCGCCGTCAGTCGAAGTGTTGTGGATTGCGCATGGCGGAGCATAGATGTTAAGTCAGTGTGGATGTGGGCCACCGCCGTCTCTGGCACTACGCACGGAGTATTATACTCCTCCTTCTCTGCAGCATTGTAATAAAGCCGCTTCATTACGATAACAATATATATATGATCGCCGCCACTCCAAGATGAGAAGAAATAATAATAAATAGATATATCATGAGAGGGAAAAGGAAAAAATGAGGTTCGATAATAGAAAGAACTCAAGTAAATAATAAATAAATATACCGTTAAAGAGTATAGATCACACTTTATTTTTTTTCGTTATTAGTGATGTAGTTCCTTTTAGTCAATGCTTCATTCATACACCAGTACGACTACTAATACTACTGCTATGAATTCACTGGGTATATATTATATTTCACCACTCAACTGTTACTCCTTTATCAATTAAAACAGCAATGTTTTGAACAGATGTATGTAAAAGTACTACATGTCGAAGTGTATGTATAGATGTCAAAACACTAACATCACTAAGATTTCCACAACAAGTAAAATCAATTTCTTCAAGACTATTACTTTCTCCTAGGCCCATGATACCTTCATTCGTTACAGATGTACCAAATAGATCTAATCTTCGCAGTGTAGGTATTTTTCCAAACAAATTAACATCATTTACAGCTATACAACCCCACAAATCAAGTTCAACAATACTCTTACTATAACATAAATCTACGATACCATCATTCGTAACAGATGTGACTACCAAAAACAATTTTTGTAATTCCTGTAACTTCCCAAAACATCCTACATTCTTAATAAATCTACACGCCTCCATGTTAACTAGTTTAATACTTAAACTATTTGACAATTCTGCAACACCTTCATCACATACAGATGTTTCTGCAAGGTCTAACTTTTCTAGTGTAGGAATCTTACAAAGTGTGTTTACATCTGTAATTCCATTACAACCCCAGAAAGTCACATCCACTAAACTTGAACTATTTCCAAGGCCTTTAATGCCACTATCCACAACATGGGATTGAGTTAAATCCAGTCGTTTTAGAAATGGTAACTTCCCAAGTATATTTACATCTTTAATATGTGCACGACGAAGTGATAATTGTACAAGCGATTGAAAAGCAAAAATATCATTTAAACGTTCCACAATAAAACAGGAGCCGGCATGAAACTCTATACACGTTGGGGGAATCCAATTTCCATTAAATGCAGGACGATTACACCACCAGGCTATAGACGCTATGGTATTTAACACACAACAATAAGAAGAATAAGAATAATAAGACGAAGATGTCCATGAAATCGAGCGAGATCCATCACAGGCGAGATGTAAACACCATAAACCCACTATCGTTTTTCGTTTCTCTTCACATATCCATCGAATCACAGGGGATGCACATAATAATGCCAATGGTATATTATTATGGGAAGCATCATAATAGGAGATCACACTGCGGAGTGCTGTGGTAATAGGGAAGGATGGAACGTCAATTTCATTCCTTGTCATGAGTTGTGTATATGGCTATGATTACAGGATGAATGGATGAAGAAGTGGAGCATAATATGGCTTTATGTGCCTCTTCCTTTATTATTATTATTATTATTATTATTATTATTATTATTATTATTATTATTATTATTATTATTATTATTATTATTATTATTATTATTATTATTATTTATAAATAGGGACTATTCAAAAAAAAAAAAGACAGAAGAGATAGTAATAATAAAGATAAAGAAAAAACCGTAAAAAACAAACAAACATACAATAACAAGAAGAAAGTTCATACATGTTGATCGATGAAATTTGAATTGTACTAGAACAGCAAACTAAAAAAAAGTAAATGCAGGAAAATAAAAAGAAGAGCAGATTAATGAAAGAAATTGAAAAAAAGAAGAGAGCAAAAAAAAAAGCAGTATAATAGAGAGAACTCCACTCTTACCTTTATTTCCATTTACCTCTTTGCTTCGAAAAATTTCCCTGAGAAATTCCAATTTACGCAACTTCTTGAACGGAAACATCAAAAATCAACTCACCTGATCTAAAGTCTGAATAACTATTGAGATCTATAGCCTCATAACTGTGTTTTAATATAAACTGCAGTACTCCTCGAATTTGACTTGGGTCATTTGAATACACTATTCCCTCTTTCTGCATACGATTTTGACTTACCACCGCCCCGGCAGAATTTCTTCTTGATGGAATGTGAAGCGCCGACTTCTGCTGTGCTCGTTCACTCAACTCTGTTTGATTTTGTTGTTGTTGTTGATAATTAGTAGAAGTAGAAGAGGAAGAGGCGGGAAAACTAAACTCCTCTCTTGTCTTCATCATTCGAAACACCCACTCCACCAGTGGCCGGGATTCATACCACAACCAACCCCGTTGCCGGCGCAGAAGTCGCACGCGGAGTTCAAATGGGATTTGATTTTTCTTCTCGGGAATTCGAATCGCACACGCCGCCTCAACGGCCCTGCGCAGTGAAATAAGTAGCGTTGGATTGTGTTCCGCGCGGGCCACATACGTTACGTTTCCCAGCAGTAAACTGGAGTTGACGACTGGAATGACGTATTCTTCATGAGAGGATGTGGGTTTACTGCCGGTGCTACTTGTAGAGGTGAGGTGGGGCTTTAATGGCTGTAGTGGGCTTTGAAACTCAATAGAGTGGACAATGCAAAAGAGGAGAGATTCCATGGCTTTGTTGGTGACACGAATGGGTTGTCCATCACTTGTCCCTTTTGCAGAGGTAGAGGAGGGATATCGAATAGTGTAGAAGGAATGCATTTTTTTTGTTTTTATAATTCTTTCTCTCTCTCTTTCTCTTTTTCTTTCGTTTCTACCAGAATATTAAGAGGAGAAAGAGAGAGAGAAAGTACACAAATAATCTCTCTCTTTATTCCTACCTACTATATATCCCTAGGTGTCTGTGTTGAGAGTGCCTATCAAAGAACCGTGAGAATCACCACGTGAACTCTGTTACTGGGAGGAGCACAAAAATATCAACAAAAAATAAAAAGTAGGAAAAAACAAAAACAAAATATAGTTTATCTAAATTATAAAGTAAATAAAAGCGAAAAAATATTACTTTTATCTAGCTATTCCTTCTCTTCCTCTAACAAATATACATATATATATATATATATATATATATATATATATAAACTGCACCACAAAAACACAAAAAAAAAATCATATTCACTTCCCTCCAGTATCTGCCGATGCGAACAAACTAAACAACTCTTCCTGTGTTCCACCAAAATTCACTTCAAGTACTTTATGTCTAGCCGTCGCACCACTCACTAACGAAACCCGCACCTTATCTCTTGACTCTACACATCCTTCCTTCTCAACCGTCTCTTCCTCTTCTCTCTTCTTTTTCTTCTTCACATCCTTTTTATTCTTATTCTTATCCAGTTTCCCAGCCCCATACAGCATCGTATTATCATCATCATCACAGTCCCTCACACCAACAGTGGCAGAACTCGCCAATCCCATACGTGTGTGATACCGCAACTGCTGCTCCAGTAAAGACTGCACAAACTCCACAAGTTCCGCGTTCGCTTTTCCCTCCACCGGCGGCGCTGCCACTCGCACCTCCAGCGCTGCATCCGCCAACGCGGGCCGAGACGATAATGAAGAACTGCGGGCCCCCGGCTTGGCGTGCACAACAACACGGAAACAACCAGGACGCACCTGCGAGAGAAAGGAGGAGCCTTTCATATATATACAGAGAGAGAGAGGGAGCGAAAGAAAAGCTGCAGGTGAAAAAAAGAAAAAGGAAAAAGAGTAATAGATATCCGGAAGCAAGATAAGGGGATACAAAGAAACGAAAAAAACAAAAGACAAAGTAAATGAAGCAGTAAATGATGGAAAAATAAAAAGAGGTGATTTGCACAATTAAAAAAATATATCATATTCAATGTTTCTTTTTTTTTTTTGCCTTTTCTTTTTGCACTTTTTCCCCTCCCCAAATCGTACCTCAAGTCTTTTGTTTTGCTTTTCTTCATATTGAAGTACACTAGATGTACGAAAACAAAAAATAATAATAAGCACACGTCCAGTTTTGTTTATTTAGATAGACAGTATCTATTCTTGTGATCACGTCAAGGGATAATGAAATAATAATCCTCATCAATTGGTATGCGAGTAAAGGTCTCCTACATTTTCAATATTTCTCTTTTGTACAGGAATAACACCTTCTTCGTTTTCAGAACCTTCTTGAAATTTATATTCTGGAACAGGGAACATTGTACGACCAATTTCTTCAGGACGTTTCTCTCGTTTCGGGTAAGGAATATCCGCATAAACCATATCCATCTCATTAGCCTCCTCTAATAACTTGGGAGCTTCCTGTACAAGAGGTTCTGCAATCTCTGATGGTGTGGCGGGTCTTTCTTCAAATACAGCTCGAACACCAAATGGATAATCCTTTTCATAAACAAATCGACGAAGGTAATTTTCTTTTTTATCCTCTTCAGTTGTTGAAGGATGGGCAAAATCACCAGGAAGAACAATAGTGGCAACTTTACTTTCAGTATGGCGAAATAATTCAGGAAGAACAGGGCGATGAGACGTACGTGGGGTTCGCTTCATAACATCTTCAAAGGTAGGACATTCATTATTTAACTCTGAAAGGGAAATAAGATTTGGCGTAGGCATATTCATTATACCAGCATTAAATCGTGCCATAGCTTCCATAGGGGAGACCCAAACAAGTTTTTCTCCCAAAGTACCAATAGTAAATCTAACATCCGGTAATTTTTCAAACGGAATAAGATAATTAAGATTTTCAAATCTAAACGTTTCAGTTGTAGGCGTTATAATACTACGAAAGGGTAATAACTGCGATAGACATGTCTCCATTGGTAATTCCAACACATCCACAAGATTTTTCATCGCCTTTGGAAAAGAATGAACGAGTAAATGCCACTTTTTCGGTCCAGGCGGCCCTTCAACTTCAGCGAGTCCACCGCCTTCTTTAGGAATTAAGAGAATATTCATTTGTGCAAATAGTGCCCGCATAGCACAGAGTCTATGATGTACATCTGGCCAATGCGTTTTTACTTCGCGACGGCGGAGAATCTTATCCCAATCCTCGGAACTATCTTCTAAACTAAGCGGAAAGGATGGGAAAATAAACTGATCCCGCACAAAACGACCCTTTCCCTCTCGATACATCATCAGTACTTTATAATCATTATCCTCACCAGACTCAATCTTTGCGGGATCGATATATTTATTCTTTCCCACTACGATAGCAGTAGCGGCACGCCGAGTGGGAACCGGGGCGCCTAACTTTGGCTTCTCGCCGTATTCACGATCTGCCCACGGCACGGGTGTAGACCAGTAATCCTTAAATTGCTCTTTATATGGACTCATCTGAACATCCATCTGAAGATTCCGCACCGGCTTCGCACGAAAGGATGGACTTTCACCTGATACATTAAGGAGTAATTGGAGTAATGTGCGTCGAATCATGTGTGTGTGTTTTTTTTGTTTTTTATTCTTTTCTTTGCTTTTTTTTGTATTTTTTTTTTGTTTCTATTTCTGCTGTGTAAAGGTAAATATTGTATGTTACATCATAGGAGTAAAATAGATCGAAAGAGGAGAAAAAAAAAGCAATAGTAATGATAAAAGTTAGAGTGAAAGTGAATCCGTTTTCATTACAAAATATACCCCCTTTATATATATATATATATATATATATATCTTCTTTTTTAGTGCATATATTTCGTTCATGATCACCAATATATTCGTTCCTCATCTTTTCATTCTTATTTTCCTAAATGCAGGTGTCCAACGGCTGTTCAGAGAAGTTCTCATCTTTAATAAACAAAAACAAACAAAGAAAGAAAGAAGAATGGAAAAAAAAAACCTCCTGTTGTCCGCAGAAAAATAAAAAAAAACTGTTCATAAAGAAAAATACCACACATTCGTATTATCCATCGTAAAAAGAGTTATCTTTTTTTTACTCCTCCTCTATTTCTGACTTTATAGTTAACTTTTCAGTCACTTATTAATTTCTTTCATATTTTTTTTTCCCCTCCTATTCTCTCGTTTATTGAAACCGGTTCACCAAAAAAGCACACACGCGCACATATACAGAGATACAAACAGTGATTTAATGAATGCAAAAAAAAAGAAAAAGAAAAAAAGAAGGAATTGGAAGTAAACAGATAATAGAAACAACAAACAAACAACAAAAAAAAAGAACACTTTCTGGACTGGATTTTCCCTTCACTTTCTTTTTTTATTTCGGTTTCAGCTCAACAACAACATGATCACAAAACGTCTCTTTTCTCATTTTTGCTTTCTCTTGCTGATGATTATATTCATATTCCTTTTCTCCTTTCTCTTTTCTTTGCTTGATTGCAGTGGATCATTGCACTAAAACTTCATCTGTTTCTCTCTTTCTTCATTGACATTTCATATTTCCACACATTTTCTTTCACTAGCTCAAAGCCTTTAAAGAGGGGGAATAAAAAATCTAATGCAGTACACATATAGGGATAAAAAGGTGAAAAAAAAAAAAAACGGGCACTTGAGGCATATTCAATATTTATTCCCTTTATATATATATATATATATATATATATATATTTGTTTTTATTTCCATTTTAGTCCTTTCTTTTTCTTTTTCGTTTCTAGCATATTCTTCTTATTTTGCTTTTTACGTATTCACTACCCTTATCATTATTATTACGATCACCCGTAGTCATTGCTTTTCTTCTTCTTCTCAGTACGATGATAATGATAACAAATAATAATACCTGCACACTTCCTCAGAATATACATCTTCTTATTTCATAATTAAGAACAAATGTAGAGGACCGTACAGTATATATATATATATATATATACTCTTTTCTATTTAAATTTGTATTTAAATGACGCAGTGATAATGGAAGAAAAAAAACACGAAGAGGATCTCGTTATTATTATTATTATTATTATTATTATTATTATTATTATTATTATTATTATTATTATTATTATTATTATTTCTGCTGTTTTTTTCCTTACTTCCCGTGCTCGAATTGAGATACATGAAACAACGAGAAGGGGCAAACACATACACAAATAGAAAAACAACAATAACAATAATAATCATTACGAGAGCGAAAAGAAAAAAAACACAAAACAAAGAAGAACCAATATGCAAATATACAAAACAAGAAAAAACCAAACCACAAATATATATATAAACGGGGCCAGACTTTTTCCCTTCCCTTTTATTTTCCTTTCTTTCATTTTTCATTCTTCTTCTTCTACTTCATCATCCTCATTCGATTATGATTATTATCATTACTATTAATACTAATTAATTGGCATTTATCTCTCTAATCACGCGAGAAGCGAGAGCGGGCACGTGCAATCGCATCCCGCCGCCGAGTTGTGCGGAGTCGTTCATTTCGTTCAAACGCCGACGGCCCGCGGCGCTGCGATCGCAGACTTTTGACGGAACGATCGCGTCTCTCGTCAATAATGTCCATCGCATACCGGCGCCGACGCAGACCGCCATTATTCTTACGAATAGTATCAATAATATTGTTGTTATTACGATTGCGTCTGCTGCCGTTGAAGAGACCAAAGCGGCGGCGTGGGGCGCCACTGCCGCTTCCACGCATTGGCAGGCGGCGGCGTTTTTGTTCGCGCGGGTTTCGTCCACGTCCATTTCTTCCCTGACCGGAATTAAAGCTCTGAGCTCCGCGTTGTGTATTATTATTATTATTATTATTATTATTGTGTCCAGCACGGCGACTCTTGCGGAGACTTTCACCAATCTTCTGCTCCTTGATGATTTCACTGAGTGGCCTATCAATAATATCCATAATTACTTAAAATGCTGGTTTGTTTGTTTGTACTGTGGTTTGTGTACTTATCTGTTTTAGACTTGCAAGACTCGGTCGTTATTAATATATTGATATATATTCACTTCCGTTCTTTACGTGTTTTGTTTGTGGTTCTTGTGATTATCCTTCCTCTTTTTTACTGTTTCCTTCTGAGAAGTATTTGTCTGTTTAGTGAGTTGCTTAACTGTCGCTGGTAGCGTTCGCAGAGTGAGTAATCACACCTTGAGAAATATTATTATTATTATTATTAATAGTAATAATAATAGTATAATGAGTAATAGTAATAGTAGTGGTGGTATTGGTATTATTATTATTATTATTATTATTATTATTATTATTATTATTATTTGTTGTTGTTGTTGTTAAATGATGGTTGTTCGGTTTGTATATATATATATATATATATATATATATATATTATTATTATTATTATATACGTATTGTGGGGAATGGTATCAACACCGCAATCGCAATAACAATACAAAGAGACAACACCGTACAATACAGCAACAATAAGAGAACATGTTATTTTCGTGTTTGTGATATATATATATATTTATATAAATATATAAATATATAAATATACCAAAACACAAGCCAGAAAATAAACACAACAACAGCAATAATAACAATATCAGCAGAAGAGAAAAAAATAATATACCAGAACACACACACACACACAAGAAAAGAAAGAGAAACGAACAAACACCGAGCGAGGCGAAAAGAAAGAGAAAAAAAAAGAGAAAGCGCAAGCAAAAGAGGAGACGACCGAAATCGTTGAGTAGAAGTTATGCATGACTGTAAACACACGAGCGGAGGTTTCTTTTTTTTAAATGTTTATTCATGTTTATAATTGGTCCGTTGATGTACTGCAGTAGTGGCAGGCCACAAGCAAAGTAAATAGTAAAAAAAGAAGAAGGGCTTAGAGAGACTTAAATGAAATAAAATGATCTGAAGCATCAGCAGTACTTCTTGCTGGCTTGTTTTTTGTTTGTTTTGTTTTGTTTTCAGTTTTTTTTTTTAAATGTACTCGTCCATTCCATATTTCTCTCTCAATCGATAATAAATATACATATATATATATATATATATATATATATATACATATGCACATGTATAATAAATATATGTATATGTATATAAACTGCAGTAATATTAATAATCGTACCTTCTGCTATCATCAAGTCATTGTCATGCAGTTGTTTGGGTCGAGTACTACAACTGCGAAACATACTACTAATATACACATATATGTATATAATAGTATGTATAATGAGATATGTTTTTGTAATGTAATCTCCATGTTCCACCGATAAAAATGTATGGAAATAGAAGAAGACATTTGCAGTTATTATTCAAAACCTCCAGCCGCAGTGTAGATTCTTATACTCCTCCTCACACTGTTTAGAAACCATACTGCCCACTAAGTCGAATAGTCCGTAATATATATATATATTGTATTATGCGATCACCCATAGTCCTTTGACAGCAATAACAGTAATGAACTGATCAAGCAATAAATATTCTTCAACGCAAGCCATATATATATATATATATATATATATATATATATATATATATTCAAATTAATACGAAAACGAAAAAACACACTCACAATACACACACAGACATATAAATATGTTTTGCAGCAACTTCCCTTTAATTATTTATTTCGTTCCTTCCTTCTTTCATTGCTTCCATCCCAGAGACAAACACCCACAGACAGGGGTTCTCTCATTGCAATCAATAAGGCAATCCCCACCAAAAAGACAGAATGTGCATCTATTTGCAAATATATATTTGTTATATATATATATATATATATATATATATATATATATATATATATATATATATATATATATATATTTTCTCTCCTGTCAGTCTATTGTGCACAGACTTTTCAATCGGCACAAAGCAAATGGTATGATGTAAACCATTGAGACGAACGAGAGAAGTAGCGCCTTTAGAGATCCACAAAAAAGGCAAGAAATGGGAAAAGGAAAACAATACAAAACAACAATTATACATATATATATATATATATATATATATATATATATATATATATATACAGAGAGAGAATGTGAAACATAAAACACAAAAAAACATCTCGGGAGTTACAGATCAAGCACATCGGAAAAGAAGCCCTCAAACGTCACCACTGTGAGGAGATATGAAGGAAAGGAGGGGAAACAACAACAACAACAAAAAAAAAACTCATCAAAGGGAATGAAATATAAAAATCATGCTGTCCAATCAGCATGAAGATCGAAGCAAAAAGACGAAGAAAACAAAAACAACAGCAATAACATGCGAAGAATAAGCAATAAAAAACTATGAAAAAAATCATTCTTTGATTATAATGACTCTTGAAATTTTATGTCCCTAAATCAATTATTTTGTGTAAACTGAACTGTTGTGTTTTCCAACACCACCAACACCTTGTACGTGAGTGAAAAAAGTGAGTTACGACTCTTTTTTTTCATTCCCCATTTTACTTCACTTGCTGCGTTTTTTTTTTACGCTTCTACGTAGTACCACGCATCAGTGCCACAATTACCACAAGAACCCTTCACTTTCTTTCCTTTATTTTATTCTTTTATTATTATTATTATTATTATTATTATTATTATTATTATTATTATTATTCGGTGTTTAGATGGTTGAACCACAGGCCTCACAGACCGTAGCCCCAGCCCTGTTGTCTAGCGTGCACCGTGGACAAGTCACAAACTCCCGCGATTGCCCGTTATTTACACCAGACAGCTTAATTGGATCACAATGCCGCGCCGCTGGTGCTCCACTGTTCATCGGTGGCAAAGGCGTTTGCCTCCAAATATCATCCATATTATTATTATTATTATTATTATTATTATTATTATTATTATTATTATTATTATTATTATTATTATTACCATTGTTGTTGAGGCTAGTGTTATTGCCAGTAGTGTTGGGAAGCCAAGCTGTGGAGTTTGGTCCTGCGGTTTCGCGTGATTCTGGGGGAGGTGCCATATTTCCCATTGTTACTGTTGTTGTTGGGTGCCTTTCATTAGCATTGTCGCGTTCCTGTAATAAAATCTTTATTTCACAATTAAGCGTCTTATTCTCTTCTCGGAGTTTCCTAATATTATAATCATATACCTTTTTCCCTTCTTCCTGTTGTATTTCCTGAATGCGTAGCAGGGTAAGCATCTCCGCCTCTCGACGTTCCTGGTAGTCTAACATACTAACAAAGAGATCCTTAATTTCACTGTTAATAGATGTAGAACTGGAAAGCATAGACTGATAGCGTTGTTGCAATTTATCTTTTTCTGAACGTTCCTCTCGCAGTTCTTTTACACGTTTCTGAAGTTCTACCACATCTTCTGGTTTCATCCCATAACGCTGCATTATCGCTTCCTTCTCTGCCTTTAACAGTTCTATTTGTTGATTTAAAGAGAAATTCTTCTCAATGTGCTGTTGCACGCGTGCTTCCTTCTCTTGTATGACTTGTTTCAATTCCTCCATTTCCTTCCTTCGCATCTTTTCTGATTCATCTTTTTGTTTCGAAAGTACATTAGACAACTCCTTCTCTTTTGTAGATAATAAATCTTTCGTGATGCGTAGTTGTTCCTGCAGTTCCGCTTTCTTTTCCTCCGCCAGTTGACGTTGGGCCTCACTCTGCGTGTGTGCCTCCCGTATAACTGCCAGTTCCTTTTCTATAATATTTTGTTTCTCCTGTTTTAATTTAGATCGCTCATCTGCCTGTAGTGTTACCGCAGACATTTGTTCATTCAGTGCCGCATACTGTTCCTGCAATTCCCGTGAATGTGTGAGTGCCTCCTGCAGCGATTTCACCGCCTCCTTGTGGGAAGTTTCCGCTTCTTTCTTTTCCTTTTCTACAGTTTCCAATTTATTTGTCAGTTCCTGCAGGGACGCCCGTAAGTTGGCCATTTCTTCATTTAATCCATCACAACGTTTATCTGCCTCTTGCTGTGCCCGTCGTGCCTCTTCCTCTCTCTGTGTGAGTTTAAGTAATTCCTCCTTTAGTGCCATTATCTGCTGCTCCAGAGTTTTACACTGCGAGCCTGAATTATATGTGGTGCGGAACTGCTCGGATAGATCTTTTAACGCGGAGTGAATCCCATCACGGTTGTTGTGTTCCACCTCTAGCAACTCCAGGCGATGGCGAAGCGTGTTATTTTCCTCACGGAGTGCCTGCACTTGATCCAGTCCTTTTTCTTTAATTATATGCTGCAGTCGACTCACCTCAAGCATGAGGGCTTCGTTTTTAATAATGAGTTCCTCCATGTAGGCGGCATCATTGAGATCGCAGGAGTCTGGAACTGTTGCTAACGGTGGTGATTCAGACATTTTTCTTTTCTTTTTTTTTGGGTTTGCTTTTGAGTTAATTAGTTGGTGTGTTTGTGTGTTATACCACAATTCCTGCCAAATGTAAGAGTGAGACGAAGATTCTAGCGCAAATAAAAAATAAATAAAAACAACAACATCAAGAAGAAAAATAAGACAGAGAAAAAAGGAATGAAATAAAGTGACAAGAAGTTTTTCTATTATATGTATATATACACAATGTATATATACTTTTACCTTTAACGTTCGAAAAGAGTAAAAAAAAAACAAAAAAAAAACACACATACACACGCACAAAAAGAAAAAAAATGAGTTCCGTGTTTCTCTACTACCCCATATACTTAACACGGATACACATATTTTCTGCAGAGGTAATATGTCCCATTTGCATACGTAACAAGTACACATGAATCAAGCCCTCCAAAAAAAAAAAAGGTCATCAAAGGGCTCAATAAATAATAATAATAATAATAATAATAATAATAATAATAATAATAACAATAATAATAATAACCCACACCTCCAAAGCCACTAGAGTTCTTCACGCTCTCTACTAAAATACGAGACGACACTCCGTTGACTAAGACCACTCTGCAGTTCCGGCGGCATCTCTAAACGCGGTGAGGATGTAGGCCCCGTCATCGGCGGCGGCGTCTGCACCTCCTGAAGTCCCTCACGTCCTCGTCGCCACCCTTCTCTCCGCCGCAGCAACACATTCCCACTATTTCCACTCCCGCCAACCAAACGTTGTGGTGTAGTTCCTCTTGTATTATTACCATTATTATCATTATTTCCCGTTGTCGGTGGATCATCACTCACAAAGGCCTCTGCGGGATAACCGCGAAAGAGACTCGGCGGCAGCGGGGCGGCGGCGGGGGCGACGATGGCGGGGCGGCGGCGGCACATGAGCGGCTGCACCGGCGGCGGGTACCCGTCGCACCACCAGCGGCCGCGGCAGCACCAAAAATAGACCCCCATCGCCAGCGAGAGCAGAAAGAAGATGGCAAAGAAAGTGAAGAAGGCAGTCAGCCACCACGGGCAGCAGCCGCAGACGCCAATGTTGCGCCCCCACGGGTCATTCTTCTGCAGGCACGTGTTGGAGAAACTGCAGCCGCAGTGGTATTGGGCCGGGGCGGTGGCAGCGCAGAAGTACTCCTCATTGCTGTAATAACTCTCATTTGAGTCGAGCAGGGCACGGTAGTTGATACCGCGTAGGGCGCCAATGGTACGGCAGCGGGGTAGTGCCACACCACCGTAGGGGAGAAACGACAATAACAAGACAACTGCCAAAGGTACATTCACCTTACACAAGCTCATCTCTATTCCTCACTTATAAGAAGTGGGAGGGGAAATAAATAAATAGATAAATAAATAAACGAAATACACACTACAAGAAAAAAAAAAGAAGCAACAACAAGCTACATGTCTGAAGTGATCTATTGTATTGTATTGTATTGTATGTTGTGTAATAATAATAATAATAATAATAATAATAATAATAATAATAATAAAACTTGGTATACGAAAAATGAACAAAAAAAGGTGAATCTATTAAATAGAAAACAAAAAGAAACAATCAGGGAATAGCAAACAACATTCTGCGCACTCGGTTTTCCTTTCTTTTTATTTATCTTTTTCTTTACTTCACTTCGTTTCAGCGAATTCAATGTGAAGTTTACTGTCTACTTTGGTACAATCTTCTCCTCTTACTTGTGTAGTACAGACAACCCACCGCGTACTACGCGAGGTACTGGACCAAACCATTCCCAACACATCTCTTCATCACAACCCCGCACAGTCAACTGCAACAACACAGTTGAGCCGTTATCACTAGGCGCATCGCCGTAAAAGATTAAAACGGTTTCCCACTTATCAGCAGGATTTGAAAAGGAAGATTCTTGACGACATTTCAGTTGGGCTCTACAATGTTTTAACCCTAAAGATTCGATTTCTGTTCTTGCGGCACCATTTATTCCAATCATCACGTACCACCCAACCTTTTCACACCAAATGC
Source organism: Trypanosoma melophagium (assembly GCF_022059095.1). Taxonomy (NCBI): domain Eukaryota; phylum Euglenozoa; class Kinetoplastea; order Trypanosomatida; family Trypanosomatidae; genus Trypanosoma; species Trypanosoma melophagium. The sequence continues at coordinate 847,278 of NW_027125194.1, read as the reverse complement.
AATGCGCAATAAGTGCCAAAAAATGAAAAGAACGACGTTGAGCCCAACTAACTACACGTCGTGTACATTCATCCTTATTTTCAGTTCCTTCTGAGAATCTCGAAGCAGGAGCAGAAAAAAGTTTTATAATCATAGTTTTTGAAAGAAATGAGCCTAGATCAACAGTTCCTGCTACAGTTTGAGATTTCTCTACAGTATCTTCTTTCAACTCCCATTTTATAAAGAACGGAGATAGTGTACAAGGTAAAGAAGACATATTATTATCATCAATATCATTTTTTCCCTTCCTTGTATTCTGTAAGTCTGAAGAGGGAAAACTACACATAAGTACATCACTATTGTTAACTCTTGTGACGACAAGACTCACTTTCACTGGATGCGCTAACGCTGGCATCTGTTCAGCACTGCGAGGAAGTATAAGAAAAATTGTAGCACCAAAAGGAGTGGTGTCATGTGCGCAAAAAGTAAAGGCCACTGCTGGACTTCGCTTAGGGAGATTAAGAACACAAAGAGCCTGTAAAATCATACGGCGCAGTGCGAAAGGATTTATAGCATCATATATTCCATTTACCACAACAGCAGCAGGATTCACCTCAGATGATACTTGTAGTGATGATTTGGCTTCATTAACACTAGGATTAGGGGTTTTATCTGATTTATTATGAGATTCTTTGGAATGGATAAAATCTTCATTGACTCCACCCTGTTCTTGTTCGTTTTTTAACTTAAAATCTAACTTGGAGTCGGAGGATGAAACATCAAAGTTATGACGAAATCCCCATTGCGCCAAACCGACACCACTAAAAGGAAAAAATGGCACACCATCGGAGGTCCTCTCGAGAGGAACCGATGAAAACAGGGAATGCTCACACTTCACTCCTACTGATGGAGTCCTATCGAGAGACTCACAGGAGAAACGAATATATCGTGAAGCTCGATCAGCAATCGTCTGTGGTGTTGGCCCACCGTAGGGATGCGGAACAGGACCCACATAGTGCAGCAGATCACAATGTGCTGACAAACAAACATAAGGGTTACCACTATTACTATTGTTCATATTGGTGTTATTGCTATTGCTGCTGTTGGTGTTTCTGTTTTCGCTGCTACCGGTACTACTCACTGCCATCCCGGTGGTATGTACGTTGGCTTCTGAGGAAATAGAAGGAAACGTGAAAAAAAGAAATAAAAGCAAAAGAAACTAAAAAAAAAAGAAACACATTCCATTTTCAGGTATCAAAATTCATGAGGAATAATACTTTCGCCAAAAGGAGAATTAAGGGTAAAATAAGATGCAAAATTATTAGATTGCGAACCGCATAGAAAGGAGAGAAAGAAAAAAGAAGAAGTACTTCACGCGCTCTGTAAATGTGATGTAAACATATAAAGTGAAAAAAAAGAGAAACTGAAAGTGAAAGTTATTATTATGCAAAGCCTCTTCTTTTCTTTTCTGATTTTCCCGCAAGAGGGTCAGTATCAATATTATCATCATAATCAGTGTCATCACCCAAATCATCATCATCGTCCATATCATTATCGCTAGGTTTATTTGTGAGTGACTCCATCTTTATTGGAGAAACAATATGTCCAGTATCCACAAGTCGGTTAATGTACTGTTCCTTGTCATTTGGCGGGGATTTAAGAACTGCCTTACACAGACCCCTCAGTACCTCAAGCGCCTTATTGTTTTTATCATCATTTGGATGTTTGTACTTTCGCCAGACAACAGCGTGTAGAGTTGTGCGTAAAGCCTGCAGAGCAGCGAAGGAGTCAGCGTCTATCTTAATACCAATCCAGCCACCAACAACACACAAACCGAGCAGAGGGTCAAACTGCATGTCGGCTTCTCCCACACCAAAGAGTAGCAGCGCCCAGAGACTCACAGAGGAGACTTGTGTGAGAAATTCCTCTCGTGACTCCCGTACACCAAATACATTCTGATACATGTATAACATTGAAGGTGTAAAAGGTCCACTAGTATTACTATTCCCATCCTCATGACGATGTGTTTCTTGATCAAAGAATTCTTGTGCTGTAAGAACGCCATGGGTACGTGGTGGTCCAAGACGACGACATGCACTATCCTTTGATGGGGAAATACTAGCACGTGTGGCCGTACGCATAATTAATTTTTTGGCTTTTCCATTTCCCTGCAATAGTGGAGCTGGATCTAATACGGCTACATTTGGAAATAATGCCGCACAGAGACATGCCTTTACAAGTGTTACATCAGAAGCATCTGAGGAGAGTGGTCCAGAATCCACATGCAGTTGCTCCTTAAAGTTCTCATCGCCTGCTAAAAATCCATCATCATCATCATCATCAACAATACCAGTAACATCAGAAGAGTTTAATAACTCATCATCACGAATAAATCCTGAACGACGTAATATTTCACGATATTGTTGTTTATAACGTGATATTAAACGAAGATTACCTATATGGAGATAATTTTCTCTCGCAAAATTAGCATCTCCACGTCGGGCACAAAAAGCATTGTATGCATTTAATACACTAATATGATCACTCTGTGATCCCATGGCAAGTATATGACGGCTTTGACGTACTTCAAAAGATAACTCACGATTTGATAAAAATGGACTTACATCAGCAGTTGCTGCCATAGTTAATGCAGAGTCTAAACATCTTAGTACAACACCCATCATAATCATTTTTCCAATAGGTGGATCACAAGGAAGTCGTGATAGATATAAACCTAGAGGTGTTAACTCTTCACTTTTTGTTACTGCACCAAGACTCTGAAGTTGATGCATAGATGCTTCTACATTTCGAACAGATGGTGGTTCAATAAAGGTACCAAGAGTTTCTTTTGGTTTATTATAACCAAGTGAGAGTAGTTTAAGTAAAACTTGTGTAAGTGGTACACGATGAATTTCTGCTTCTTGAAAAGATGGTAAAGCATCCCATATTTCACGTGTAAAGAGACGATAACATACACCTCCTTGTGTTCTTCCAGCACGACCTTTACGTTGTGTACAATTTGCACGACTTGCATATTGTAAAGTAAGATGAGTAGCAAATGATGAAGAATGTGTTTTGTAAAAAGCATTACTATCTCCTGAAACCCATGTCGTTTGTTTAATTAAACCGGTATCAATAACTACAGCTGCATCATCGATAGTAATACCACTTTCAGCTATATTTGTAGCAAAAACCACCTTAATATAACCTTCAGGGGCAGGTTCAAAACATTCTCGTTGTTTTGCTGCATCTACAGAAGAATGTAGAAGAATAATGTGATAACATCTATTAGTAGAAATATTTTCAAGAGCTTGTTTCGCTGCTATTAATTCTTTCCATCCTGGTAAAAATACCAGAATAGATTTTCCAGAAACTTCATTTTGAAGATCTATACTTACACTTAACTCAATAAGTCGTGCAATAAGACTATAATCTGTTTTTAACGGTGTTGTGAGGAGTTGTGTTTTACTACGAAAACCAGAATTACCATAATTGTTAGTATTTCTGCCTCTTCTAAAGTGTGACATTTTATTATTATTATTATTATTATTAAGCACGTCAAACATAGGACTATAGTAATTTCCCATGGAAGACTGATGTAGAAGTTGTACAATATCCTCTAGATACCTCTCCTTCACAGGATAAGTCGTTCCCTCCACGTTAATGACGGGTACATTCCCAAAGTAGGCGGCAAACCGCTCGGACTGCATGGTCGCACTCATCAGCACCACCCGGAGGTTCGGATTCCCATGCTGCATAATCTGCCGCACTAATGCGAGCAGCACATCGCAGTTCACATCCCGTTCATGCACTTCGTCAATGACGAGATGACTCACCGTGTTTAGTGTGGGCGCCCCCACGAGCAGCTGCAGCAGCACGCCGGTGGTGCATAATGTGATGTGCCGCCCCGGCCGGGAGTCGAGTCGGACGGCGTACCCGACGGCCCCGCCGATGCGATCGCGTCTCTCGGCGGCAATTCGGGCGGCGACGCCACACGCACTGAGACGCCGCGGCTGCGTGACGACAACGCGACAGTTCCCGCCGGCGCCGGCGTTGATGGCCGCGTCGAGGAGAAACTGCGGGACTTGCGTCGTCTTCCCGCAGCCGGTCCCCCCGCAGACAACAACCGCCCGGTGGGAGGCGAGCGCCGCGTGGAGGTGCGACTCCGCCGCCGCAATGGGGAGAGAAGAGCGGCGGGGATGGAACTGCGCGAGGTACACCGCATCCGTCCGCAGTGCCCGCAGGCGGGAGCGAAGCAAAGCGGAATAGGACGAATTATCGTCATCTTCAGAGGTTGGGGTTGGGGCTGTTGCCTCCAAAGCCGCAAGCGTTGTACGGGTCTCAAGATCTACAATAGTCTCACCCACATCCGAAACCACAGGACTCGCATGGTTACTAGTAGTAGTATCAGTAGTACTACTACTAGTAGGAGGAGTAGGATGGATGGTTTGAATAGTTTCTTCGGGTAAATGGAGTTCCCTACGGCACTGTTGTAGAAAGGAATGAATTTCATTACGTAACGACTCTGGAAGAGTAACAGTAGGAATAGTCTGTGGTTGCATATTAGGGTATCTTGCAATAAGACTATTAATAGCATGTAATCGTTCATCATATAATTCCATTTCTGTTAGTGCCGTCTCAACGGCGTTACGTTCGGCTTCAAATCTGTTAATACCACGACCTGTACACTTAATCCCATCTAACTCCATTTGACAAGTATAACATTTTCCTTCCCTCGCGTATTTTGAGGATGGGGTTACACCACAAAGAAGTGTAAAAAAGTCTAACATTTTACCATATCGTGGGGTAAGACTTGTTGATAACGCTTTGGAAGAAACACAACTTCCACTACCTTCAAAAGTTGATGATGATCCTCCTTTTGTATTTGCAGCTCTAGACCCTTGTCGTTGCTCCTTCACAAGTTTTAAAATATTTAGTGCATGCATAGCCGTTCGCTGCTTGGCTTCTTTTGGAGTATCAGCAACACCAATAGCACTAAGATTTGTTGAACTATCTAAAAGAAGAGTGGAAACAAAAACTCGACGCATTACTTGAACCACATTCATCTCTTTAGTGGCACCTCGAATTTGATTATTAAGCTGTTGAAGGGCTAAACGATTGGTGGACCTTTCTTTTTCCGTGAGGGTAGTGGCTCTATCAACTAACATATTACCTGTTAATGGAATACGTAGTTTTGCGTATGCCTCATTTCGTTTCTTCTCTTCTTGACGTTTAACGTACAACTCACTATCTGCTACATAATCTTCCCATCGTTTATATGCATTTGGTTGTGGAGGAGTATCATCACTAGCTTTAGTAAAGGAATTTCGAATTACTGAAGATGGCATTGATCGTGAAGAAGAAGAAGACGCAGCATTCCATGCAGGCGCTTCCTCCTCTAATGGTAATGGAGCCGTAGAACTATCAGCACCATCAAGTGAGAAATGATCAATAAGTCTAATAGCATGCATACAACATAATGTCTTTGCTCTCTTTGCTCGTGGGGATTGACCTATCGCCTTAACTGCCTTTCCTCGAACATAAAAATCCAAAACGGCACGTTTTAAAGTAGTCTTTGGAACATTTAATATTTGAATGGTTGGAAATGCATCTTTACTTGATAATAATCCTCCTCCTGTAGATCGTGTTTCGCTTCTTGTTCCATCTTGTTGACGCTCTTTCTTTAAAAAGGACTCGATTTGAGACTCCGCACGCATATCCAACTGCAGTGCTGGTATTGGTTGAAATATCATTCGTATCGTATTGCTATCTCTCCCACTATTTTTTCTTCCATGTGACCGATGTGAGGGAGGAGATGTGCGAGGACTACGAACATGCGCAAATCTGCAGAATACTGAGATATTTAGCGGATAAAAGATTCTCCGCATGTAAAGTAAACAATATCTCAGAAAATACTGTCCTTTCTATTTGATTTTTTTTTCTTATTATTATTTTTCTTTTATTCTTTTAAGTCAGTCTTTCTCCTCCACCCTTTGGTGTTTTTTTTTGTCGTTTATGTTATTTAGAGTCCATAAAATAAGGAAAAACAAACAAAAGTATGAACATAGAGAAAAACACATGGAAATAAAACAACAAGAATAAATAAATAAATAAATAAAGGGAATTCGTAGAAAAAGATTATCTTTCATCACGTATATATTTTTGAACTCAGAAGCACCGTTTGTCCTCCACACTTCCACTTCATTGGTATTTCTCAACAAACGAAGCAATCAACTGTACACCAAAAGAGAAAATAAAAAATAATAAAAAAGATACACTGCAACCATAACAGTAGTAATATCTGTACCGGAAAAGCCAAACGTTTCTTTCTTTTCCCCACACCCTTTCCTTTTCTTTTAAAAACGTGTATTCGCATTCACTGCAAGAAGTTGTCTTTCTTCTTCCACCGCTATCTGTTCACGTAACTCCCTTATAGCACCAACGCGGCTTCCAAGCAGTTTCAACGGTTTCTCCACATACACCCACTCTGAGTTTATCATGTATCGATAGTAGAGATAAAAACAAGTGGCAATTGTGACAAGTACAGTAACAAACAACTTTACGTTTCGCAATCTCTCCACTCCCATAGTGTGATAAAGTGTATTACGTTGTGTATATAAACCAACAGAGATGGTGTCAAAGGTGTGCACATTGCAGTTCTGCTCATAGTACATACCACGATCTTCCTGATCTTTGAGTGTGCGGCGCTGATTCTCCTCTACACGCAGCATAGAGAGTTCATGCTGTCGTTTCATTTCAAAGATCTCCTTATCACGTGATAAAATCTCACGAATGAGTTGTTCACGGTATTCTGCTGTGTGGGAATCTGCCATAGATGATGAGACTTTTTCCTCTTCATTATCATTATTATTATTATTATTATTATTATTATTATTATTGTTATTATCAGGTGTACTATTACTATTACTATTGGTATTACATGTACTCATGGAACGGGTGGTGGATTGGGATTGGGCGATAATGATTGGAGTGGTGGTTATAATAAGAGAAGTACACCATCGTAACATTGTTTAAATAATTCCAATGTAATAATAATAATAATAATAATAATAATAATAATAATAATAATAATAATAGTACAGTGGAGGCAACTTTCAAGCTTAACACTCTTTATATTGAGCTGTGCACAGCCACAAAAAAAAAGCAAGGAAAAAAATAAAACAGTGTTGAGAGGAATAGTCTATGCCTTTACGTTCTTTCTAAGTAAAAAAAAATATGAACAAAAAAAAGAAGAGAGAAAGAAAACATTTTACTTCATTTTTTTCCATGTCTTTTCTCTCTATAATTCTAAATATTACAGTGAAATACCACAGTGAATCCACACAGGACTACATGATCAACGATAATCATTCGGTACGGATAAAAAAAAAAAAACGATTTCACGCAGACATAAATACATATAAATAAATAGATGTATAAAGGATGAAATAAATGGAAAAAATCAAAGCCTTCTCAGAAATAAGAGCGGATTGTGATTTGTAGAAAATGAGTCCTGCAAGCTCAGTCTTTATTTACATTTCGATGTATGCGCACATACGGTCATTTCGCAAAAAAAAAAAAAACGAAAAACAAAATAAACTAGAACAGGCAAGTAAAGCAGGCAATTAAAGCAGAAAAAAAAAGCACTTCACGTACGCACACGTAAACATATATAGAGCTGTATATACACAATAGACAGCTTTTCTTCTTTCTTAATTTCTCTCTCTTTTATCCATGTAGAGAATGTTTACTGTCGCTACAAACGAAACTGTAGAAAGAAAAAAGGAACAACGACAGTCATAGCAAGAAAAGAAAAAAAACCACCACTTACTTCCAAACATCAACATGTATATATATTTCTGTACTCATTGTCATTAAAGTTTACATAACAATCTTTACAATCTCGCTATCTGACATCATCTGCACACGGCGAATCATTCCACCAACACATGCGAACGACTCCTGTAATCGCGATGATGTGGTATTATTATTATTATTATTATTATTAGACGAAGAGGGTAATAATAATGCCTGTCGCACTGCCACATAATCACGTGAGAGAGGCGGGAAGAAGCGTTTAAATGCCGCCCAACGCTGCCGTACGAGTTGTCCTAAATCACCGCCCCCGTATAAACAGAGAAGTTCCATCGTACTAAAGTCCTCAATGCCTCTTCGAAGTATAACAGGAAGATCAGAAACGGGACGCAATAAAATCTGACAAATGCGACGTTCAAATGATTGTATATCAGCGAGGGTGAGTGCGTTGCTTTCATTTATAAAACTATTCTCCGTTTGACTTCTCTGTGGAATTTCTAGTCGCTGTTCTAATTGCTGAATCTGCCGCTCCTGTGTTTCTAGTGTATACTTAATTTCATTTATACTACGCAAGATATTCATTTTCATAGATTCAATCTGCTCTAACTGTTCTCGCAATACCCGTTCTTCTGCGGCAGTTCTACGGATTCTATTTCCACTCGTATTATCCGTGTTATTATTACCACCACCACGACTATTACTATTATTACTATTACTACTAAAAATATTATAACGATTATTATTATTATTATTATTATTATTATGACGATTTCTATTGCCACTCGTAATATTATTCACATTATTGCGTGCCGTTAATAACGCGGCATCCACGTCTAATGGAAGTATACGATCCGCGGCTGTACGTTCCACAAGACGACGTTCAAGTTCCTCATATTCGCGTTCGTGTCGCTGCACCTCCGCCTCTTCTCTCTCCTCTTGCTGTTGAAATGCCAGTCGAATATCTTCCTTTGCGTGTGCTGCATCACGTATGGGAATTCCCAGCGCTTGGGCGTGTGCCTGCCATAAATGATGGGCATTCGCAAGTGCTGAAAGTCGACGATTGACAGACGCCAACACGGCAAGAGAAGACATATCACAGAAGGAGAAACAGTAAATAATAACATGACCGGGAATTCGATTCAGTTGAGACCAGGCGGGATCGGATCCATCGTGAATGTGCTGCAGGGCCGCTAGTTCCTCCGCCTCATTTAAGGAAGAAGCCCCACAGGATTGTTTTAATCGCTCTAACGCCGCCCGCAGTTCACTGTCATCGTGATATGTACGTAGTTGTAGGCGTGGGCCAATCATTGTACGACTTCGAAGCGGTACATGTGCACCAGCACCTGCCACATGTCTTGTTGTTTCTCTTGTTGATGTTGATGTTTCTATTGCTGCGGCTGTTAATACCACTCCTCCTCCCCCTTCTCCCCTTGTTGTTGTTCTTCTTGGTGGTGGTGGTATTATTGTATCATCTTGCTGCATTTCGACTGTATTGTTATTATTGTGGTTCTTGTTATTGTTCTTGTTTTTACGGTGGTTCGCAGAGACGCGGACGCCAAAGTGTTCATCGCCATTGTGACGCTGAAACATCTTTAATGACTTTTACAAGAAGAAGCACAAAAAATAATAGCAAGACAGATAAATAGAAACAACAACCAAAAAAAAAAAAGAGGATTAATTGGTATATCTATATCTTTTTCCTTCGGACTCATATATTTATATATTTACACATTTATATTATTACACACGGAGGGATAAAAATACCGGAAAGCGAGTAATCGACGGGATTGTTGATGAATGAAGCAATAGTAGCAATCAAAAACAAAAAAAAAAGCGAATAAAAATCCAAAGACAAAGAAGAACGAGACGAAAAGAAACATAGACACAATAAAGATACGACCAACTTGGAATACAGAAATAAAATATCGTTATCCAATGGAAGGAAAACAAAAATTGGAAAAATACAACGATTGCATACCAAACGCGTGAGAGAAAGAAGGGAAGATAGGACTGTCTAGAAACAGAAAAAAAATATGCGCAAAAATAATTTTTCTCCCTTCTGTTAAATCTATTGAGCTCAATGGAGAAAGAAAGCAAGAACAGCCATATCAACAAGGTACCCATTTCTCAGAAGAAATGATAAGTCCAACATGCGTACAAAGAAGGATAAAAAAACAAACAAACGAAGATAATAAAGAGAGACAAAAAAAAAGAAGAAACCAAACATTTGAACTGGTAATAATTAAGCGATATAGTATGGATATTCTTCGCTTATCCTTTCATACATCTCCTTCATCACTTCATCCACCAAGTCCTTCCCAATGGAAAGCACGTCCACATCAAATTGTGCACAAACAGGACGGTGATCCGACTCTCTTATAGTTGGAATATGATGATAGTCAAGAGCACTCACCCTATTAGGAACCATTGGAAATATAAGACGTCGATCTGTGCAAGTTGATCGTCTAGCAGATAGAAATGTAGGGAGTTGCTTTGCCTCTACCGATGCGATATCTACCGTAGGTGAGCCTGAACTCGATGATCCAGTAGAATCAATAGAACGCAAACTATCCCAAAGATTTGTACCAGGTATTTCTCCGTATAGTGTTTTATTTCTTTTTTCTTTGAAGGACGAATCACGACCACTACTACTATCAGAGGATGAAGACGATGGTTCACCTCTTACATCCTCTGCAGATTTGTGAAGAGGTTCATATGCATGTGAAAGAAGCAAATTGTCTGGACCTGCACGCGATGTCTTTTCCTCAACATTACGATGATTGCTACCACTATTAATACTACAACTACCATTATTTCTACTAATACTACTGCTTTTGTCATTACTACTACTTCTACTACTAGTAGTAGAAGTAGTAGTAGTAGTGGTAGTAATAGTAATTGCATTATTTTTCTTTCCGCTATCAATAGAATAATTAACATCATCTTCGCATGGAAGACATACACGGAAAAGAATACGATCACACCACGCCGGATCACGTTTCTTGTAACTGGTATCATACAAATCGGTTCCACGATCAAATTTGTATGTAGGTGGAAAGTTAATAACAGGTTCTTGAAAACCATCAAAAGTATCGCCACTAATCATACCTTGTCGTAATTCATCACAACATATGAGACGATCATAATCTTTACACCTAACGAGTCGTCGAATATCAGTACTTTTTACACCATGCAAACGTGAATTAAGATCACCAAGAAAGAAAACATAATCATGCTGATCTAACACACGTCGTTCAATACCAATAGATGGGTATCGTCTAAATTGACCAAATAAACGAGCCCAAGCAGAATGGTTTGCAATAGCACCTCTAATCTGGTCAGAATCAGTTGCAAAAGTACTAAACATTTGAAGTACTTCAGTTTCATCATCTACATCTACTTGAGCTTCAAAACGAAGATCCCTTAAAGAAGCATAGTAGTTAAATCTACGTGTACGCTCGTTATGTTTGTGTGCTACAAAGTGTGCTGCAATAAGAAGAAATCTCTTTCCATATATAGTGGCTCGTAATCCGACAGAACCTTTATTACCCCATACTCCACGCATTGCTCCAGTACGTGTGAGGGAGGCCCTTACATTTATCACATAATTAGCATGCTCAACACGTATAACAACAATCAATACAAGACCCACAAGTTGTACCATTTTAAGTTTCCTATACCATAACTTATGTTCACTTGCCTTATTAAGGGCTTCCACAATAGCCTCTGCCCATGATACACCCGTCTCTGTATACTCTCTGACCAACACAACTCCCCCCATTTCTACTTCCTGAAGACTTACCACTACAAGATCAGGAAAATCTGCAATAGGAAGTACTGGTGGAGTTCCTTTGCCGTCTTTTTGGTAATTTATATTAGCAGTATGGTATGCTCTTAGTTTTCCCATAAGAGTATTTCCTAAAAGCCACTCACATAAATCATGAGATGATTCAGGTGGAGGATTTCGATCTACATTCCAAGTACAAGCATGTACACGAAATGTCCTTCGTATAGACTCTGGTTTTTCAAGTTCTAGTCTTCGTCGTATGATGGCATTAGCTATAGAGCGACGCTCTGCAGCATCGCTTTTAATAGAACTAGAGATAGTAGAATTATTTTTGGTGTCATCTTCATCATCTGACGTTTTTAGATGAAGAAGAGAGGAGATATCCCGAACAATAGCACGACCTAGACTCTTAGATTGCCTTTTTTTCTCAGATTCTGTAGTTAAAAGGTCATCCTCCTTTTTTAAAAGCGCATAGTCAGTAGAGTCAGTCTGTGCCCTCGAATTAGGACGAGCGCCAATTTTGAGCAAGCGACGAAAATAATAAAAAACTGCAGAAAAAATTGAGATAAGAAAATTAAATATTCTTCCCAGAAAACTTATGGTCTCATGAGATTTTTCTAATTTAACAGGATTTTCTTTTTCAATATTTTTCTGGACGTCAGATCTATTACAAGCGCTACAGCCACTACAACCACTACTACAGTTACTACTCTTCTCACAACCTTGTCTACGGCACCTAACCATCTGCTATATTTCCTATTTTTCAGACCTTTTTTTTACTTTGTTTTGCCGTTCAAAATTACACAAGTAGAAAGTGAAGAAAATTTAATATAATCTGATGCAAAACGCTGATGAAAAAAGAAAAAAATCCACGTTTTTACAAAGGAAAACAAAGCAACGACGACGATTAAAACCTCAAAAAAAAAAAAAAAATGCAAAGCTAAAAAGCAAAAAAAAAGGGAATTCAATACCCTGTACACAAAATAAAGAAGATAGAGTTCAAGTTAATTCGCATTTGCTCCAAATAATTTTTTTTTGTACTATCTATTCCTCTTATACTTCTTTTTCTTTTTTACATCAAACTATCCCACACATCTTTGTAGAGATGGGGTAGCACACACATACGCTCTCACATTCTAGTGTTCCCACTGAGTCGATTTACCTTGATTGAACTCTTGTGACCACGATCAGGTGGTAATTTGGATAGAGCCCTCAGTTTTGGAAGGATTGACGGATGAACACCACTAGGTAATGTGCGTCCACTTCGTTGCACCGCACTTTTTATTGCGTTATCTAAAAGTTGCAATGCAGACTTGTAGGGGTCGGGAGTATTCGTCCTTGGTATAATAGATGACATCAGACGATTTTTAGACATACGCTGCAATAGAGTGCTTCCACTACCAGAGTTGGTATTCCTAGCATACGTATTGCCCGAATTTTCTTTCAATTGTGTTGCTGTTGTTGTTGTTGCTCCTGCTGCTGTTGTATTCGTTGTTGTCACTACAGTTGGAGGTGTTGGTGTTGTTGTGGTTGGTGTTGCTGTTGGTGTTGTTTCTGCTGTATTCACTATTGTTGCTGTTGGTGCTGTTCGAGAGAGTCCTTCTTCCAGTGTTCGGATGGCATTACAGAATGCATTAAGTAGATCCCGTGAAAGTATCAAAAATTGTTCACGGGATGGGCCTGCGTCGATGGAAACGGCCAATTCCTTCTTAAAATCTCTCACTACATCATCTAACAACTGTAGTATGGCAGGTGAAACCAAAGCAGCAGATGGTTCCACCGCTGCCTGTGTTTTTCTCTGTATAATCATCCTCGAAGTGGGAAGTGGCTCCGCTCCAGTACTCGCCTCCTGCCACCAGGAGACCTTTCCTTCTCCATTCTCACTCTGTCCATTGGGCTGCTGTGTGGCAATGAGCTCCAGCCGTTCCCCGAGGACTCGCGGCACACACGCCAGAATCGGCCCCGCCTCCTCCGTGTTGTTTTTGTCCGTCTGGTCGTCCACCACCCGCACGGCGAGTTGCTGGAGGAGCAGTGAGCCGTGAAGCGTCGCCCCGATGGCGGCGATGGCGGCGGGAGTCAAGACAATTTCACCGCCGCCCGCCCGCCCGCCGAGCCGCCCCGCCGCCCCCACCGCGTAGATCCACCGCGAGACGCCGACCGCCGCCCGCAGCCGCACGCCGGCGAAGAGCATCCGCCCCGTCCTCGCACTCCGCACCCGCAGCGTGGGGTCCAGCGTGTGCAGCCGCCGCGGCCAGTCGAGGGCGAGGAGCTGCCGGTGCATCTGCAGCGCCGCCTCAAGGGCCTGGTGGGGGGTGCGGAAGAAGGCGATGTACGCCGTGCGGGAGTCGGTGCGGGCCACAAACCCGTCGTGCTCAAGCAACGCCTGCTTGACGACGTGGTTGTACTGGGCGAGGACATCCTTGCAGAGCTCATCCTGCAACAGCCGGGAGAGGGAAGAGACACGGGCCGCATCACAGAATAAGAAACCAATATCGGAACTGTTCGCCATGTCAGTAGTTGTGGTGGTGGTAGTGGTGGTGGGATCACTCATGAGGAGCCAAGGTAGACGAAGGGATTGCTGTGCTGTAAGATCCCAGGCAGTATCATGAGAAGCCATCATTGCCGCTTCTCCTCGTTCCATTAACTCTTGCTGCTGTGAAAGAAGTTGTATGACTTCTTCACGACGAAGAGTACTTCCCTCAAGTTGAAGTTCTGCTTTTGCAGAACGATGTGGTAAATCATTTAATATTACACGACTCTCACCATTAGAACTCATAGATCGTTGCTGACGCTGTCGATACGCATAAGATTTAGGTAAAATCGAATATACATCAATTAAAGTAGAAATAGAAGGGATATATCGTCCACCACGTTTTACAATATTATATTCCATACTTGCAAGATTAGTCTTTGTAGCGTAATAATCTTGTACAACTTCAGATACAGCTAATATTTCCCCTTCACGAGCTAAATCACACAAAGTTCCAGATAATGTCACTACTCTACCTCGACATATTAGCACTGTAGTAGAATCATCAAAGTTACCAGAAGAAGCAATCTTATTACCACCATTACCATTATCACTATCACCATTATTATCATTATGATGAGATCTAAAAGCTGCAGTTTGACTAACATTACTATCTACGGGTCGAAGCCTTCCTGCAGTAATGGCAGCACGCATAAGACATCTTTCTCCCTTACCCAATGTTTCACATTTTTCACTTATAAAACTGTATACTTCTGAGATGAAGCGTAAAACATGTTCTGGTCGACGAAAAGCAAAGGTAAAAACATCTCTGTTATTACCATTAACCTGAATACCCTCATTTTTACTACCAGATAATAAAACAGCAGACATTAAAAGATCACGCAAAGAACGATGCTCATCTTCGCTCATTAATAGGGAAGTGATTTCACGCCATAATGCGCTATCTCCAATATCAACAGTACAAACATATGAAGTTTCACTTGGATCTATGTAATGAATTCTAGCGAGGTAAGCATCTTCAGATTCCATCACTATCTTTTCCTGAAATGCACAAACTGTTTCAAGTTTCTTATATAGAGTAATAATATTTTCACGTTCTCGTCGTAATGAGTATAATTCAACAAGATCAGAAGAGTGAAAATCTTTTTCTTTTTTTGATTGCTTCTCAATATCACAAATACATTCTATCCATCCTTCTTTTTGTAGTTGCTTCTGCTGATCTACTCCAGTATGGGCTAGTTGTTTTACACCCTTCATAGGATTAATAACTAAAGATAAAAACATATCTGTATCAATTAATGCACGAGGAAATCGTGGTGTAGGATTTAAAAGATAAGGTGGAAGTCCACGGCGTCTTTCAAGTGATACAGGGATCATAGAATATAACAAATCACCATATGGAGGATCTACGGATAGAACACTCCATCCTGTACCTAATTTATCCCGTAAATTTTGTACATCTGTAGAGATTTCTGTATGAATATCATTCATAATATTCACTTCTTTACAATAAAGTTTTCCCCAAGCTTCATTTGCTACAATTTCACCAACAGGTGCAGCCTGTAATGCAGTAATTAGGGCATTACGTACCTCTTGACCATAATATACCGGACGTCCCGTAATAGGATCAACCTCTGATCCTGGATTACATGTATACACACAAGTGTGAATGCGTGGTCCACTGTAAAGAACTTCTCCATTATCAATAACGGGTGCAAAATAAGGAATTTCAGCCGTTCTCGCAGGCCAAGCAACATTTGTTACACCAACATGACATTCCTTTGTGAAGTGTAATGCTGCAGTCGCACTATGAAAGGCAAATACTTCCATTTGTTTTACACTACAAACATGATATCCCCTACATTCCCTTGCTGCACTTAGCAGCATCCCTTGATAAATATTCATCGTGAATTCCTCACCCCCAACAAGTGGATGAGAAACATTGGCTACAATGTGAATAACAAAGGTGACATCACGCACAGGTAATTTCATAGCATCAAAACGTTGCACAAAGTAAAGATCATCATGTGTCTCCATAAGTACAGCTTCCATACATTCCAATCGTCTTAATCCAGCAGTACGTACTCGACCTGCAATTTTAGCTTTTTCAAATGCCATTTCTACACGATTTGCCTGTCGTTGACGCAATACATCATCTGCTACACGCTCCTTTAGTGCATCATTCTCACGTTGTAAAGATGCATTCTCCGTACGAAGTCGTTCTACTTCATCTCCCAGAACAATGATTTGAACTTTAGCATCCGTTTCCATTTTCAATATAGAGGCACGTAACTCATCTACCGTAGCCACAAGCTCTTTATTCCATTCCGATATTTCCTGCAAACCACTCTTTTTAAATGGTTGATCCAGAAGTGGGGCAGAAGTTTTCCGTCCTAAAGGAGCACCTGTGTGACTATCTGTTCTCTGCGTTTCCGATAATGCCTTTTCTAGTGATGCCACAGTGGCCTCAAGCTCAGCAATGCGGATACGTGAATTATTACACGTAATGACAAGTTCTGCGAAACGGGCCTCTGGAGAACTGTTAATACTACTACTGGTAACCACCGCACCAGTATCATTGGCATCCTCTGACATTATTCTCTTTCTCTTTTTCTTTTCTTCTTTGTAATTATTATTATTATTGTAATTAAATTTACTCTGAACTAGTACGAAGGAAAAAAAACAACAACAACCACTACCAACAGAACACCAGCAAACAAACACTAAAAAGAAAAAATGAAATAACAGCATAAAGGTAAGGAAAATCAGCACACACATACACACTTGTGGAAAGAGGGGAATACAGAGTTTTTTCCTTAATTTGTATCACTTATAGAACCTTGAGTTTTTGAGAATGAGAGGAGCAATAAATAAAAACAATAAGAAGACATATATGAAGCAAAATCAATAAATAAGAAAAAACTTAACTGCAAAATGTCATGTTTTCGCTGCGTTACAACAAAATTCCAAACTATCACTAACAGCAACACACAATATTAGAAACAACAGTAAAATATTCAGCAACTTTATGCTGCACGCCGCGGCTCCATTTCATCACGGTATTCCTCGACAAATTCCACCAAAACTGGTGGAGGATTAATAGGAACATTTATTCCATACCCCTCTCTATTCCCCATCAAATGAGAGGAATTTTGTACTACACGCTCTTGTAAAGATTCCAGTGTTCCCGACACTTCGTCCTTTTCCGCCTCTAAACACCGAAGAGTAACTTCTAGATGATATCTGCGCTCTTGCAACTTTTCCCTTTTTTCTCGGAATTGTATGAGAATTTTCCACATATCTTCCACCACACTATTGTTTTCATGATTATCTAACGCATACTCAGATTCCATCCCTGCTTCTCGCTTCTTTTGTGGTTCTAAAAATGATGAGTTTCCACTCTTCTCGTAGTCATGCATTTCCATAAGATATGCTTCTAAACCCTCACGAAGCCGTAATTCCTTTTGTAGCAAAACATCAAGCGTTTTTTCAGATTGAGTAAGTGTACCTGTAATAGAATCAATCTCATTTTCAAGACGACACATTTCATTCTGCCAACTCTCGACATTTTTAAGCTGATTCTCTTTTTCTCCATCCTTTACTATTCCTGACTGTATATCACTAAAAGGCAATAGCCACTGCACAACCCAGTCCCACATACGGTTAACTGCACCTTCCAGCGAAACATTAAATAAACAAGTATGAGAATACACAGCAGTATAAAGGATAAAACGAAAGAAAGGAAAAAAATTATAAATCAAAGGATGAGAGAGAGAGAGAGAGAGAGAGGAGAAAAGCAGGGAAACAAGAAATAAAAAAAACTTTTTTCTTTTTTTCTTTCGTATATATGATATTTATTTATGCATAGCCCCTTTAACGATAAAAGCAAAATAGAAATATTATGATTTCCCACTCATTACAGAGAGTCACTTGTATCTCTTTAAAAATCCAACAAGAGCTATGGATTGCCTTGCATGACAAATAATGTCTAAGAATCCCATATATAGAAGAAATATACAATTTTTTTTTTAAATTCCTCATCCAAGTATACGACTAGTTCCCCTTTATTACAATTATTAAAATAGCAACTATATGGTATCCCAGGTGGAGATAGAGGAAGATGGAGTGGGTTCAGTGCCAGGCGAAAATCAGAGTAAAAATATCGACGAAAACAGTATGCCGAAGAAGAGATGCGAATATCACTGTTTTTGAGTAACCCCCAATTATTCCAAACGTCCAACTGCTAATGAATAGGACGGTATCAAGGGCATTCAAACTCACTTGAATAAATAAAAGGAGAACTTACTCCCCTTTGAAAAACACATACACATTTCATCGACGACCATTTATAATGATAAGCGTTGAATATTAGATATCATGTTTCCTTTTTTTACCACTAGGTACTCGTAAGATTAGATCACTCCCTTTGAAAAGGGGTCTTAAAAATGAAAAGAAAAACAAAAGAAGAGGGATACACACACAAAAAAAAAAAAAAAGAGAAAAAAAGACAAATTCACCAATGATAAACTGTTGATGTTCTCATCAACTAGTGTTGGGTATATTACGTTGCGGTGCACTGTCATTCAAGAATAGCAGATGCAAAAAAAAAAAAAAGAAAAAAAAACTGATATAGCAATACAAAGGCATTTCTGTAAACATGATAGGTTAATCACGTGACTCTATAGGGATATAACTATTTCCCACAAAAATACTGCGTTGCAGCATTAGTTTACACCCTCTCCTCATCGACAAGCAAAATAAAAAGATTGGATGCTCCATACAGGTGCTAGCACAAGATGGTATTGTCACCCTTTTTTTTAGATATATATATTTTTTCTCATCCTCAGGATGTAGACACATACGCTCTCTCTTTTTTTTTTAGTTTCAAGAATAAAATAAAGAAGAAAAAGGTTGATTCACCACAATAACACATAAAAATCGTGCAAGAGGTACATCGAACAATTAACAAATATAAATCCGTACAATTCCCTTTGTATTTCTTCTTTCCCCTACCCCTAACTTTTCTCCCATAACACAGACTGATCTTAAATCCTTTTTTTTAGTCGTACAAGAACATTTTTTTTCAGCAACAACGTTCATCCGTTGTGTGTTTATCTTATCTCTCGTAAGACGCTCTAACATTTCCACTGCATGTCGAATCCTTCCCTCTGAAAACATCATCATTATGAGACGTAAATCACCTCGCTCATTTTTTGCGATTGCACGTCTGTGTGCTGCTTCCGATACCAGAATACGACATTGCTGTTTCTGCGCCAAACTCGGCTGACGGCGTCGGCGCTGCTCTATTGCCCGCTGCCGACGCTCTTCCTGTTCTGCTGCCGCTGTTGTGTTTGTGGCGTTGGAGCCTGTTGTTTTGGCGGCTGTTGTGTTGTTTGTTTTTGTGGCCGGCCGCGGCTTTGTGAATCGCCTCCTCGCGGCCCGGGCGGTGGGGGTTGTTGGCGCGGCGGCCGGGCGGTGCGTGGGGGTGCGGGGGGAGTCGTCCCACAGCCGCCAGTCGAAGGGCCCCCGCCGGCCCCCGCTGCCATTGTTTTTGCCGTGCGGCCCGGCGGTGCGGGCGTGGTGCTCGAGGGCGGCCTCGTAGGCGGCGTGGAGTGTTTGAAATCGTTCCTTCGCGTTGGCGTCGGGGCAGCGGTCGGGATGCGTTGCGACCGCCAGCGTGCAGTACGCCGTGCGGATGTCGTCGTAGGAGGGATAGCCGGAGAGGCCAAGGATGCCCCACGCCCGCCGTATCCCACGTGGCTCACGCACGCCCAATACCATTTGTAATATATATATATATATATATATATATATATATATTACAAGTATAGAAGTATATAAATATGCGTGTGTATGTGTTTATGTGTGTGTAGATGTGGGTCTGAGTGAGTGAGCGAGTGAGTGTATGTGTATGAGTTTGCGTATGTATGATGCTCTCTCCCAACACCGTACCACGTTTCCCAAACTACAGCACCCCAACAGACCCCTTAGGTAAGTATATGTATATATATATGTATGTATAAATCTACAGAATGTCAATTCCCGAGACATAATAGAAGGAGGAAAGGAATATTGTATTACAAACGATATTAATCCAATAAATATAAGCGAGAAAAAGAGATCAAAATATAGTAACGTTTATTAGAATTACACTTGAGTGAAATCTCACACACCATTCACCACACACACACATACTCACATAAACATAAAAACAAACAAACCATGTTTGTTACCTTAAGAAAAAAATCTTGTTTGCCTTTAATTTTTCTTTCCTATCGACATCTGTAATATGTGTGTCCTCATGTATGTAGAAAAATAACTTAACGATTTCGTATGGTTAAGGCCTGTACAAGAAGTCGCTGCGCACGTTGTCGTCCCATTTCCTCTGGTGTAATTACAGAAGAAGTCTTCTGTCTAGCAATATCATTTTTATTTTCACCCTTTACCGGAGGCAAACCATCTTCAGAGGACTTTTTTATCATTGGTTGAGGTAGCATCAAATTCAGTAGTTCACTGCGCAGACGTTTTAAAGTTGCCTCTTCATTTACCCCAACTTCAATGTAATCAGCAACAGCACTGAGTAGTTCTGAATTCATTGCTGTACTAGAGGTTATCTGATGCCTTTGAATTTCAGCATCTGCAGCGGAGAGCAGCTGCAATAACTCCTCTCGGGCATTCATTCCTTGAGAGGCCTGTAGAAGCGAATCAATACACCGACACCCACAGAGAGAGAGAGAGAGATATTATACATAAAAAAAAACAATAATAAAAAAAGCACCTGAATGATAAGAAGAAATGCATTAATACTCAAATTTAACAATAAGGAAAAAAAAATTAGAATTTATAATTAAAACAAATAAATAGGTACTCATTTTGAGTAAAGTGAGGAAAAAAAAACAGAAAGGGAAACACGATAAATAAATAAATAAGGACTTGTAAAATGTAAAGGAGTCCCAAATAGTCTCACGCTCACGTTCTTCTTTTTCTTCTTGTATAGGAGTAAAAAAAGAAACAGACACCTCAAGCACACGTCGCTCCAATTCATGAACCTCTGCAGTAGAAACAGATGGGAAACCCATCGTATTCCCAACATCTGCTCCACCTTTCCTCTTTCCAGCTTGTAATTTAGCATTACGTTCTAAAACAACAAGTTTTCAGGTTCTCAATTCCATTTCTCGTCGCCAGTTTGCGAGCAAAATAAGAGCATTCCTTATGTTTACTTTGTTGTTTTCATTGTTGTAATTGTCGATATTCGATACACTAATACTGTTGTCACTGGTAATAGGGAATTCTAATTGTGGTTCCAACATACTCTCAAGAGGAGGAGTCGAAAAAGAAGTCAAAGGAGGAGGAAGAGGAAAAGAAGGAAGATGAGTTAAAAAAGACGTTAAAAAACTATGTACATATACCGGTGTAACAGATTCTGTATTCTGTGAAATCTCCAGTGATTCCTCCTCAACAGTGTTTGATCTTGGAGCTTCACGAGAAGGTGATGATACAGCACTGTTTAATACTGTACCACACGGTGACTGGGGTGCATTTACCCTTAAAGCACAGCAAACTCTACTGCATATTGAAACCACAAGCGGACTCACCATAAGACTAGTCACCCTAGTTCGAACAGAACCAAAACGATCTATCTTTTCTCCACGCATAGCCGCCAATCGATATTCTTTAAATCGTAAATGTGTAAAAATAGGAAAAGCGTGAGCAGACTCTTCCAGACGACGTGAGACATCCAACACAACTAGAGGACGGCGGAAAAGTGGAAAAAGTGTGAGTACTGCCGCCACACTGCATATTGTTCCCTGAAGTGTGAGATCAGGGATAATGTCTGTTACGCAGCGGGCACAAATCGTACTCGCCATTGCGAGTTGGGCATCTTTTAGAAAGAGAGAAAGTGTGTGAAGCCAGCGCAATACCAATTTTTTGTCATCTGCACGAATAATACAACAGTGATGTTCTAGGGCAGCTGAGACAAAACCAGCAAGTTGTTTCGCTAATCCTATATTACTACCAATCGTACTACTACTACTGTCTAATAAAACAGGTAATAAAGTCTCACATGGACGAATATGCTGCCACACTATACCTGCACGTAACCAACCATTAATATCTGCAGTCATCTTAGGGATATGACGTGAGCATTCATGTACTACAGTTCCACCCTCAACATCAGATCCAGGCGTAGAAGCGTAACAACTACCATTACTATTGGTATTATTCATAGATGCATCGATAATTTTATTCCTTCTATTCTCTTCCACAGCATTCAGATTGGTTGTTATCGTCTGTTGTGTTAACAGTAAATGGTCTCGTAAAAGAGGAAATATAAAATAAATCCGTGAAGAGTCTTTGCATGAGTTAATAACAAAGGTTACAGCGCAATGTACCTGCAAAGATGGGGAACCTCCTCCAGCATAGCCTTCTCTCACTTTAAAAAAGAGTGTAATAAGTGTCAAACCTACTTCAGAAAGTAAAGTCATTTTAGGCCGCTGAAACAGTGCAATGTTATCCATATTAGAAACATTTTGACTGGACATAACATCAGAAGTTTTTACATCGTATGAGGGTATATCAAGTTTTTGCATAGAGAAAAGATCCTTCAAAACAAAACTCTTAAGACGTTCTAAAAGAGATGAAGAAATACCTTGCCCAAATATCTGCTCATCTAATGTTCGTATTCCATGGTATGGATGAGAATCAATAAAAAAATAAGAAATTACTTCTTGCTGATTTATTTCTGGAGTCCGCAAGACATCATCACTTTGCAGTGGAAATCCTTCTGAAAGGAATTCCTGCTCCTGCTATTCTTGCATCAACATGAAAGTCTCACTTTGATCTAAGGTGTTGTCATGAGACAATATGCCCAAGTAACAAATAGGTACTATACGACAAAATAACAAAGAAAAAGAGAAGAGACAGGTATAAAGATTTGCGGTATACACAGACACACAAACAGTGATTAAAAAAAAAAAAAAGAACACGTGTTTTTCTTTTGGTTTCTTAAAGATCATCTTTTAGTATGGCAGTAGCCAGGTACACGGAATATAAAGAAGCAGATGTCCCATCTGTTCTTTGTTTAAACATGCAATAACGCTGGTGGAATGCCATTCTGTGTAATGGCATACTCTGATTTCCACAGCAAGAAGGAGTATAAAGCAAATTAAGAAGGAAACAAACAAAGAAACTTCCTTCCACTTTTTTCAACAACAGGAAACAATATGCGAACACAGAACCAAACAAACACACATACAAGTGAGCAATCAAAAATAAAAAAAAGCAAAACGTTTCAGAACACATGTGTACGTGTTTATTTTTTTCTTCTGCACTACTTCTTCTTTTCTTCTCTTCCTTGTGTATTTTTATGCATCTTTTTTTCTTCCCATTCCCCAAAAATCTCTTGGTACCTCCAAAATTCTTTTTCCGCCTTATTACCTCTTCTTAGTTCATTATTGTACGTTTCTCTCTGTATAAATAAATAAATAAATAAATAAATAAATAAATAAATAAATAAATATATATATATATATATATATATCTGTAGTCAGCTGTTTTTTTTTGCTTTTTGCAAGAGGCACATATGCAGGTAAAATAATAATAAATACCCCCACCCCCGCCCCCATTTTCTTTTACGACACCTGGCGAATACCCAAATCATGATCCACTGTCCATTCCTCCATCTCTCCCAGTGATCGTCCCACCTTTGCCGTTACGCGGAGTGGCACGAGGAGTGAAACGGCGTGTGCCATACAGTGTGCGACGAGGGGCACCACCCGCTGCAGCAGATGTGTAGGGATAACGAGTACGAGTTCATCGTGAATCTGCGCCAGTAATTTCACTTCACCCACGTACGGCTGCAGCACCTCCCGCTCCACGGCCAGCATGCCGAGTTTCACCACATCCGCGGCACTTCCCTGCACGACGGTGTTGAAGGCCTGTCGCTCGGCCCCGGCGCGGCGGCTCATCACGCGATCGTCAATGTCCGCCAGTCGCCGCCGCCGGCCGCTGAGTGTCCGGACGCCGCCGTTGGCGCGGCAGTCGGCGATAACGCGCCGGTGGAACTCCGCCACGTGCGGGAAGGCCGCGCGGAATTGGGCCGCCACTCGCATCGCCCGCTCGAGCGGGACGCCCATCTGCGCGGCGAGGGTGCGGGGACCGGCGCCGTAGAGCGTCCCGAAGACCGCCCGCTTCGCCAACGTCCGCTCGTCGCCGCTGACGGGGGACTTGCGGAAGAGCGTCTCAGCGATGGCGCGGTGGATGTCGGTGGCGTTTGTGAGGGCGTCGACGAGGGCCGCATCGGCGGAGAGGTGGGCGAGCACGCGGAGTTCAATCTGCTCATAGTCCACAGAGAGAAGAGTGCAGCCGGCAGGGGCCGCAAAGCACCGGCGGAAGGAGGCCATATCCGCCTCATGAGACACACGGATATCATCGTTATCAATAACACGGGGACGTGGGAGATTCTGCAGATTCGGTTCTACACAAGAAAGTCGTCCAGTGTCAGTACCCTCTTGGATAAAATTAGGATGCAATTTAACCCATTTTATACTAGAATCACCTGTCATATTTGCATCAATTGTGTTTGTATTTGTACCATCCGTAATGCAACGATCTGTAAATTCTCCTTCATCATTTACAAGAGGAATAGCTGTTTCCATCATCCCAACGGTGTAAGTTTGAAGAAGTTTTGCAGCTTTTCTGTACGCAATAAGAATATGAGGAAATTCATGATGAGGTGCCAAAAGTTTTAATGTTTCCTCTGAAGTTGATAATTTACCACTCTTCGTAACAGCTACAGCACAACTACTAGATCCATCAGATTCTGTATGTGTAAGGTGTATACCAAGACGAAGAACTTCGTATATAGCTACCCTACAATCATCTAAGTTTTGTAGATTAAAATCTGGCATAGATGGAAGAAGTTTCTGAGCTGCAGCCTGAAATTCCTCCATTTTTGAAGCACAACGTAACTTAAAACCTGCTACTTCTGACATATTAACAGTAAACCCATTTAGTTTCATAGATGCACAAAGAATAGATATACGTTTTTCTTGTTTAAGAAAAGCTGGTAATAATCCAAGTGTTCCGAGTTGTCCATAGAGTGAACGGTAAAGAGGTACCATATAATAAACACGATGACAAATAATTTGTTTAAGTGTACATCCAACGACATTTCTAAATCCTGCAGAAAGACCTATTTGTTGTTGAGATGATTGTAATAATACATCATAATCTGTAAATGCATCTGAGCCCTCTGATGTTTGTAGCATCCATGCCATAAGACGTATATCTGAAATACAAGAGGTAAAGAGTTTACCTTGACGATAGGAGAGTAATAAAAGTAACAGTGAAGGAGCATTAAAGGTAACAATTTCAACTCCAGGAAGTTCTTCTAACACACGTACAAGGAGAATTAATCCTTGAGTAGAAGGAATTATTAATACTTCATCTTTCCATCGAAGAATAAACGATTGTACTTTTAAATGGCTCATTTCAGGATTAACTCCTCGAACAAAATGAACTTTACCATTACTGTTCGCAGAGATAGAGAAATTTGTATCTCCTTCATGTGTAACAAAAGCTACAAAAAGTGTAGGTGCTTGAATACGATTTGGATCATTAAGTGCAGACTGTATATCATTAAATAAATTATTACTCTCATTTTTATTATTATCATCTATTTCTTTAAATGGAACTGCTAATGACGCATGTCGTGAATCAGTAGAAGTATCAGATGGCATACTAAACAAATTTTGAGGACTTGGCCCTTTCAATTGGCGTTTTGAAGCAGCAGTTGTAGAAGCCTTACGATTGGATTGCTTTTTCTTCTTTTCGGCAAGTGATGTCTTATTTTCTCCTTCTTCTTCTTCTATAGTTTTCCTTCGCTTAGTCGTTGCAGCACCTCGTTTCGCTAAAGATTTTTCCTCCAACTCACTATCAGACTCTCTGTTATGTTTCTTTCCACTACTAATACTTCTTTTCTTGTTCCTGGTATTATTACTCCTACTGCTACTATTACCACCACTACTTCCCGTAGTATTATTAGTATTAGTAGAATTAGTAGTATGGTTATTGGTATTATTGCTAGTATTGGCATTAATAGATGGCCCACTGTTTTTTCCACGTTTCTCCCGGCGGGCCGCCATACAGTTTTCCTCCTCTCTGGCTTGACCAACACGCGATGAAAGTGCTATTAATTGTCGGCAAATAGAAGAGTCCATCTCATCACTCTCACTCTTCTTTCTTCTTTCATTATCTTTATCGTCTTCCTCCATATTGTATACTTGCCGTCCAAAACCGGCTTCTTCCTCCTCTTCGACAATAACAACAGCTCCTCCTCCTCCTCCTGATGTTGATAATATCGATGTTGATGATGAGGCCGGTAATTGAATTGTGGATAAGGAGCCGGAAATGACATCCTTATTAAGACCAAACGCCATCCATTTCTGTAAGTTACTTGAAGAAGAACTCACACTTGATGTATTAACGTTCTCTTCAGCAGGTCTAATGTGTGTAAGCGTTACTGGAATATAATTCTGGTGTTGAAGATGATGATGGAAATGATGATGTGCATAGTGAGATTGCTTTGGTTGCATTTGACCTTCAACTGGAATAGTCAAATAATAGGGGGATATGGGCCTTATTTGAGAGTTCATGGGATTATTAATAACACACATTAGCGGGAAAGGAAGAAAGAAATAGATAGATATAATGATTACAGTCATACTGTCAATGAATGAGTACATTCTACAAACATAATAATAATAATAATAATAATAATAATAATAATAATAATAATAATAATAATAATAATAATAATAATACTAAGAAAACAACATTCATACAAGTGGGAAATATTAAGACAATAGACAAAACAAAAAGAGAATAGTAACATAGTATCAGCGATAGGAATAGATATCGTGGGAAAAAGTAGTGAACACAAAGAAATATAAATAAAATAAATAAACAAATAATAATAGAGAAAAAGTATATATATATATATATATGACACCAGGGGAGTCCTCCAAGAAAACAGTAAAAAATAATTTTTTAGGATTTTCTTCCTTTTTTCCAAAATAGGGTAAATTTAAAAAGGATGCTCACTCAGTGCTTTCAGATATGATTGAAACCTCCCATTTGAGTCGTAATCATTTATACGACGACCACTCAACATCAATACACGTTCTGGTGATCGAAGTAAGTCCACCAGTTCAAACAATAACTGTTGCTCTAATAAAAGACTTCCCATAAATCCATTACTCGCAGAGGAACGCGCCATGTAAATATATCGTAATAACTCTGCAATAGGATCAGGATTTGCTACCTGCATAAGAACCAAACGATGTGCATAACCTGTCACAGCATTACGAAAAAATATTCCCAATGCTAAAATAAAAGTCTTATAAAGCGCAATAATACCCGTATTTGGGAGAAATGAAAAGGAAGATTGAAGTGTCACATCTGATGATGCTACAATCTCGTACATATCTATAATATTATCCGAATCGGTATTTAATTTATTTTCACTTGCATCACGATTTCCTTTTTGGGTCATCAAACCATTATTATTATTATTATTATTATTATTATTATTATTATTATTATTACTGGTATTTTCTAATCTTTTATCGGCATTTAATGACAACAACACGGGTTCCCCTTCCGTTAAGAAATTCCACAACGCCTCTATATCCTCCCCCTAAAAACGTAATGTATATGCTATAGATTGTACAAGCTGTGGGAATTGACTATACTATACCAGTCCACTATTCATATTACAGGCATCTGTGAAGAAAACCTCCAAATCCATCAGTCGAGGCTTAAGTCGATCAAAGGCACTTTTAATATGAGCCTTTTTCTCTTGCAGTGTTCGATAGTAATTCTGAATCGGATTCTTACGATATAAAGCGATAACCGAAACCAATAAGGCGCAGAGAAACGCGTGCAGGAAAAGAATACCAAGCATAGCAAGAAGTGTATTTGCATGAAACATAAAAAATGGTTTTCGTAATCTGTGATTCAAAGCAGCCACGAATTCAAGTAAAATGCCTATTGCCATAACGGTCCAACAAACAGGTATAATCGTAATAAAATTACCAGGTGGTAAAACAAAGGCAATAAAGGATATGATTAGCATCATAATAGAAACAAGATCCATAACACCCAGACTTGTTACGATGAATGGTATTATGATTAAACGTGGTAATTAATGTCCAATCGCTAATTGTCGTTTTTTTACTTTTGCTGGAGAATGTAATGGAATGAGTTGCCAAAGTGAAAAAGGGGCTTCATTCATATATTCCGCATGTACGGCCATCTCCCTTTGCCTCATATAACACCAACTACCATGCACATAACGAGAGGCCATAATCATATAGAATAATAAAAGTAACTGAAGCCCTTTACGAAATACTGTAAAACTGTGAAACACATTAATCCAATTCTTTCCCTACTATAACACGTTCCATGAATTAATTGGACAATCAATTTTAGTAATTTGCAAGAGGATCTCTTGCTCTAGTGGTGATTGCGCCGCAAGAGATGCTACGAGTAGTAAAAGCGATAATACACTACAACTCTTGCATACCAATTCCGGGAAACGAACTCGTGATTGAGAGAAACCCGTTAAAAGAAATGGGACAATACAGAGAAAATGTACCAGTAGTAATATGAAAAACTCATCCGAGGGATATATAAGAGCGGTAAAGAGTGTAAATACAGTATGAAAAAATACTGAGAAACAGCGAAAAGAACAATTGGTATTGCATAAAGGACGAATAGAATATCGTCGAATAATAATACAAAGTAGTACACTTACAAATATTAAAATGACAGAACATGTTATATTCATAACTAAAAAAAAGAAATGACTTCTTCCCCAAACACCAAAACTTTGAAGTTCGGATTTTATCCATATATTTAACATACCTGGTCTTTTCATCATCCTCCCAAGAGAGACTACAAGTAATAATTGTATACTAGAGCAAAATAATAGCCATATACAACAATGGCTTCTGTGGGAACCAAACCCACAAACACATTTTTCTTCTACGTGTTTCCAATCCATCTGTAAATAAAGTTTCTTCGTTACTTCTACTCTATAGAACTTGTTGTTCTTCTTATTGCTCTGTTTGCTTCTTACTTTCATACCGTGATGCAGTGGCGAGATGAACTACAAGTAGACATGCGGCTATGAGGTTCTGTGCGAGAAGTGCCGCAGTGAAGAGTAAATGAGGGAATAAGAGTGCGAGTACACCACACAACAGAGAGATCCGTTCCGGATGATGAGATCTACTTATGTCATTATTAAGTCCCATAACGCTAATATAAAAGAGAAAGTTTCATTTTCTTTTTTTGTTTTATTTTATACCTTCCTTCTTCTTTTTCTCTTTATTTTTTCTTAATTCCCTCCCTTACTACCTAAAAAAAGAACTGAGGATCAATTTGAAAAAAAGGTAGAAATAAATGAGGGAAAATTAACCCTACATTTATTCATCAGAAGAAAATAATAGAATCCATACAATAAGGAAGACTAAAAAAAACGAAACTGTGTTGTTTGTATCTATATCCACAGATACAGAAATAATGAGGAAGAAAGATATATACCCTTGTGTTAAGCCATATGTGAAGGATTGTATACCTGTGAATAGAGGTAAGCACATCTTTTCAAAACCCTCATACTGTAGAACGAACCGAGTAACCAAGTATATCTTGGGACAACAAACACACACAATAAGGAGAAAAAAAGAGAAAGGGACAGGTATATGTAATCGACAACGACAACAACAACAACAACAACAACAATAAATAATGATTGATCGAAAGAAGGAACAAAACAAGAACGAATACAACCATCATGTCAAAAGTAATAATAGTGACTGCGTTCATTTTCACAAAATAGTCACTTCATCTCCATCATCCATGAGTGTTACGTATGGAACAAAGTGAATTTCTTGCGGAACTCTACCAAGTACCAAAACACGTTCACAAACACGACGCCAAACGTGTTCTCCACTAATAATACGTTCTCCACCTTCAACTCCTTTACATCCATTCAAACATCCTAATGATGCTGTAGATGCTAGCGGTGTTGAAGCCACCGGAGGCATATGACTAGTGCCATTAGTACTACTACTCCCATCACCGCCAGTGTTATTATTGTTATTGTTATTATTGCTTCTACCATTACAAACTTCATCTTGTGAACATCCTGTACGCACAAAAACGACCATTTCTCCATGACCTTGAAGATTCTCATTACTGTGAGTAATGGTTGAATCATGCAATGAGGGGTCTTCTCCAGCACGGGCATCATGTTCTCCTGCTGCCGTCATTCTCCAACTAAGTCGTACAAAGGCCTCATACGATTTCTCCTGCTGTTCTTCTTCTTCTTGTTGTTGCATTCCTCTTGTATTATTGCGATAATTATTACCCGCACATCTCTGACCTCGTTCCTCAAAACAAGTATCCGCAATCTTTTCTCCAAAGAATCCCCACTCTTCACTCCAGAGGTACATTCCATTAGCGGTACAATCTACAGAGAGTGTCATTGGTTCCTCCCAAATAAGTGGAGTTTCTAACATTCGTTTATCGTAAATCTCCTTTTCTTCTTGCGTTGGAGGACGCCATATGCTCTCTTCTTCTGTAGTATTTCCCTGTAAAGGGGCATAATGAGGGGCAACAGAGAGCAATACATGTGGTTCATCACTCGTTGAAAAAAAATGAAAATCTGCAATCCATGTGCAATAATCATCCGGGGACTGTGAAACGATTGTCTCACCACCTCCCTCCCATACTGTTTCTGGCTGCGGCACATCTCCACCGCCATTTCGATTTACAGAGTTCTGCACATGTTCTTGTTTTTCATTTCTTTCTTCTTCTTTTCTCTCTCTTTGTTGTTCTGATTCTCTTTGTTGATCCAGATAAAGTCCACAGCGTCCACTAAACGCATGATGGGAGCGCCATGTTGTGGCGGCGGCGGTGTTATCGGCGGTGAGGGGCACACCGCTGCGGTCTAACATTATCCCCCGCCGGTGTGATTTGCAGAGATGCCGCAGTGGACGGCGTGGGCCAAGAAAGAGACCGTCCGCAATTCGTTCAAACACCCAATGAGAAATCATATTCTTTATTATTTTCTCTTTAAATAAATAAATAAATAAATAAATAAATAAATATATATATATATTTATTTATTTATTTATTTTTGTTTTATTTATTTTTTGATTTTAACCCCCCCTTTTTTCTGGTTGGTGGTCCCCTTTGTGAAATGTCAATAGAGTACAGTGAGTGAAGAGGGTTTCTCCCCACCCTCCACAGCCAACAAATATCTACAGTAACTTTAATAAGGAGAAGAGGAAGAAAAAGATAAAAAAATATATTTATTTATTTTCTCGCAATGACTTTAACAATTGAGTTTATTACGGGAGGTCCAACACGAAAAAAAAATGAAGAAAGAAATAAATATCACACGGGCATATATAGAAAAAAAGAGAAAAAAAACACAGTAAAGTGATCTGCTACTCCCGTTGCTTTTATTCTCCATGTAATCAATTTTGGAAATGTCCCCCCAAAAGGATCTCATGATTTCAAACAAACAAGCAAACAAAAAAGAACGACACGAAAGCAGCATCAGAAAAAATGAAAGGAAAATATTTCATTCCACGATTTACTACACTAATTTAGTAGAATCAAAGGAAAGGTACACATAAGTTAAATGAAAAAAGAAAAGATAGAAAATCACAAAACAAACAAACAAAAAAAAACAGAAAGGCAATAATTGAGAGCCCACGCGTAAAACAAGTAGTGAAAATAAAGCTAACATAAAAGCAAGTCATACGTGAACAATCATAATAAAAGACAGAATGAATATACATATGATTTTCTATATATGTATTTCTTGAAGGGTTCATAAAGACCTATCAACACCACGTATGACCTACTTTTATTCCTTATATTCTTTCTTTTTCATTACTTCTTCCCCGAGTCAGAATTTCACCTACCTATACACACATATATATATATATATATATATATATATATATTATATGTGTCTTCGTATATTTTCACTTTACCGAACCAACCATTATTTTCCCAACCGAAAAACTGAAAAAAAATCAGAACAAAACAAAAATAAGAAAGAAAAATAAAAAGCAACCAAAATTTCTCAATTTTTTTCTTTTTTTTTGTTCCTTTTCAACAGCTTTCTTTTTGGTTGTATTTTAATATATTAGTATAGCTTGATCCTCAATATTGTTTTCTTTTTCTTCGATTCCTTTACTATTTCTCTGCTTTTTTTTTACTGCACTCTCTTATTTCGACGAGACCTATGCCGCACGCAATGTTCTAGAATTACCCTGTTTCTGCTTCGACGCCGATCGACGCGCAGAATACAGAGGCTGCCCAAAACTCTCCCTCGGTGAAAAAGTGTACGATAACGTTCTCATCGAAGGCAAAGAAATAGCACTCATAGAGCTTTTAAGGTCACACTGTGCAGGTAGCATACGTATCTCATTTTCATTATCACTGCCACCACCATCATCATCTTCACACTGAAGAGAGAGAACTGAGGTAAAAACATTAGTACCAATAGCCGGTAACTTTACAGTCTTATGAGAACTTATACCTTCAGGTTTAACGCTCTCTTTAAACTGTGATTTACGTCGTTGAGTTGCACTTCCAAACGTTAAAAGAGCCGGAAACGATGCCTCATCTGTTTGCAAACCACTTACCCTCATATTATGTGACACTTTCTTGACCCCAGACCTTGTGATATAACCATTAGGATTACTACTCTTCACACTACTGATACTGCATTCATTAATAGCCCTCTTTGCATTACACATAAGCAGATTTTCCAACTTTATAGCGAGTGGCTTTGAGGTGACACCGGTGAGATGAACACACTGTAGGGCGGTGTTCCCACTCCGCTCCACACAGGCGCAGAGCTCCTCCACGTCATCGTCCACGACGTCAATGCTGTAGGCGATGAGGGTGCGGAGGGTGTGGTTGGTGTGCAGTGCCTTAATGATGGGCAGCAGCGGCCGCTGGGAGGCGGATGACATCTGCGGCTGCCGGACGGCGTCGGACTGCCGGGAGATGTCGAGGGCGACGAGCGTCCGGCTGGCGGCGAGGGCCCCGGCGATGTGGCGGAGACCGGCGGCAGTCATCCCGCAGCCCCGCAGGCGGAGGGCCGCCAGTCGAGGGGCGTCGGCCACTCCAGCCGCGAGAACCGCCGCCGCCGCCTCGCCGATCGGGACGGAGACGTCGAGGGCCGCAAGTGAAGGGCCGCCGTCGCCCCGCAGCAGCCGCGAAAGACCCGCTGCCAACGCCACTTGTGGGTTTTCATTTCCATTTTCGGAGGTTTCTGACTTTTCTGGGTTTTCGTCGCTGTTGTTGGGGGGATAACTGAGGGAGAGGGCGTGCAGGGAGGGGAGCAGGCCGCCCACACAGGCCTCCACCACACACCTCACACCAGCAGGCGTTACGGGATTACCACTCAAGAAAAGACGCTGAATGGATTTGGGACTCACTGCGAGGGCCTCAAGAAGTACACCAAGACCGTCATCGGTGATATTATTATCAGAAAGCACTAACGTCATTAGGCGATCATCAGAGGAGAGAAGTGGTACAAGGGCTCGAACCCCATCGTCCTCTATGCGTAATCCATGGAGATCAAGTGTGATTCGCCGATCAGAATGATGAGGAATAGAATTAGCCTGTTCCCCCGTCCGTTGACGTAGGAGATGTTCACATAATGATAAAGCGCCATCTGGACCAATGGGTACACGTTTACCATATCGTTTGCGCCACTTGGGTGGCGGTATCACAGAACTTTTAACTCTGCAGGAGCGTAAAAGAGAAGCAACACATTTTTTACGAAGAAGTTCTTTTTCATAAGCTATTACTGCTGCTCCAGCTGCAGCTTCTTTCGGTGTCAAGACAGAATCATCCCCACCGCTCGCACAACAAACGAATATATCTCGTAGCCGTGTTATCATTTAACTAACTTACCATACAGATATATAAAGTAAATAAATAATCAAATATATAAGCGAAAATATCCTGAGCCAATGCGTAAAATACAAAGAAACAGAAGAACTAAGCACAGCTAAAGTCAAGGAAGTAAAAAATCCCACTTGAAAATACTTGCACTATTCACTTTAAGACCGTGTGATTCCCTTTTATTTTATTTTTAAGACTTGTAGCCTCAAGGGATCCCAACGGCGGAGGATGAACAAAAAATATTAACCCCCTCACTCTTATTCCACGAAAATATAAAAAAATGTTTATACTCTATGAATATAGAATTTAAAAACTCCTATCCCCCACTTTTTCTTTCTAAATAATAGCACAACAGATAAAAATTAAAAAAAAATAAACAATCCTAAATAAGAGAGAGAAAAAGAGAAAAATAAACAGAAAGGAATTATCTGAAAAACAAAACAAAACAAAAATGAAGGTATATTATCATTATAAAATCTATGTAGTGCAACCTATAAAAGAGAGGTACTCTGAAGAAGTAATAGTAGAAATAACACTACTACCATATTTTCCCTCTTCCACCCCTTTCCATTCTTTTGATTTTTCTCCTTTACAATTTTATCCCTCTGATTTTTTCGCCCACCACAGAGAGAGAAAAAGAGAGAAAGATGATAAAACTACTTCTCCATTTATCCCTCTCTGTCACACACACACACACACACACAGACACACAAAGACGCATAATCATACACATGAAAATTATACTCTTTCCCTTGGTTTTATTTATCTTTCGTACCATTACTACGGTTAGGGGTTCCAGGGAGGTGTAACTCATCAGGATCGTCCAACTGTCCATAATCTCTCTTTGTAGAAGAGGTATAACGACCATACCCTGGTGTTCCACGTGGAATACTCTCTTTGTCTTCCCCATCAACACCTCTGCCAATAGTACCGCTTCTACCATCAACAGAACCATTATTATCAACAATTCCCCCTCCTGTAGGAGATGTCGTACTGCGCCATTCGATCTTCCCTTCCATGGCGTTGGCAACTGGACATCGTTTCTGTAGTTTTTCAGCAAATGCCATTACTTGTTCTTCTGAGGCATTTGGGGCATCTATGTATCCAACAACTACATTCTCATGTCCAACCTGTGTACCATTCTTTACCGTTTTCTTTTCAAGTCGCATACTTACATTCTTCACATCAATTCCTTCTTCTACGGCAACTTCCGCTGCATGGGATGCGGCACAGTGTTGCAATAAAGCCATAGCTCCAGCATTTGTTGAAGTTGCTTCCTTTAATGCCTCTCCTAATGCTGATGCACGCATCTTAATACGTTCAGCAAGGCTTAAATCTTTAAGAGCTTCTTCAGATTTAATTCTCACTTGTTCTTGTTGCTGACGCAATATTTCTTCATAGGCTGCACGATGCTGCTGTCGCTTTTCCCGTAATTCAGGACTTTCATCAGGATTTTCACCTTTTAGTGTCTGACAAACTTTTGTTGCTGAACTAACAGATTCATTTGTATGAAAACGCAACAGGGCAGGTACTTTTCTCAATTCTTCCAGTAGAACCGTCCAAACTGAGTTAGAAATTCGTGAACGACGCATTAGTGAATAATAATAGTAATAGTAATAATAATAATAATAATAATAATAATAATAATAATAATAATAACTGGAATTCTAACCAACCAGTAAAGAAATAGTATAAATCCTTTCGTTTCTATTTAAGAAAGGAAAAAGAAAACTATATATAAATAAATATATATAGCAGCTATGAAGGGAAACCGGGCCAACAATCACAGAAAGGATATAGGGGAATGAGTCTTCTTATTGCTGTCTCATAGTAAAAAAAAAAAATAATGAGAAAAGAAAGGCAAAAAAAAGTAAAGAAATATGATGATCAAATTGAAGATAAAACATATTAATTTTATCGAACAGATAAAACAATTTTTGTCTTAACCAAAGAAGAATGAGACAAAAACACCACCCCACCAGAGAAGTACATAAGAGCCATAGACTCGTAAAGTCACAAAAGGAAAAAAGTATTAACGAATCATGACGCAAAATATTCCAAAAAAAAAAAAAAAACTGAAAAGAAAAGCACAGTATATATATATATATATATATATGATATTTTTCTACAGCTATACATTATTGAGATTCCAGAAACTGGTATGATGAAATCAAAAACTAAAAAAAAAAAGGAATTGTAAACATGTTTGGTTCCAGCTGTTATTACATAACAGGAAAGCAAAAAGGAGGACATCATAATGAAAAAAAAAGCAAATTGGAAACTGTTCTTGGCGTTTAACATAGAAATATATAAAATCAGTTAGCTTAACGCCTCTTCAAAGAGTTCTCGCTGTAGTTTAAGAAATGGCTCATCCTCACCACGGATACATTTACATTCGATTTTAGGGTTACTAAACAGTGTTTCCACATCATGGCAATGATCTTCCAGCATATGCTTTATAATGGTTTTCCTTGTTGGTACAGCAGGTGGTGGATTTGATGTCTGTCCTATAAGTTGTTGCACACGCACACGTGGGGACGTTGCTGGTGGCAATTGAGACTTTGTACTAATGCTCTTATTGGTAGTACTTTTTTTTTTACTATCTTCACAATGTTTTGCAATTTTTCCTCCCCATCTACCATATCCTACTATAGTGGCAGTACCCGGTGGGTCCAACTCTGATGGATGACTCTGTTGTAAATAACTCATTATATGAGATGCCTCAATTTCTGGTAGTGTCTTACTCCTCTTGGTAACTCCACTACTATCACTACGATCTACTTTTGCCTTTATAGTTGGAATTGAAGTATTGTATACTATTGGACTTTGATTGGTAGAATCATCTGCGGCATAGCGAGAAGCATTTCCATCACAGATTGCTGGTCGTTTTATCTTGAGTGACGGACGTGAGGCAATGTCAACCGCATATTCTTCCGGTACTGGTGTACGTTGGTCAAAAAATGCGGGTTGAGTCATTCCAGAACCCAAACTATAAGCATTAGTATTATTAATAGTAGAACCCAATCTTTCTGTTACAGCTTTCATTCTCATCGTACGTTTCTGTTGCTTCTCTCGTGTTTCCATATATGTATTGTAGTGCAATACCATATCTTTAATGGTATCAGCGAGTGTTTCTCCCTGTCGACGTGGATTACATTTAATTTCACCTTCCTCATATAACTTCTCTAATAGTTCGGTAACAGCCGCCTCTGTGGCACATCTTTTTACAACCGCCTGAGCTTCTTCAGTGTTACTGCGCACGAAACTCGCATGTTCGTCAAGTGCACCTATCAGCAATGCTGCCACACCATTACCGTTTAGTGAAACAAAATGTAATAAACGCAATAATGTATCACGATCACATGATTCCAACGCAGCGTGATATTTTGTAGGAAGTCCACTATGTTTTAGTGTTGTTCGTTCCTCGTCTCCATCCCCAGATCGTTCCTTCCAGAGCTGGAGTAATTTTTGCCGCACATCACGTAGCAATTTCCCTTGCTCAACTGTTACCATCTCCATACGAGACATATAGCGCCACATTGTATTTTCCTTGTTTAGTAAGAGTTGAGCTTGATCATGAAATGCATTATTTTCGATACTTATCTCTGTACTACGCTGAATAAGTTCATCTAAAGCATCACGAACTTGTTTTTCTACGGTATCCATACGACGACGAAGTTCCATTCCAAACAGTCCACAAAGACGAATTGCACTATCTACCTCCACACGATTTTTTCCTGTTGTTTCACGTAGAATATCATCTGCCACTTTTACACGTGTAGAATTCTCATTAAGAGTTTGTTGTAGTGCTCGTATCATTTCCCTTGAATGTTGAAGTCCACGGTGGGTGCGATCAATGAGAGCAGAAAAAGCATCAGATAGATGAAGTGTTTCATTATATGCCTCATCCACTTTTACTAATACACTATTTACATCTATATTTGAAGAAAAACTCATAAAGCTGTTAGATCTAGTATTATTCGTATTGCTACTACTATTATTTCCATTACTATTTCTCTCATTTTGATTGCTTCTAGAGTGTGGACCTGTTGTTTTCACAAAGTACTTAAAAAAAGATTCTATTTTTGCAATCTCTTCTGGTTCTCGTGAATCTCGGGGTTTCACAGGAACATAGGGTTCCTTCAGTAGCGCCGAGGGATCCTGTGCACAAGAAAATATCTCCGCCATAGGAGTGTATGTTGATGTTGAAAAGGGTATTTCATTCTCAAGCAATTTAGTTTCTTCTAGTGCTTTCGTACCTCTTATGTTTATAGATTCAATCAAGTGATTAATAGCTTTTACTAGCTTCGCCACAGCATCTTCTGCATGTTCTGCTCTAGAACCTAACTCACTTCGTATTCTTTCGTGTGTTACCACTAGTTCCTTAATAAAACGACGTTGTACATCAAAACCATCAAAAGCTATAGCTTGCATCACATTTACCCATTCCGAATAATATAGTGCTTCTACTTTTGTACGTGCCTTATCTTCAGCAGCAATCAATAAATTAATAGATTTTCGCATTTTTCGCCTTCGTGTTTCTGTTGAACTGCGACGCACAGATTGAGTAGAGGAAGAAAGTGTAGGAGTCACACTTCTCCTAGCTGGACTTGATTTAACTGAAGGTCGCCTTCCACGTGGTGATAGCAGATTATTTTTTTTCCCCGTTGAAGAATTAGAATTTGCATTAACGGGTGATACTGATACTGATGATGATATTGGTCCTTTTTTCCTTCTTACAGCGTCTGGCGTCGCGGTGGATCGTGATGATGTGGATGCAGGAGAGCGCCTGGACTTGGGTCTCCCTGGTGATAGTGATCCACTTAACGGCCGTGAAGCACTGCTGGGGCGTCCGGCGGACCCCAGGCGGTCTGTACGCCCCGGTGGACTTTCCCGGCGTGTGTTTCCGCCGGCCGGCCGCTCCTGCGGGGATTTTGTGGGGGTGGCGGGGGTGCGGTCCGGGGGGAGAATACTCACGTGGAGCTGCCGGCGGCCCTCGCGGAGGGAGTCGGTGGTGGGGATGTTCAGGAGGGGGTCAGCCATCCTGAGAGAGAGACAAGGGGAGAGAGGGACTAATAGAGGAGAAGGAGAAGGAGAGAAAATAAATAAATACACAGAAGGACGAGAAGCATAAGAGGAATAAGGAGAGAAAGAAGGAGTATAAAGGAGTAATATAGATGAGTGTGTGTGTGATAGAAGGTTTTTTTTTTTTCTTCCATCGCAGAAGCATTCTTTGCGTCTTGTCATGGTTGATCCTAGGATTACCATAACATATTGGAAGCAAAAAAAAGGAAAAACAAAATGATAGAAAACGGGGAAAAAACAAAGAAGAAGAAAAAAACAAAAAAAAAAAACACAACAAACATCTATTACAAGCATACAGAAATAATCAGAAAGATATTACATTTTTCATTTTAGCTTGGGCTTATGATGTTCATATTGTTTCCCTAATTGTTCTTTTCTTGAAGAAAAAAAGAAAACACCAAATGCTGCCTGCACATTTCTTACATTACCAATGAAGTAGGGATTAAATATACTTTTTTTTCACTCTCCAAATATAGAGATCATGCAGAAAAAAAAGGTGTTCTTTCCCGATGTGTTACAAAGACACAATAGAAGAACTAAAAAAAAGCTCCTATTCCTTCCATCGGCAATCAAAACAACGAAATAAAAAAAGTAGCAAGAACAAAACAAAAGAAGGCAATCAAACTAAATCACCAAACAATACAAAACAACAATTATACATATATATATATATATATATTAACTGTATATATAAGGAAAGAAAAAAAGGTTAATAAAAGAAAAGATATCTTTGTAGATATATATTGGCTGACTTTGTTCTTTATTCCTCCCAAATTACGTATTTAACATAATTCTTCCTTATTTTTCCTTTTATACCTGACTTAAAAGAGAAAAATACGTATTCAAAATATAGATTTTTCTTTACACATTATTCTTTCAAATATTCAAAAGAACAATTCATACAAATTATACCTCTATACACCCAAATAAACACACCCCCAAATATGAAAAGAACAAAACATCAATACCCTCTTCACTGGTTCTTAAAGTGAATTAATAAAGGTGGAAAAGAAAAATATTCATACGCGGAAAACAGGATAACATTTTCACTATTCTTTTTCTGGTTTTCTTTTTCAATTAGTGTGACTTTCCTTCCCTTTACTACTACTATCTCGGCGTGTAGAAGAACACACACTTACACACACGTACAATTACATACGTGCGTTCACTCGCAGATAAATAATTTGACAATAAGGACGTCATTTTTTGCGTTTTTTTTTCCTTTGCTCTATGCTTTTATTATCTTCCATTTTTTCTTGATTTTTTTTTAAATATTTTTATTCATTTCGTTTCATTTTCTTTTCGGTTGAAGAAATGGAAAAAGAAGTTTCACTCAAAATATTGAGGTACAGGGAATAACAACAGTAATGGTAGTAGGTGGAAAAATTATTTGTAAGGATAATGTCACACCACGGGAAAAAAGTAAAAGGAAAAAAAATTGAGGTAATACACGTCTGTACATATGTATACGTTCATTATGTACATCGGTCCCCCCTGGTAAAGTTCAGATTGAAGGGGAAAGAAAAAAAAATAATAATATCCATATTACTGCTCAATCTATCACCTTATTCTTCACTCTATTCTCAGGTGTGATTTTTCTTGTGTTTTTTGAGTCCTTTCACCATACTATTCTCAGCTATCTTCATTTATTTCCCTTACTTCTCTTTAGAACTCACCTCCATCTGCTATTAAGCAGTAAATGTGACACTTCTTCTTTTTACCATTTCCACCTATTTTTGTTGTTGTTGCTGTTGCTGTTGTTGATGATGACTTGCCCCGTTCTTCACGACGTGTTGTGCTTCGTTCTGCCATTGACAACAAATCCACCGGCTGCAGTTCGTCGTGTTCCACTAATACTGTCACGCGTGTTGTGTAACGTGGCATGGGTGGAAGCCGACGTGCCAGAAGTTCCTCTTCACGCATCTTAGAATAAGAAGAAGATAATGATGAAGATGAAGACATTGCAATAGTACCATTGAAATTTGTACTAGGAGTATCACCACACTCCTGACGTTTCAGTCGACGGGTTGAGGTGTAGGCCGGAGAACTGAAAAATACCTCTTCGCCACATCGTGAACCCAGTGAGGACTCTCGCCGTGGAATACAACTCGCCACAACGGAAAGCAAAGGTTTAAGGGCAAATGGTGTGGAAAGCAGCGCTGCCGCGGGCTCTTTGATTTCTTTATTATTACTATTGTTAACTGAAGAAATATTTTTTTCAGCTCCATCATTGGATTGCTGCTTCATATTGCGATTCATTGCTGACAAAACATCCACCACTGACTTACTCCCACCACAACCTTGAACAACTGTGAGATCCGCCTTGTGCGGATCATGAAAGCGAACACGTGTGATGGTGTGGTAATCATCTGGTATCTTGTACCGTTCCTGAGACTCTCGGGCCTTTTTCGCCGCCTCCTCTTGCCACTTTTTTAGTGCCATAACACGTTCAACTAAAGTCATTGACTTTTCACTTACCATTGGAGTAACAATAGTAGGAGGAGGAGGAGGAGAAGTGGTAGCCTTACTACCACGTTTTGAAGGAACTCGACGACGAGTATTATCTGCTGTCTTCTTTTTCGAGGCATCTGTAGAAACAACACCCGCAGCCGGACTTGCTGTGGTATTATTATTATTATTATTATTATTATTATTATTATTATTATTATCTACATCCAGCATTAAATGCGGTGGTGGTACCAGCTGCTCCATATTCCGTACGTGAATACACAGAGAGTGATCAGCCCTTTCCTCTGATAGTACACGTTGGGCAATTTCCCGCATTGCGATGGAGGCCGCCTGATGCCGGGCCGCTTCTTCACCGTCCACGGCGTTGCCATCAGCCGCCGAAGGCACAACTGCGCGGTCCACTTCTTTGAGATAATTGTCAATGGAACGCTGGTCCTGCGGAAGTGCGCAGAAGATAGAGGCAACGGAGTCAGAGACCATGAAGAGTTTTGTAATGCTTGCACGTTCCGCCATTAACGTCGCCTCATTATGGGCAGAGTCAGCAGTGGCAACAGCTGCCGCAGCGGCGGCAGCTGCTACAGCACGTTTTCTTCCTCCAGATCCAGTGGAGTCTCTACGAAGGTGTGTGTTTTCTTTTCCTCGCGAAGATGCCGCAGCACGTTCAGTGGAATTACGTACAGACTTTCGTGCATAGCGATCACGTTGTTTTTTTCGTCCATCGGAGTCTCTAGATGCAGCAGCTGTCCCAGTACAAGAAGAAGAAGTCGTCGTATTATTGTTGGTAGTACTCCGCTCTTCAGCTGCAGCTGCAGCATCTCCTCCTCCCGCCCCTGTTGATGTTCCTCCTCCTGATGTTGCTGAAGAAGATAAGACGTCTCCGATTTTCTTCGATCCACCTGTTTTACGTCCAATGAACTTTGACGATGAGTTGAAGTACATTGAATTCCACACCGCAAAACCTCCCATCGCTTGTACACTACCACGCCAGACAGGATGAACGGATGAAGCTGCTGCAACAGCTGCCGTTCCCACACAACGTCGCATGGGTAACGAGAGATGAAAGCAGAAGGTCAAACAGAGCAGTCAAAGAAAATCACTGCTTTAGCAACGGAGGTTACCACGGTGAGAATATATATATATATATATATATATATATGTATATATATATAAAGCCGGCTGAAAAAAATAATAATAATAAAAGGAACCTGTCCAACAACCACAAAATTACTCTATAAGGATAAATAAACGATCCGGAGTGATTCTATGTAAAAAAAATTCCAAAGGCAAATGAACTGTGAAACCTAGAAATAAAAAACTCTCCGAATTTCACGTTTTAATCTAAGTTCCTTCCTCAGTTTTTTTTTTACCTCGATTTACTTCTCTTCGTATTGCTACTCACTTCTATGTGTAGTGTAGGAGAACCAAGACACAACTACTAAGCGCAATTAATAAAACACTAGCACACCAAATAAAAATAATAAAACACGCAAAAGAAGGAGAAAAAAATGGTTGCTCTGGTGACGTAGTCCAGAGCAATACTAAATGCAAATAATGCAGGAAAAAAAAAGAAAAGACAGAAAAAAAAAGAAGTAGATTTCTCAAAACACAAACAAAAAAAAATCAAGAGAAAAGCAGAAAACACCTCCAAATGCTAAGGAGGGCTAGGCAGACTCAGACAGGTTAAGTGAGTGAGATAACCAAAAGAAAAAAAAAGAATCATGTGAATCTTTACAATAAAAAAAGACCAAGAAGAAATGGGGAAAAAGACAATATAGGCATATGCCCAACATGAGAAAATATAAGGAAAGAACAATTCAAATTCAATGCTAATAAGCACATTAATTTGTCGTCTAAAAGGTCATCAAGAATCATTAATGGTATCAATCACACCTAAAATTCCTCATGATTCACCACTTTCTTTCTTTCCTTCGTCTTTTCAACGATTAGAGACGACTATTATCAACGGATGGTGAATTGTCATCCTCCACGTCTGATGGCATCATAATAACCATCGTATTATCCTCAACCTTTCTTTTCCACTCTGATTCCTCTTCTTGATGTTGTTTTCCCCGGCGATGATGATAATAGCTCTTGGTAGCGTTACTATTGTTACTGTTATTGAAAAGACGTGAATGTGCCATATTCTGCCACTGAGGCGATTTCATTTCATTTAATAAACGTCGTTCTGCCCTAATAACCGCGAGAGGATCTTTTCGCGGTGGACTACGCCTCAAATCGGCAAAAGAAACGGAAAGACCATTCTTCTCCACCGTACGCTGGGGTAGAAAAGTATGACTACTATTGTTATGCACGGACCCAATTGGAGCAGGAAAACTACAGTTTACCCCTAACGAGGCGTTTGCGTGCCCCTTTGCGGCAAACCAAGTGATCACTTCCTGCTGCTGTTGCTGCAGCCGAGCCTTCTCGTGCCTGTGGCACCACCGCCTCCACACCCCTTGCAGCAGCCGTCTGCCGTACATGGCCTCTGCGTGTCTCTCGTGCTGCGAACGCCGGCGTCTCTGCAGTTCCGTCTGCCGCCTCCAGCGCTCCCACAACAATTGACGTGTGGTGTTTTGTCTGGCGGCCACAAAGACTCGCCGCCGAGTGAACAATCGCCAT
Source organism: Trypanosoma melophagium (assembly GCF_022059095.1). Taxonomy (NCBI): domain Eukaryota; phylum Euglenozoa; class Kinetoplastea; order Trypanosomatida; family Trypanosomatidae; genus Trypanosoma; species Trypanosoma melophagium. The sequence goes on along the minus strand of NW_027125194.1, from coordinate 803,032 downwards.
TTCTGCAGGACGCGGGCGGCGGTCCGGCGCTCTCTTCGGGCGGCGGCGGCGCTGAGGCGGCGGTGGGACCCCCACGCGGCCCGCCACTTCTCGAGGACCCGCCGGCGGACCAAAACTCCCCGCGCGAAGGCCGCCGCCCGCAGTGATCGACGGACCGCCGCCCGCCCGGAAAGTCGCCGCCGCAGCCGGAGAAGAAAAACCCGCAGAAATCGGCGGTCCGCCAACCGGCGAAGACGCGCCAGTCGCCAATGCAAAAGGCAACGATGTGCAAGCGCTCGGGAGGCGATGGAAGGCAACGCCGCCCCACGGGAATGACGGGAAAATAAAAAATGACGTCGCCACATGGAAAAAACGCGGAAACCACAAGTGTGTAGACGAAATTGTCTCACCATATGTGCTTGTTTCCAGCATGAAAAGGCGTATTGTCTTAATGATTCCTTCTTGAGTTCTATATAAATAGAACACTCTTCATCTGCTAATTCCCTCCTCCTACGAAGTAAATGAGAAGCTAACTGACGTTTCCATAGTAACCAGCATTTTTGTTTTTGTCGTAAAGTAAATCTATGTATGAGTTCTTGCAGTTGTCGCCGCCGCAAGAGGCGTACATCACGCCAAAAGAAGAATGTTTTACGCTTTACACGCTCTACAGCTAGTTGATCACACTGAAGAATAAATGCTTTTAGCATTTTTCTATCGTTACTCATCTTATTATTGTTCTTATTTGGGCTCCCATTTTGAACGGTATCTGTCTTTTTATTCTCTATATTTACGATTGGTAGTGGTGTATTTAATGAGATTGGTATTGGCTGCACTATCTTACATTTCTTATTTGAATTTTCAACAGACTTCTGCTGTACAATCCCTACTACACCATCTGAATTCGTAGATGCACAAGAAACGTTTGGTACAGTAGGTAGAGTAGTAGTAGTAGCAGTACCAGAAATAGTAGCAGAATCAGGTACATTAACAGGAACGGAAACACCAATAGGTGTCGAAGAAACATCAAGAGTAGGAACAAGAACAGAATTTTCTTCACGAGGATTACTCATTACTGTACTTGGTGCCTGCGTAGATATTTCCATTGGAGGCGATAAGGAGTAATTTCCTGCTGCAAGAGACTGCAAAAGATACATACCATGACGCTGTCGCCATCGTACAAATGCACGTGATAAGATAGAAGTTCTACACCACATCTTTGCATGTCGTTCCATCGTCAGCGAAAGCAATAACAATGGAAGTGTTTCTCTAAACCATTGATGTGTACAACCGCAACTCACTTCAGATACAGGTCCACTATTTGCGAGTTCAGGGTAAACATGCATTAATAATGCTATAGGAGCTGATCTATAATCTAAAACGGAGGATGTTAAAGTGTGACGTTTGGGAACAACCAATACGGCACAAGAAAGTAAGCGATGAATAGAGACTTCACTATGTTCCCATTTTCGCGTTATAAACCCTGTTAGTGCAGTAATTATATTAGAACGTAGAGGAAAGTCTTCTAAAATAGCACTCACAGCAGCAGCAAGTTCTCCATTATGATGTTGACATGCTGTATGTGGTCGTTGCTCACAACAAAGTAAATGTACCGCCGTAAGAAGCGCATGTTTTCCTGTTCCTTCAATGAGGGATGATGCTTCCCCTTCTGATACATACGCACGTACCATAGCACACAATCGTTTATTCATGAACTTTTGTTGTTGTTTAAGGAGAGAAAAAGCTAAAATCGCCCGACATGCTTGCGTGAGAATGGCTTGCATTAGCACCGCAATACTACCACGGTACATATTGCTTCCAGACATCATCCGTAGTCATGAACAGATAAATTGTAATCTGTAACTAGTTTTTTTTTGCCTGATCTCCCCTCTACTAAGTGAAAGGGTTATCTATCGATCTGATCGAAATATATATATATATATGAGGGGAAAAGAAAAGAAAGCCACTATACTATTTTTGTATAATTGGAGACACAAAGTGGTAAAAAAGAAAACGAAAAGAAAAAAATAGTATTATGCATAAAGACAACAACACATGAATATTTATAAAATCATAGTGTAATTTTCTATGTACACGGTAGGGACGTTTTTGTTTTATTTCCAGGTTGCATTGCTACCATAAACCTTTTTTTTTGGAGTAAACAAAGAAAACCCGAGCCGTCAAGCGCATGAGCAATTCACATCCTTTCGTAGCAAGAAATTAATAAGAAAACAATAAAAGTAAAAGAAAAGAACTGCAAAAAAAAAGGTGAATGAACGCAGATATCATTAACGAAAATAAACAGAAAAATAACCAAACCCTTCCCATCACGACCAGAAGTAAAAAAAAAACCCCAAAATCATCTCAAATACTTCAGAGGTGTAGTAGTTGTGCGAAACGCAGACAATAAGCAAAAGGTACACTCCTCTTTTCATTTAAATGCACTACAACCACTCTTTCTTTCTTTGTATCTCACTCTCTCTGTCGCTCTGAATCACTCTTTTTTTATTTTTATTTTTCCTCACTTCTTTACGTCACAAATATTCTCTTCACCTGTGAGACCGCATACTCTTCCTTTGTTCGTGGGCACACCACCATTAATATCTGATTATCTCCCTCTCCCTTCTGCACAAGACACTGCGCCACGGCAAACTTCGATAGCACAGTCCCATTAGGCAATACAACGGGATAGTTATCACTTCTACCCCCATCCATGCACTCCTTGGTGAGATAGCAGTAGAAGCGAGTGGGTCGTTTAATAAACAAAACATCATTACTCCAACGTTCGCCTGCAATAAGAAGATCCTCTGCGGTAAGTGGAGCTGCAGAGCGTCCGGCCTCACCACGTTGACGTGAATCGGTAAGAGTACTAAGCGCCTCTTCAAGAACCGTCATAACAGTCTCATCAAACGTGGATGAACCAGACTGTGTGTTTAGATGACTGACGGGAATAGGTGATATATGCGGTGTGGAATTATTATTATTATTATTATTATTATTATTATTATTAGTAGTAGTAGTAGTAGTATTAGTAATACTGTTCGATCGTTCAAGCACCATTCGATCAAAGTAATCATCTTTAAGAAAAATAGAAGTTGCCACTACACGGGTGACAAGATCAGGCAGTGTGTGTGGCCAGTCACCATCGCAGGAAGAAGTAGCCACACCTTCTCCATCGGATAAAAACTGTTGTCGTCTGTCAATAGCCTCACTTACAGAAAGAATCTGGGAACCTACCAATATAGCTACCCTATGGAATGAAACGGCAAGTTTATGATAACCTTCAACTGACATCATAGAAGCTACTAATCGCATAGCTTCTTCTTTTTTTTTTAAAGTTGCATTTTTACTTTTAGGTGCCATAGAATGTTGATCTATATTATTATTATTATTATTATTATTATTATTATTATTATTATTATTATTATTATTATTATTATCTGTAGATGGTTCTTCAGATGATTTTTCTCTACTATACGGTTCATTTTGAAGAGTAACAGCATTAATAACTGTTTGTGCAAAGTGAGGTCTCCGTGTGGCGTGAGGTAAAATATGAGCAGCAATATAATGAACAATCTCTTGTTGTTCTGTTCGACCATCTCGAAATATTTGTAATAACCTAGTAGCATGAAGATCTGCCAAAAGATCATATAAAAGTTCATTTATTTTTGGACGTCTCATTATATCAATACCTTCTAATGCAGGTAAAAGCCGTTCTTCACAGTACGTAATGGCTTCTGTTACAGAGTGTTTAGATTCAATACACTGAATAGCAATATGTTCTGGTGCCACAATATTAGAAGAAGATAATGGACATTTTTCTTCTGGTTTAGAAAAGGCAAGATAAGGTGAGACAAAATTTGAGGCTGGTGATTCTGAATTTCTTCCCTTTTCTTCACCCGAATGATTACTGCCTTTAATAGGTGGTAGAACAGGAAGTGCTAGTGAGACAAGTCTAGGAAACCAAAAAAGTGGAAGTCCATAAGATTCTACAACATGACGCGCTAAGTGAAATCGTTCCGTAGCAATCAAATAATTTATAACTTCCATTTGAATATTAATTCGTTCTTGTACCATACGAAAATTTTCAGGTTCTAGAATATGTGGAATACTTGGAGAGCAAACGTATTGAAAGTAATTCATAGCACTATTATTCTTCTTTATACAACCATTAGAGGGAACACCACCACCACCATTACTGCTATTATTAATATTATTACTACTACTACTATTATTATCTTCATTTGTATCAATAGTCTCTAAGAGAGGGATCATACGTTGTTGTTGTGGCAATTCACACTCCAAGAGAAATGACATTCGATGAAAAAAGGCACTATACTTTCGAGATACTTCCGATACACGTAATGCCACCTTTTCCAATGAATTGGCCGCTGCCGATGGATTAGGATTCGTCTGTTCTCGTTTTATAATAGCGGCTAATGCTGTTTTAACGGGTTGAAGTTCCCTAGAAAGTTTTTGCAGCTGCCGAAGTGTTTCTACTGCGTCTTGGGTAGCTGAATTCATTTTTTTATTTTTTATTTTTATTACCAACGCAGAGATTTGTTCTTTTCTATCTTTTTTTTTCTTAACAACTTTAAAAGGAATATTTTTCGAATTGTTCCCTTTTACACGACGTCAGAAAAAAAAAAATAAGAAAAAAAGATCAAAATGATCAAAAAAGTGGGAGTGCAGAAGAAAAAATAAGAAAAAAAAAACACATTTATACTTAAACATATACATATAAATAAGGGCTGATATAGTTATACTCACTCCCTGCGTATCTGCTGCTGCTCTGAGAATCAAGTTGAGTAAACGACGAAGCAAGAAATAAAAGAACTTCTATGTTAATTATGCGACGAATAGCTAAATTTAAGTAAAAAAGAAAAAATCAAATACGTTTAAGTAATTCTCACCCCACCACCTATACACAGAGTATTACACCTCTATTGTTTCTTTCTTTCTTTTTCTTTCCATTTTTTTCTTTCTCTCTCTCTTTTTTTTTCTTCGTTCTCCGTTTCTCTTATCATACTTCTCTTTTCTTTTAATTATTCCCATTCTCTATTTTATTTCAAAATTTGATTACCTTTATTACATCTCTCTTTTTCTCGTTTTTTTTTTTTACGTACGCGCGGCAGATCGTAGCGCGTTTGAAATAGCCACCTTCACCTGTCGCAATAACGATTCCATCAACAACACCTCATCCCATAGTGGATTTACAGGCAAAGTCGCCTCATCTCCTTCCACCAGTTCATTATTACGACGACTAACTTCCACCAACGCCCCAATAGAAACATCTGCATTTTTAATAATAATAGACGATTGTGGAACTCGTCGTCTTGTTGTTGTTGATGTGGTGGTGTTGTTTAGTGCCATCGAAGTGGCATCCATCATGGCACTTGGGTGCTTCATTACGGTTCCTGCAGCTGCGAGACTAACAGTAGAAAGTACATTGGTGTAACTTTGATCTAATTGACTATTTATACCTTGACCGAGTCCTGCTGGTGTTGAGATGTCTAATGGTCGAAGTGTACCATCGGCCATAGGAATAGTGCCATCAAGTGTTTTATTATTATTATTATTATTATTATTATTATTATTATACACCATTGTACTACGACTGACATTATGCGGGGAGGATTGTATCGCTGGATAAATAGATTGATTACTAACAGATGGTGCCATAACACTCCAACGTGTTCCTGTTCGCTTAACGCGTAGACCTTTTGTATAATCGGATTGAAAATCTTTCCATAAATTAACAACCCGTTGAGCTTCTTCCAAAGTATGTACAATAGAACTCCATTGACTCGTAGCATTCTTCATCTGGGAAGCGCGATCTGTGAGTAGAAAAGCATGTAATAAGAGAACAAGACAATGAAGTCCAATTAAATAAGGAGAAAAGTGTGTCGCTTGCAATATTTGTGAATTATATAAATTCTCCATAATAGAGACTACTTGTCCTGTAACGGTTAGAATGAGAACTTTGTTTCGTGCATCATCCATTAAATGTGGTGGTTCCTCATCGCTTCTATTTGTTGTTGTTGCTGCTGCTGCTGGATTCTCTCCCCATGCAGACAAGAGAGAAACCACATTTTCAGCACGGAGAACAAACATTAGTATGTTCTGCGTGGCTGAGGCTAACAATTGACGTTGACGAGATGAAGGGAGAGAACCTCCAGTTTGGTTTACTACGACTGGAGTTGCTGTTGTTGTTTTTCCTGTTGTTACTGCTGGTATTGTTTGTGTTGTTGTTGTTGTTTTCGTTGTTTCTGCAGCTGTTGTTGTTTTTTCAGTTGGATATGGTACAAATATACAACTATCAATAAATTCAATCTTTGTTAGAAGTACAAGTAAATCCGGTAATGCAAATGCATGAACTAGCGTACGGCATTCATCCACAAGCGAGGAACATGCTAACCGGTATAATAACCCACCAATCTCACTCATGAGATCAAGAGTTAATGAATTAACGTGTCGTTGATGAGAACCAACAAATGGTGAACTTAAAACAGTTTGAAATAGATATTGATTAGCACGAATAAATTCAGCAATAGACATAATAACTGATTCAGAGTTGTTTACTGTAGATAATAATACATTAAACCATCGTGTGGTAGAAAGAAGAAAACTTTTTATTACTTCTTTATAAATTTCAATATCTTCTAATCCATAGATTGAAGTATCAGATGTATTATTTATATGTCCTAACATAACCCGTGCACTCGTTTTCCATACTTTCATAGTCATACAATGCGATAAGGCATTAATGTGTAATAATTGAATAGCATGTTGTTGAGAAACGATCATTAGTAAATCAAATACAATTTGTACAGTCCATAAAAGTGAAGCAACTTCAGTAGCTCCATGTGCAAAAAAGGCTGAAATAGATTCATCTACAGTTTGAAAAGCACTCATAATACATGTCATTAATTGAGGACTCGCACCATCACCGGATGAAGAAGGAACACACAGCATTTCACACAATGAAGGAGATAAATGTAATAATTGACTGAGAAGACATAAAGCAACAGGTTTATTTCCATTCCAACTAACAGAAGCAGTTGCGGATATATCTTGTACAATAACATTAAAAAGAGCACTATAGTGTCGTTGAAGTGCAATATCATCTACAGAAACACTAGGAATACCAAGAAATAACATAATGGCATTATAAAAATGTTGTCGTGCTAAAGGTACACGAGGTCCCCATTGAACAGTTGTAATTAATAAAGATTTTAATAATTGTAAACTTTCTGTATTCGCTAATGATCTCCCAATTATTCCTGATACTTCTTGTCCACTTACTATAAGAGTTCCTCCCAAGTTTCTCTTAGTTCCACGTCTAGTCCCTTCACTAGATACGGAAATATTTGTTTTGGTCATGGGTATAAGAGTTGTCGTTTGGGAAAGTCCTGTTCCATTTACACGTTTACGTTGTGACATAGAAAGTGAAGTATCCATTATCTCTGTCTCATTTCCACTATTTAATTTAACAACATTATTACCTAATTCCTGACGATGATACGAATGTATAAATTTCCTACTATTACCTCCATTTAACATGATTCGTCGTTTCAATTGTGTCATAACGGTGGCGAGGGTTTCACTGAGTTTTAACACGATTTGTTCCTGTGCGGCTATAGTCAGAGAGGATGTCATTTGCATAGCTTCTAACATGCATTGCGCCAAATACACCAATCGTTCACTCGATATACTTTCCATCATCATTGTTACTGCGATATTGGCTAAATTACACCAACCATCTATAAATTGTACCCCACCAGCATAGACTGCAAGACATTCATTTGCCTTAACAAATACCCTAAGTTGTTCTTTTAACTCCAGTGGGGATAAACTTTTCTGTTTATCTATTACACTTTCTTTCTGTAGGGCTTCAAATATTAACGGAATTGAATATTGTGGAATATCATCGGCGGCACGATATATATAACGCTCTGCCCCACCTGGAGCCATACAATTAGTTGGAAATGATGGAAGGGACTTTAAACAAAGTAATGGCCATTGGGCAAAGTCCTCTGCAATCCCAGTATCATAACCCTCATTTACCGTTAATTCATTCGTACCGAGAGAAGTATGGGTAGAGGCTTGGAGAAGTAGAAATAAAAGTTCCACTAAACCGGAATTAGATGTTAAGAGCGATGAGGATCCATTTAATTCTTCTGGGGTTTTCGTTCCAATGTTAAAAATATCAAGCGCTAGGAGTTTCAACACAAATGCATATTTACTCATAATAAGGGGCGAACAGTGATTAGGTCGAAGGGCTTGTAAGACATAAAACATTTCATCATTTCCCCGTCGTTTCATTAAACGATGAAGACTCGGTGTACTGAGAGAAGGATTCGCAGAAAGAAGATATAAAAGTTTTACATATTTAACAGCAATATGTGGATAAGTTTCCTCTACTTCTCTACTATTAGCACCCATAATCACAGGATCTAAACAATACCCAAGTAATAACTCTGCAGATGTTGAACCACCATATAATGGATAACCACAAAGCCAAGAAGTAATAGAAGTTTGTGGATCTGCTGCATGCTTAATAAGAAGATCTAAAATAAGTGATTTTGTTTCTACTTCAGCATGTGGTAGCATAAATTGTACTTCATCGTGATCTAATACGGCAAGAGCAGGTGGTACGTGAATAATAGGATTACTTACAGCTTTTACAGAAAGAGAGGCTACAAAAGGTGTAATCACCATTTCTAATGCATCTGGTCTACTAAACCAATGTCTTGCCGCTTCACTAAGTGTAGAATGAGGAAGTAATAATAATAATTGTAAAGCTTTTCTGGCTAATAAACAATCTGAAGAAGCGCTTAAAGGAAGTAATTGAGAAGCAAGTTCTGTATTACTTGCTGTCCTTGCATCAAAGGTAAATAAATTATCCAATCCTTGTTTATTTTTTATAGTAATAGCTGTCTCTAAGAGAGCTAAACATTGACGAACTGCTGCTCGTTGATAACTGAGAAGTTCATTTGGGGATGTAGAAGATTCATAAATAATTTCCAATGCTTCTCCTAATACATCGGCTGGAGCTTTTGAGCATGCCATAACAACTGTAAAGGGAATCATACTATTATTTGTAGTAAATGGCAAACGTAGAGAAAGAGCCCGGTTTAGGGCAGCTGCCGCTAATGCAGCTACAGTATAACGTTCATTAATAGATGAAAAGAAACGTCTTAGTACACCACGAAATATTTCTTCTGCAATAAATCGTATGACTAACGTATATGTTGGAATCTGTGAAACCAAAGGTACATGATATTTAAACATAGCAATCATTAAATCTAAAAAGCCTATAGTAATACTATACGTAGCCTGATGACATTCATATTGACAATGTCCAAGTAAAGATCGGGCTTCTACAGTAGTCACAACTGTAACATCTTCATTAACTTCTCTGTTATCATTTATTTGATTATTTGTTCTTCCTAATATGTTAGGTCTCTTTGGTGTTCTTGTAACCGTACCATCTCCAGCTGGACGAAGAAGATGATTTTCTTCAAGAAAAGTCCACACTTGTGATGCTTCCTCTTTACTCGTGATGAGTGAAGCAATCAATGAAAGTGTTTTCCCCAATACAGCCTGTGAGAGTCGAGGAGCAAAGAGAAATTCTAAAGCTGTTCCTAATGTAATATATTGTCGCATCTGTTCTCGAATAAGTGGATGGGTTATCATTTGACGTAGTAATATAAACAGACTAGAAACATATCCTTGTTGTTTTTCTAACAAGTACTCGGTTGTAAATTGACGATGTCTTGATCCAGTACAATTATTATTAATATTATTATTATTATTATTATTAGTAGTAGGAGTAGTAGTAGTTCCTTGTTGTTTTCTTAATGTAGCAAAAGATCCACCACTACCAATACTATTTGCAGTACCGCCAACATCAAGTGTTAATAAGGAAGAAATACTTCCGTTAACACCCGCACACTCCTGAGCTTGTCCAATAAGCGACGACCACTGCAATTCTGTACAATCCACCTGCATTTCACTAAATAGTACCACCACACGTTCTGTGTATTGTGGATTTCGTCCAATCATAGCTAATACATCTAAAAACCGGGATACAAGTTTTAACGTGTATGGTTCCCATAATGTATTTGGTCGTTGTGTTCGAAATACCGATCGCATGTGCGTGACACAGTTTTTAAATATAAAAAACGTTACCGCACAGTCGGAATCCATATCAGGATTAAGTACAGATGAAGGAAGATTCTCCAGGCATACCGTAAGAGCTTGTAGAATATGTGCCGTCTCTGATAAGAAGGGTTCTTCTAATTCATATGCTGCCATATCTATACCATGTTGTTGAAGATCTCCTCCGCCTCCTCCTGTGGAAAGAGATCCGGTTCCTGTAATTCCATTCCTATCATAATGCAATACATCTGTGCTCGCTTGTAAGGCTTCTAAATAACGTACACATGAGCGAACATCCATATCGGCAACATGTTTGATGGCGGGAAGCATTTCATCAAACATATAGGCTGCTATTTCATATGGAATAATGTAAATAGACTCGGCGGGAATAACCAATGTAGCCTGTACTGGGGCTAATTGTACAAAGAATTTCATGGCTTTACCTCGGTATAATGTATTTGGGGATTGACAGCGATCACCTATAAAGGATTCCACTACCTTTTCCATTCCCCGTTCACAATCTTTTCCTGATAAAAATACACCAATAGATAGTACAATCATACTTATATAACCTTCTACAATAGACAAGGAGCGACCATGTTGTCCATTATACGTATGAAAAGTAGGATCATATTGTTGTTGCTGTTGATATTCTCCTACACGATGTCCAGTACCAGAGAAAGCAAATGAACCCGTTGGTTGCACGCGTTCAAACTTAGTACGTAACCTCAAAAGCCATTCTTCTAATTCAGAAGCAACATTAGAGTGAATTAACACGTTTGCCTTTACTTCACCAGAAACATCGCGAAGTTTACGCCATACCGCCAATGTATTTGTTATGGACACTGTTACAAGCCACGTTACTGCGCAAATACCAGCGGTGGAAGGATGTTGACGAAATGCATTTGAGTTTACAACACCACTATGTGTATTTCGACGTACTTCCTCCAAAAGAAGTTCTATCAATCCACACAAATCTTGCACCAACGATCGTTGCATTTGAAAGTAACGAGTGAGTAAAAGAAGACACTGTGCGGCGAGGAGAATGGCATTGGACTTTCCATGCGATGTGAATATAGAAGCGGCCTGTGTATGACCTAATAGCGACTGTGCACTGGAGGACATTTCTGTCTTGATAAACTGCACAATTCCAGCCGCAGCAGTTGAGGCCACAGCTGCAATAGCGTCGTTAATACCAATTAACCGTTCCGGTTCTCCACAAAATGTGAGAAGCGTCAACATTAATCGGGCCTTTGATACATTTTCGTTTAATGCATCCATCACACCAACCTGCGCAACAGAACTCTCTCCTACAGCACTCAACAGTGAAAGTGGCTGTTGCTGTTGTTGTTGTTGTGTATGAGAGGATGAAGAGAATCCACCAAATCCAGTTGTACCAATGCCACCACCCATACCAAATGTAGTAGTATTAGTAGTAGCTGCTGCTCCAGTAAGAGGAGGACCAGTTGTGGGCATACCAGTAAAACCAGACGTTGTAGAAGTATTAACAGTATTTGTATTTGTATTCGTATTAGTAGTAGTAGTAGTAGTAGTACCAAATCCCGTAGTGGCCATTCCTGCAGTTGGATTCACATGACTTCGTTTAAATGGCGTAGAAAAGTATGTTTTAACTTCAGAGGCCACTGCCGCACAAATACGGTCATCACGACAGGCACTGCTAATTTTTTGGAGAAGGATGTTATCAGCACTCATTATTATGTGATAATGTGAGAATTTCTTTTCTTCTCTTTCTTTCGTTCTTTTTGTTATATTCTTTTTGCGTTATTCCTCTTCGTGTAAATCACTCGTGTTTAATGTTTATCTGTACGTGTGTTTGTGTGTGAATTATTACACTGTAGAGTCAGAAAAGTAAAGGAATTATGGTGTTGAGTTCTGAAAAACAAACGTACACACACGGTATTACTGCTCTTTTCTTTCTTCTTTCCCCTTCTTTCCTTGCTCTCTTCTCTTCTCTTCTCCTTGTCTGTATGTATGGATTGTTTTTTCTTTGTTTGTTCGTTACTTTTCCCCCTTTTTCTTCTCCTTAAGATTTTATTTTCCCCCTTCTTCTTTACACAGACAGACAGTCTCAATAAGAAAAAAAGAAGAAGCCAGAGAAGCAAGTTTATAAAAACAGCAGATATATATTATTTAAATAAAAAAATAACTCAAGGACTACAAGAGTTAGTACAATAGAAAAAGTAATAGGAGAAAGCATTAGGAAAAATAAAGTCAAGATGGCAAGGCACACATTTACACACATACAACTATAGAGAATATAAGAAAGAAGAATAAAAAAAGACATAGAGACATACTAAATTAATAATAATAGTAGTAGTAGTACCCTATTTGTGCATCTAAATAATAATAACTGATAGAGCTGTAATACAGAGATAAAGAAGCAATGTGAGTGAATAATAATAATAATAATAATAATAATAATAATAATAATAATAATAATAATAATAATAATAATAATAATAATAATAAAAGGTATCAAAGATTTCAAGCACATACGTAAAACTCATGTAATATTTTATATGTATTAATTTCACTCACGTTGTTTACGTTTACGTGTGAGTCGCACAATTGTTTCTCTCAACTCTGCGACTACATCTTCTCTCTTACGCAGTTCCGCCTGCGCTACTGCTAGTTCCTCACGATGCTTCTCTAACTGCACACGTGTGATATCTACATTCTCCATTTGCTGTTGCTTTTCCTCTTCTAATTGTTGAATTCGCTTCTCACTCTCTATACGTTCCTGTTGCAATTCCTTCTCTCTATTCTGTTCTTGCAGCAAAGATGCCTGACATGCCTTTCCCTCCTCTAATTTCTCTGTAAGATGTTGCTGGAGAAGAGTTAATTCTTTTTCGGCTTCTGCCACTATAGATCGTTCCTCTGCGAGGGAACCGTGAATAATGCGAGTTTGAATATCTTCTATCACACTCTCCACACGACGTTGTTCTTCTTGTAGTAATTGTTCCTCACGAGCCCGTCGTTCACGACGTTCACGTCTGGCCTTTGAAATTAAACTGGAAAAGTAATAATGATGTGAAATACTGTTCTGCTGCGGGACTTGTTCTCCATCATAGCCTTCAAATGATATACTATTTGCATAATAATACTCCAACATATTACGTTCCAACTGCATCGCAACAAGGGTTTGTTGTTCTAATTTCTGCTGTAATAGTGCCAATTGGGCTAAGGATTCTTCATACTTTTCTTCATATTCCGTTTTCTTTCTTGTCTTTGATTGAAGTGATTCCTTTTGTTTTTGTAGTGTTGTTGTTGGCTTTGCGCCCCGCAATCCGCGTGATGGAACATTCAATGGCCTTGATGTTAATACCGTTGTTGTTGTTGCTGGTCGTTCTCGCTGTCGAGTTGTGGTGGTTGTGTGAGAGGGTTGTCTCCATAGTGTTCGCTGTGAACCTTGTTGAGATTGTTTTGGAACCATTATGCGGAATACTTCGTTTTCAGAGAGATTATAAATAAATAAATAAATAAATAAATAAATAAATAAATTATATATATATATATATATATATATATATATATATAGTGAGAATGGATCTACTCTACACGTGGTTTATTGAGTCTTTGTAATCTCTCTCTCTGTATCTATTATTTCCCCCTTCTAACGTACACTGTAGAAGAAAAGAGAAAATAAAAGAACAATTAGGAAAAAAAAAGGGATAACACTCTGCAAACATCACACAAATAAAATAAAAAGTATAGGAATAGTACAAGACGAATCCAATTAGCATCACCATACAACACACACACACATCCAAAAACAAGGAATAAGGATACACAACCACCATAATAATAATAATTAATAATAATCATAACAATCATATTCTCCCCCACTATTTATGTTAGTTTTATACTTCTCTAGTCCTTCTCCTCTCCCAGAATCCACGCTTCCCGCTCCTCCAGCCTAATCACATTCCGCGGATCCCCCGCCAGGGCTCGCAGGACAATCCCCGCGTAGCGCCGCACCTCCGCCGGCGTGCACATCTCCACGAGTTCCCCCCACGAGACGTGATGCGTGAACTCCGCCCAACTGACGATCCCACACGACGGGTGCGGGAGGGCGCTGAGGCTTTCGGAGGCAACGCGGCGGGCCCGCAGGGAGCGGAGTTCGGGGCAGCGCTCACAGCGCCAGTGGGACTCCCGGGCAGTCATGCTATTCGTATTCGCATTATTATGATTGTCATTGTGAGTATCGCTATCTGTAGTAGGAGTAATAGCAGCAGCACCGGTTGCGAGATCTTCAAACTGCCATTGCATTCTGGAGGGGTTTGAAAAGTCGAGGGAGCGTAGAAAGCGTTGAACGGCGTAAATTCCATACGCACGAAGTTCACTATCACTTACACGAGCATAAAATGCACTCCATGGTAAAAGTAATGCCGCTTCTACTATCTTATTATGTTTTCCTAATGGATGATTATTCATTTTTTGCAATTCAACACTCCTCGTAAACATGTTACTAGTAGATACTGTATCGCCCCGCGTCATCTCTACAAGACCTGTTGTATCTACTGCACCCGTACCAGTAGTATCATTATAAAGAGGAGGACGAGGAGGGGTAGGAAACCCTGATGAAAAGATAAGTTCATTATTATTATTATTATTATTATTATTACAGATTCTTTGGTTTTCATCAAAGCCAAATTCTGTATCGGGTGTAGTTCGCTTTAAAGAAACATTTTCATCTTTTGCGAAATGGGCCTCTGATCGACGACCAATACGTTGTTTGGTACGATCAATATGTGTCAAAGAATCTGAGGAAAAATATCCTTGCAGTAAATCCGTTACAAACCCACGCATCATATCTAAACCAGCCACATGTACGACATTTGATACCTGTTGCATTAATTGGTGTTTGTAGTAGAAATAATAGGAAATACCAAGAAGCCATAACGTTTCATACACGCCTCGTTGTTCAATACGACGCCAAACAAAACGTGCATCTCTTACTGAACGAATTAAAAAACTTAAATAACCAATACTTTCCCACATTGGATCATTATGAGCTCCAGGAGAACGATATAATGATATAGATACCATTACTTGTTCGAAAAGAATATGATCTATAAATATTATATGTTGTTTCCAAGCATCCTTAGAAGTTTGTTTTTTTCTTATAGGTGTTATTATAGTATTATTATTTATCCATGGAAAATAATGATCCATTTTTTCTCGAGTTATTCCTACAATTTTACCACCGAGTGCAATACGCATTTCCTCACAGTATTTCATTACCTGAAAAAAAAAAGAATCCTCAAGATGTATTTCCACTGAGCTAACATTAATGAGAAAATCCTTAATATACACAATAGGAGTCACACGAGATAATTTTCGTTTAAAACGAATAACAGATGGTTTAGCATCTACAAGTTGTGCTACAACCGACTGTTTCGCACACGCCCGTTCATCATCAATTTGAATAACCCGCAGTGAAAACTCAAATCTCTGTTCATCTCCATTCCCATCCGCCTCTACCCCTTGTGAAAAGGAAATTGTTACCGGTTTTACAGTAAGTAATATAAAATCTTCATATGCATATGAAAACAAAGTATGAATTCCATCTACCTCAAGTTTTAACGAGTATTGAAAATACGGAAGTGAACAAAAAGTATCGATGGTACTTTCCGTCGTCACACTAATCGCATAACTCATGCGTCCCAACTCCCGCACACGTACAAAGAGAATACCCCCACTTGGAAGATGCAATTCCTGCCGAAATTGTTCACTGCGTTTTACAACGGCTTGAGGATCAAAGTTAATGAGAATAGAACGTGAACGGGCATTTGTTCCTTCCGCCGCCCAAACTTCCATAACGGGAAGGACCTTGAAATCCTCCCAAGCAAATCCCCGCGTTGTGCGAGGATAGACAATAATACGTTGTGGTATATCTCGTTGTCGTACATACACCATATATCGTGTGCGATTCTCAATAACATGTGGTGGTCGTTGGGGTTTGGATAGTACAACATGCATAATACTACTCTTGCGATAACAGGAAATCATTAACACATCGGAGACAGAACGCTTAATAAATGTATCATTACCTAAATGAACTAATGTTTCATCATCTAATTGGGCATGACGTTTTGTATCTTGTATTTTTATGTAAGTTTCATATACCAAGTTAAATGTTCTATCACCTAATGTATCAATATATAAAGGTTTTGACCATTGAGAAGGACGAATTCCTTTTGCTTCATTTTCAGTTAAATGGATTTGAATAGCATTCGCCACATCACCCGCACTACTGAGATCAATAATATGACTTTGATCAGGAGCCATAGGGATAGAAGATAATGAAGAAACATTTTCATCCTCTACTTTTACAAGACATTGACGAAAAGCAATAGAATCATCCATACGATTTTCAATAATCCAACGTGGACTAAATGTTATCACGCGTGTTGCATTTGTACGACCACCAAGAAATCTTACCGTGTATGTAAGTGATACACATACTTGTTTAGATAACGCACAACTAACAATACCACATTCATTTAGTGCACCAATAAGGATACGATCAGACCACATAGTCCATTTTAATACACCTTTAGCAGATTGTCTTCCTATACGTATATAAATAATAGCTTTATCTCCTAATTTTTCCATTCGTTCACTATTTACAATATAAGCTGAATTATCAGTCCCAGATGGAATACCTTCACCATCACGTATACCTGCAACTGGATTACCTTTTTTAACATCTGAAAACTGAAGCGAGTGAGGAGTTTGATTAACAATCCAATAAGGACACCATATAGTAATAGCACGAGCTGTATAATCAATATGTAAAATAATAGATGAACCTTTAGAATCATGTAATGTAATCTTATGTCCACGATCTCGCTTTTTAGAAGAATGTACAAGTACTGGCATTTGACGTTTTCGCCATGAACCAAATACACGACCCAGAGACTCTCCATTAGCTTGAGCTGTAAAAACATCTATATAAATATCTTTTAATGGATTTACTTGTGTAATAGCACACCGTTCATCTGCTGCAATATATAACGTTGTTATACGTTCAAAGTAATTAGAATCCGAAGACTTCATAAAAGGACGATGATGATAATGATGATGAGATCCTTTTTTACGATACATTAACCCGATCTGCATAGGCAGTGATGTACCATTAATAATAAAAAAAGGTGCCTCAAAGGTTCCTTTACAATCTAAAACATTAGAATTTCCAACCGATATCTTTGGTCCAAATCGTAAAAGGAAAAATACACTTTTTTGTAAAGAGGCAGAAGAACAGGCAGATTTTTCCGAATCCACTACTTCTCTAATATCTGCTTTACTCATACACAAAAACACTTGATCATACAGTAAGGAAAGCATATCATAACTTACCCCTAATGAACAGGATATATTTCTACCCGTTTCTGAAGTAATTGGCGCAAAGGAAGTACGATCACGTAAGGCGTGAATAGGAATATGTAATTTTTCGCCTGATTGAATAACCCCAACACTACCAATTTCCATTGCAAATGGAAGTTCATTTTCAAATCCAATATTTGTACGAAATTCTACTAATTTTTGCCCTTGTGAAACTGTCACATCTACGAGTACATGACTACTCATCATACCAGGACCAACACGTACAAGTCTTCTCCCTGTAGTGGCGACATTTACAAACTCTTTGTTACCTCGAAAAGAAAGTACAAAACAATGCTGAGAAGCCGGTAATTCATGTCCTTCAATACGAGGGAAATTAAACTCCAACACATCATTGCTATTTGCACGTAGAACACATGGTGGGGGAAAACGATTTTGATTATCTTGGGCGAAATGAATATGTAAATCCTGACCGACATGTTGAGCTACTTTATATGTATAAAACTCCAATTTTGAACCCCCTTGTAGTTTACCTCCATTAACACTAGATATCATACTATTATTATTATTATTATTATTAACAATAGTAGTATTAGTATTAGTATTAGGGCCAATATTTGGATTTACTTCTTCTCGTTTATATAACGCCTCTTCAAGGTTTTTCTTTAAAAGCCATAAACGGCGTAAATTATCTGCCACAATAGTTGAAAAGTGTAAACGTACAGCTCGTAAATGTAATCCAGCCCGTAAAAAACCCTTACGTTGTTTAACATCTTCTAACGAGATATTAGATTCTCGCCGAAGTACAATATCAAGCGAAACAGGTTCTAGTAAAGGACACCATGAGGATGATGTAAAATTATAATAAATCATACTCCAATCACATGAAACATGTAATTTAAGTGTTACACCTTTTTTAATCGCTTTGGGTGTGGCAATATTTTCAATACGACAACTAAAGAGCGGAATATCCACATTTGTACTATCATCTACTATATCTATACTAATATATCGTAAATGAAACACTAGAGTTGTTTCTCCCTCTTCTGGTGTATACTTCTTTTCACGCCATCCCATTTCATACGGCGTAGATGCTGCTGCTAATAATAATAATAATAATAATGGTGATATAACTTCCTTTCCCGGTGAAAAATCATCCAATACATTACTCTCAATATGTCTTAATGCCTCTCTTACCTGTAGTGCGGCTCTCCAACAGAAGGAAACATCATCAAAGCGAAGACGAATATCAATACCGCGTAGACATGTTATTTCAATACGTCGTTCTAATGGACTTCGCAGTTGAGAATGGGCCTCCATATGTACAGATACAGCCCATTCCGATACTAAGGAAGTCGTATCCACTACAATATTATCCGTATTGAGATATTCACATCGGATAGCAAACTCACTGAGATCAAATGTACTATTCTCATCTACATAACCACCACTTCGAATCATTTCTACACAGGCAGACATAGAGGCTTGGAGTACTAAGGAACGTGAGGGTTGAGTGGTGTGTGAACCTCGACGAAGTTGTATTTCAGATTCATCCGTTACTTCAGGAAGTGTTAATAGTAATATGGCATTTCCAAATATACGACGTGAGATATCATGACTTCGATAGTTTGATAACCCAGGAAGAGGTATTTGATTATTACTACTATTACTCTTATTATTATTATTATTATTATTACTACTACTACTACTACTACTACTACTACTACTACTACTACTACTACTACTACTACTGCCAATACCATTTCCAGCAACTGCAGCAGGAGTAGTGGTACTAGTAGTAGATTGAATATTTTGAACAGAGTAGAAATTTCCACAACTTTCAGACTCTGGTCCACTTAATATGGGTTCACTACTAATACTATAAATATCAGTTAATGGAGGATTCGTACCGTGAATAATAGTATTGTATTTAGGGTCTACCACAACATAGGATCCATTACCAGTAACCATGTAATATTCAATAGCTTTGCCATATAAATAAATATGAGCATTAATAAAACGTAATGTTAATCCTTCACCAAGTGAAAGAATTGGTGAACCAGCATCAATAAAATGAATATCATAACCATTACCATCAATTGTAATATGATTATATTTATCTCGTATCACCTTAAGCTTTCTACGTTTTGATAATATAAGCTGTTCATGCAATTTCAAATCACTATCAATATATTTTATTTCATGTCCTCTGAACTCTTGTAATACAATACGATGATATGGTTCATACAGTGTTGAAAGTAGCAGCATGATCACATCCTTTTTTAAAAATAATACACATTTGCCAAGATTTACCTTTATTACCTCTTCCTTATCACGGGCATCCAAAGAAAGTAAAAGTCGTGGTTCTGTTAACGAAGAAGTTATAGAATCTTCTTCTTCAGCCCCTATAGAGGAAAGTGGTTGTAGATTAACAAGATGTACTCCATTCTCTACTCCCAATCGAATAAAAGCCAAACTCACATGTATTTTCTTTTCTCTAATAACCTCACTATCTTTATTATTATTACTATTATCATCATCATATTCTTCTTTATCTTGTTGTTTATATTCTGTTGTTAACACATCATATAATGCAGACATTTCACCCGTTGCCACAAAAAACCCAATCGTCTCTCGTAATATATTTAATGTAAAAGATTCCCATTCTATTCGTACTTTTAACTCACCTCCACTTCCTTTTTCTTCTTTATTATGAAATGTATTTAATTCCACTTGTGCCGAATCCCCTAAAGGAAGAGTTGCACGATAAAAAAGAAATCTTTCTCTTTCTGCTGTAATAGATTGTGGAATTTCCGCCTCTGTTGATACAAAGTGTCTTACCACACTACGTAAAATCAATTCATACATTAACTGTGTCACATTAATGGCAATACTTCCAATACGTACTTTAACTTCCCAAATTCCACTGTTTAATACATCACAGTAAAGAGAAATTGTAGCTCCAATTGGCTCCATCACATACTGTGAATCATCCTGTAAAGATTTCACACTTAATGCACTAAAGGAAACCTGGAAATCATCTTGAATAGATACACCTTTTCGGTTAATGGTAATATCTCCCAGATTGTATAGGACACCTTTTTCAATATTTAGATTACCGGTAATAATACAATCATGTTCTGCCACCACTATACAAGGTTCCTTCATAGTAAAGTTAACTAATAAAGATTTTGTTCCGTCTTCCTTATGGTTTTCTTTATTATTTTTATTACAAAGGGTACCCATTCGCCATGCTTTTCGTTCTTCTAAAAATGTTCCCAACCAAGAAAGTTGTGGATATCCATCCTTTATAAAAATATCACGCAGAGCATAAATTTCTCTCTTAAGGGGTAGTAAAATCCAAATAGAGTTAAGATTCCCAACAAGTCCACCAGATGCTGTTTTCATAACATGAAATAATTTTTTATTCTCCTTACTATATTCTTCTCCTTGTTGCCAACACTTTGATAGTATTACGGGTCTTAACTGTATTCCGCCTTTGGATAGATTTTTACTCATAACAGCTCCATTCTTATCAATATTATCAATAGAAATAGACCATTCACTATTTAACCCATATTTTTCAGATGTGTTTATAAACTGAATATTCATAATGGAAGCAAAAAACAAAGGTACTAAACGTCGACGATGATTAGAAACTGCTGATATGGTGATATTTAGTAATTCAAGAGAAACTTGATGGTTTGTAAACCAATCCTGATTTTCTAGAGTTGGTGGTTCAATAATTACACCTGCCACACGAGGTTCCCAGCGAAGAATTTTACCAAATGCATTTCGTACACGTAGACTAAAGAGGGAATCCTTTAGACTATACAAAAAGGAAGGAACAGGTGTTATATTCACAGTATTAATAGTTATACAACTAGAAACTTTTTTTTCTCCTTCCTCAAATCTCACATGATAAAGAGCCTTCAATGCCACGGGTTTCTTTGCCCTATTCTTACCATTATCATCATTATTAATACTGTTATTATTGTTTGTGTGTGTGTTTCTCTTCTTGTTTTCTTGTGAGAAAGTTTCTGATATATTCTCTTTATGATGAATCCGTAGAAATCGAAAAGACTCATGCACACTTTCACTAGGATGATAAGAGAATATTACACGGTTTCGTGCACTTGCCTCCAGTTCCCATACGGAGATATCATTAACACTATATTGAGAAAAGAAATTACCAGTTGAATCCCAGTTAAATTCAATAGAAAGACCCTCCACCACTATGCCAATATCAATATCTGTACGTAAATAATTTGTAAAGTTTGTCTCTTTTTCTACACATTGATAAGACTGTGGTGGATCATGCAAACGAAGAAATATATATTCAACTTGCACTATCCAAGCATTACATTCCATAATATGACTATATCTTGGAAAAATAAAAGGATCGACAGCCACCTTTTTAGGAGCAAAATGCCCTTTCCAAGGAGTTTTCATATAATTTCCATATAACCAATCAATTATAAGAGCAAATTGATTTGTAGTTCCATGAAATACTGCGGAATTAGAGATTTTTACACTAAATATACGAGGTCGTGATTTTACCCATCCATCAACACGAAAGAGTTCATAAGAGAAATCTAGAATAAAATCTTTTCCATTCAAAAGTGTTACAATCTTCATTAAAGAGGAAGAAGACGTTTGTTGATTCTTTTTCCGTATACCTAAAATATCAAATCCCTCTAATTTTAGTCTTGATTGTTGTTGTACAACATGTTCTTGATTAGACCCTTCTTCTTCTTTCTGTTCGTCTCCCTGGACAATAAGTGCATCATGAAAACTCAACTGTTTAACTTTTCCCCACAACACCGATGGCACATTCGCGTCCTCGTGAGGAAGTGTAAGTTGAATATGTGATAATTGAACATTTTTCTGCATTAGACACCAAGTAAAGGGCGGTGTAATGTCTAAACTATTAACAGGAAATGGCCAAGAAGAAAGTATACTCGTACCGGCTATATATGGTTTTCTCCACACAATGGCCGCCGCACGGGAGATAATACCACGTGAGCATATCTCCATAAGATCCCACAATTGTGAATGCCAATAAAGCGCATGAAAGTGTGAACCAGAAAGGGAAAGAAAATGTGTATAACGATACCCATAAGGGCCTCCATTCGAAATAAAATCAGATTTTGATAATATAGGTAACTCACGGTGAATCGTAAATGAAAAAGAGATATTTGGACATGAGGTATTATTATTATTATTATTATTATTATTATTATTATTATTATTATTATTATTATTATTATTTTCTTCTTCTACGGTTTCTTCAGTATTTCTAGAATCGGAATGTACCACTTGTAAACGTTCACCAGAAGTGGGATGAATCATCGTCATTTGAGGATTTTGAATCGTTAATGCTGTTGCATTACAACTTTCCGTATTTTTCCAGCAAAAATGAACATTGGATCCTTCCATTACTGCCATTGGTTCATCTCCATTATTTACTGCCCTAACAAAATCTGTAGAAGTATGTATACCATTTAATACTTCTTCTGATAATTCAAACCCATCTGATGGGTAATAAAGTGATAAAATAAAATGTTCTACAGAAATATTCATAAGGTGTCGTTGAAGAAGTCCTCCTTTTCGATCACGTCTCCATTCTTCTTCCACTAATACCGCAGATTTCATACTCCATGGTACTGAAGAATATACCGTATGACCAAATACTTGACTTGTTAATATTCCTGTAAGATCCCATAGGAATTCCATTACAGCGAGAAATTCACTTGAAAAAGAAAGTTTAACTGTATCGGATACCTTAATATTAATATATTTACGAGCTTGATGAGGATATGGACGATGTTTTAATCGAAAAGAAACATTAAGTGCTGAATGAATTTCAGAAGATCCAACTAAATCCAATAGTTTTACTGTTTTATCTTGTGATAATACAGATAAACCAGATGCGTTGAAGTTCACTACCTTTTCATTCTTTTGCCGTTCATAAGTGAATTTTGTTTCAGTAATAATAACTTCATAAACTGGCATCATACCTTCATTACCAGAAGAATTAATCATATTTTCTTCATGAAAAACTAATATACACTGTGGTACAGTCAAATCAAGTACAAATTGACAAGGTTCTTGTAATACATTCTTTTCTTTTTCTTTTTCTTCTTCTTCCTCCTCCTCTGTGGTTGGATCAGCTGGAATAGCAAATATATGATTATCTATAGCATGCGTCTCAAGTGCATTGGCAAAGTACTCCGCCTCTTCAACGTTAATACACTTTACACAAATATAATGACATGGTTGAGTACGAGAGGCATATTGTACAATATGAAATGCCTCCTTTACCTCTTGTATGTCTTTTATATTACCTTTTTGTTTCTGACACCATTGAATAACAAGAGATTCTAACAATATCATACTTTCCAGTATTGGAAATTTATATTTATTAAATAACACCTTTTTAGCCTCCCAAAGACCTTTACGACACTCGTGTGGTACTCCACCAGACTCTACAAAAATACTCACTTCTTCCGCATTTCGTACAATGTGTACGTGTCCTTTATGTAATTCAAACAAATGACTTGGAAATGATGATCGTGTAGCGTGATAAATCGTTAATTTACCATTCGCTACTTCCATACGATGATAAGCTTCTACATTATTTAAACTTCCACCTTGCGTGCGGAAATGTTGTTCATACTTCCATTTCGCAGAGGTTTCATGCTCGAAAAGGAACCGTTCTTCCACTGCGCGAATTTGAGCATAAAAAACAAGATTTTCAGAAGAAAAAGAAGAAGTTGTTATATAATTTCTTCTTATTCTTCTTCTTTCTGTTGTTTCTTCTACAACACCCATTGCGGAACGTTGTAACATTGTTTGACAAAAGTCAGAGATCAATGAGAATGACGTACACAGTACAGAAAAACTCCATCGTGAGCAGTGAAATTGAAGTGGTTCTGTCATTTTAAGAGATGCTGAGAGGAGTGGAATATCTGGACTGCGATGCATCATGAGACTTTTCCTAAACTGCATTGATAAATGTGGTAAAGTAGCAATACACTCACACTGAACATGCGTGTTAGTAGTGAAATTCACACTTTCACTACTAGTACTATTACCGCTATTTATTATATTACTACCACTACTAACACAATTAAAAACACCAATAGCCACACTAGTTGAAGAAACCACACATGAATGATCACTACCTGTTTGAGAGATTAAACAACACTCCACGGTTACTCCCTCTACACTGGCATGTACATTATTTACCCAATCTTCTGCATCATCACCAAACACACCGGATTTATCTGGTATAGTCTCACTAAACGCTTGAATACGTCGTCGTTTCTCTAGTTTCTTTACCGGATCATTACATACTTTTAAAGAACGTAATGCAATACGTGTAGCTTGTCGTGAATCCTCTACTGCTATTATACGCACTCCATACACAGACATATTCCAATCACATAATATTTCCCGCTCCACCATTAACATTAACAATGTACGTCGTCTCTCACCTGTAGGAGGTAACAACCTCAATGATGATGATGATGATGATGATGGTTGTACGTTTTTTCTTTCGTTTCTCACTACTGTTGTGGTAGTTCTTCCGGTTGTTGGTGTCCATATAAATTCTATACAGGTCCGTAAGAATGGCACATTCACAATACAATCAAGCGGATTCCACTTTAATCGTAATTCATACGGTACTGTATGTGTATCATTATCGGCCCAACCACACGGTCTGAGACGCCGCCATGAAAGTGAAACCGCCGACGCCGTTTGATCATCAAATCTCTCTCTTGCAACACGAATAACACCTAATGCACATAGTTGTTTTTCTTCCTTAGATTGTTGTAGTTCTTGTAGTAGTTGTTTTTCTTTTTCTTCTTCTTCTGCGAGGTGTGAGAGGACAAGGTGTTCCTCTGCGTTAAGGGTGAGGTCGAAGCATTTATTCGTGGTATACGCAAAGGCAACAGAGAGTCGTTCCATCGCTAAAGTACCAAATGGTATATATGGTTCCATACTCTCACACAGTATTAACTGCAGTGCACTGGCGTGAAATCGTAATTGCCATTGTAATCCATCCGGTGCTCTTGTTGAGATTCCACCTGTATCGGCGAGATCTTCCATCTCATTTTCGGAAATACCAAACTCTTTCGCAATGGCTAATCGTTGTGCGGTGGTCCATCTTTCGGTGTGTACAAGTCGTAACATTTCTTCAATCTCTTCTGATATATCGGGACTATCGTTCTCATTATCTACATTAGAGTCTTCATTCTGAGTTCGTCGGGTCCATGAAGATGTCATCCAACTCCACCATCCTGATGTTTCTTTATGTACTACAGGTATGGTACTATCTGTAATGGAGGAATAAGAGGTATCTTCTAACATTTTTTCCGTTTTCTCTTCTTCTTCTTGATGATGATGATGATGTTGTTGTTGTTGTTGTTGTAGACGTCGTTTTTCTAAAACAGCATCACGATTCTTCCGTTCTAATTGTGTTCGTTGATATGCAAGACGTCGGGCAAACTTTATAGAATCTATTGGTAGATCCATCTCTAATTCACATAACCGCTTACTCTCTTTCTCTGTTAGTGGAGTAAGCCAATTTGCCCCTAATTTTACACGTCTGCTACGTCTAAATAACATCATATATTCCTCTCTTGCTGCTTTAAGCCATTTATATGATTCCCAAACAAATACACGACGTTCTCTACTTTTACGAATACGATATAAAGTTACTTGAATTGCATATTTCCACCACGCTCGAGGATCATCAGTGGGTCTTAGTTTCCCACTTCCAGATGGACGAAATTGTCGTAGTACATCATACTCTTCTCCATCACGTATTTCACGCCATAATGAAAATAACACTAACCACTGTTCACGATTTAATGTAGCACGTAAACTGTTCATGTTTACATCAATACAGGTCATAGGAATTTCTCCCCGGTATGGAACCGGTTGATACTGAACACGTGCTACTGCAGAAAAGGGAGAAATTATACAATGAAAGCCGGTATTAAGTGGTTTTCGTAATGAAGATACTAGTTGATTTGATAACTCAGAAATTTTAAGAAAAGGTAATTCTTCCAATTGTAAACTTTCTTTATTACTACTGTTATTAATATAACTGACGTTATCATTATTTTCTTGGGAAGTATTTATGTTTTGCAAGGGTACAACATCATCTAGGAAAACTCGCATACCCTCTAATTCCACCTTTTTATATAGTATACGTTCCTTCGTTGCAGTAAAGTGGGGTTCAAACTTTTCGTTACACGCGTACGTACAAAAATGACTCAAACTAAGTGAAATAGAATTAAAATTACTATTGACACATGACTCTATACCTTTTTCAAGGGGTTTTTCAAAGGTATGACATCCCTCATATCTAACAATAACATCTTCCAATTTTAATTGAACATTATTAAGTATATTCGCTTTCAAACGCGCAGAGAAAGTTGCATCCTTCTGAGCCTCAACATAGTTCTCACCTTCCATCCACTCTCTATTTACTTCTTCATTAGTCATATTACTAGTAGTGATATGTTCCTCGTTTTCAAGTACTTCACGGCGAAGAAGTTCTTCAAAAATATTAAGTTGATGTACTTTACGCTCATACGCCTCTTGCTTCTCCCGCTCAGGATCATATCCCGCAGCCGTCTTTTGCTGCAACACCACTCTCACTTTCCTTACCACAACCACCACACACTCCGACTGTAATCGCGTCCATGGAATTACAACTGTCAATTCTTCAATAGAACCCTCCTTCACACAAATAGCGGTATCCCACGCGCGTAGAGCATCTTTGCGGAAACACAAGTTTCTCAATCGCACATATCCACTCCAGAGTGAAACCCTCACCTGTTCCTTATTTACGTTTTCAAAATACTTACCCAAGTGGGTTGTCACAAGACCTGCTACTAGCTTATCAAGCATAAAAAGTCACGATAATGGAGTATTTCTTTATTTATTTATTTATTTTTCGTTCTTGTTGCTGTCTTCCTTTTTGTTTTATCCCTGTTTTTCGTTTTAATTGTAGCAATGGATCTTGTTGTTGTTTTTCTCGTGCAATAGTTCAATCCGCCAGTTTGACATCGACGGTGTGGCACACAAACAGCAGGTGGAATAAAGAGCAGCAGATAAAAAGGAAGGATGAACAAGTGAAATAAAAAAAGGGAGTCTGGCCTGCTTGTGTGTGTGTATATGTGTGAATTCGTGTAGATATATTTATCAGAGGGATAAAACAAAAAAAAAAAGGCAAACTAAGATAATAATAACAACGAAATAAGCAAATAAAAGCGATTATTAACAGATATATATAGTTTTCCCCACACTTCTGTGATTTATTTCTTGTTTTTAGTGTTTTTTTGAGTAGGTATCCCTTCCTTTATTAACTACTTATATAAATATACGCAAGATATCCTTCCACCTGTTTTGTCCGTCAGTTAGGGAGAGGAACTCAGATAATTGCTATGCACTAAATAGGTTCCACATCAATAAAGAAAAAAGAAAAAAAAGAAATGAGAAACGAAAAAAAAAAAAATGCAAGTAAATCAGAAAGGAAAAAAGAAAAAGAAAATAAGAAGACATAATGCGAATACAGAAAAGAAAAAAGCAGATGAGTAATTTGTATGACAAATATAGAGAAAGCAATATACCGAGAAAAAAAAAAAAGAACAAATACAAAACGCCATGGTTAAATGTTGCACAATTAATACAAATACAAGATACTATTCTACAGTACCTTCATCGGGAAATACAAGTGCTATAAACCAGTACACTGCTTCTACCTCACATACTTCTGTCGAAGTATTTACAGATTTTCGTGACGCTACCTCCTCAGTTGCTGAGAATACTGCTACTCCTGATGTCTCAGGATAATCAACCCATACAGAACCACTTTGCATCATTCGCTCTAATACTGCCTGTACTCGGTGGGGTTGCCACATTAAACGTTCTTCTAGCTCTTTTTGTGTGAGTGCCACACATTGTGTTCTTAGCGGAATATCTGGGTCATTACTAATTCTTGTATTTTCTTCACGGTCATTTTCACCACCTCCTTGGTTTCGTGGTAATCCAAGACGATGCATATTTAGGGTGGGAAACACCACTGGTTTCGGCGTTTTTGTTTTGACTTCGTTCCTTTCTCGTGTGTATAGATACGCTTTTATTCGTTTCTCTTGTTCTTCTAAAACGCAATTGAGCAGTGGTACATCATCGGCACTTCGTACCCCGTCTGGGGTGGTCTGAATATACTTTATACCCGCAAGCTCCACAACATTATACCCGTCTCCTAGTGCATGAAGTTTATCCAATGCCATACAGACATCTCCTTCGGTAATGACACTTTCTTTGCTGCGTCCTTCTCCAACTCCGTCATATTGTCTTTTCAAGACCTGCACGATGCGTTGGAGTGGGACGTATGCCCCGCAGAACTTGCGTTCCCGCATGCACGCCTCCACGACCTTCCCTGCAAGGCCGTAGTAAAAGTCGCCGAGGCCGAGCAGCCCGGCGAAGAGATTCCTGCGGGAGGAGATGAGATCAACGCCGAGGGAGTCCGCGAGCTGCCGGAATCGGGCCCGCACGACCGGGTCCCGCTCGATTTCCGCGCGGTGGCGGGCGGCGAGGCGGCGGAGTTGCGCGGCGAGGCCGTCGAGTTCATCCGCGATCCGCCCGACCCGCTCCGCCGTGAGCCGCGCCCCCAAATCCGCCATACGCCGCTGCGCCTCCCCTCGCCGCTGGACATGCCCCACACCCACTCCCCGCCGCATATATATATATATATATATATATGTATTTACAGACACAGCTGCAGAGATACAAAGAAGAGAGAAGAGAGAAGAAGCTGTTTTCGAGTGGTGGTAGGGGGTGGGGTAAAATATAACTCAAAAAAAGAGGATCATCAGGGATAGAGTGTACAAGAAGTTAGATCAGGTTAAATATAGGGGGAAAGAGGGAAGAGGGGTAGGGGTATGATTTTCAAACACGTCAGCCACATTCCCAAGTCATCTTCTACCTACCCAATGTGGTATTAGTTTACCACCCCAAAGACAATGGTAAAGAACTATGTATATACTTACATAAAGAGTGTGTTGTATGTGAAAAAACGGAATCTCAGAAATTATAATTGTATACAGCAATGTGCTACTTATAGAGACATTAGAATACCCAAAAGATTTCCTTCTTATCTTTTTTTTCAGTAACAGAAACCAAATAGGATAGAAACAGTTTTTAGATAACATTTCTTCTTGTACCATGAGGTGTATTATCTGCATTTTTTCTTCGTTCGTTAATTACACACGTCAGGCAACATCTTTCTACCTTTTCGCGATTAAATTACACTCGGTGTCTCCAAAACAAAAAAAAACATCTTGTAGCTCAAGAAAGACTCCCTAAGTTAACATTTCCAACTCTGGACATCTTCACGGGATTCATGCGGATATTGTGTATTATCTCCTTTTTTGTCCTCATCCAGCCAAAATCACCAGAAGCAAGAGTAAATCAGTTGCTAATATAAACTAAGAAACCAAA
The DNA here is from genome assembly GCF_022059095.1 of Trypanosoma melophagium. Lineage (NCBI taxonomy): Eukaryota > Euglenozoa > Kinetoplastea > Trypanosomatida > Trypanosomatidae > Trypanosoma > Trypanosoma melophagium. The sequence goes on along the minus strand of NW_027125194.1, from coordinate 773,002 downwards.
AGAAAATAAACACTGCATCCAATTTATCAAAAGAAGTAATATTAAAGTAGCATACGATGTATAATTCACATGTTCAACCATTTCATCCCCTGTTGCGGAATACCCCAGTGGTTACCACTAAAAAAAGAACCCATAAAAACTTTTATATAGCTAAAGATAAAGAGTGCAGAAAAAAAGAAGAGCAAAAAAAAAAAAAATAAGTATAAAACACACAGAGAAATGTGCCAACTGTATCGACAAAAAAACACATCGATTGAGTTCAAAAATCAATTATTGGAAAGAAAGAAAAAAAAAAAAACTTGCCTAACGTATGCGAATTGCTTGGGTTATATGATAAACAATTTTAATCATTTTTCTTGCTGCCGTAACAAAAAAAAATTGGAGAAAATGAACAACAAAAAGAAATCAAATCAATATGCAGTACAAATAGGCCTTACCGCAAAAGAAACAATTCTAACAATCGCAAAGGGTATTTGACGCTAGTCTCGAAATTACCGGCAGAATCATTTGCGAGAAGTTACAAAGTGGTACACTATACGCTCGAACTATTAAAAAAGCTTACCACCTGGATAAATCAGGAAAAAGGGGAAAAAATCAAAAAAAAAAAAAAATTGAGTCCGCTTGCATGTACTACCCTATTTACTCATCTTTTCAGCAAACCGAAAAAAACTTATCACGAAGAAGAGAAAAAAAACCTCTGTACCCAAGGGTCCATTAAGGATACAGAAAATTTGCGGTCCCATATTACTTTCAAACATTTCAACCAAAAAATAAAACATAAGAAAAAAACACGTGAAATCTTATATCATCTCCAAACAAAAAAAAGTTAGAGTAACCAAAAAAACAAACCAATTTAATGTTAAGAAAAACGAATGCGGCGTGCCTCAAACTCCGGGGTTCCAAATATCTTAAAACATTTCAAAAACCAGCCTGCGATCTTATCTTCGAACCGATCAGACAAAAGCGCACTGTGATTCGTCATAAGAAGCTTATCGTCACCAATATTCCAGAGTGGGGACTCGGGTGGGAACGGCTCCTTCGTGAACACATCCACAGCGGCACCGGCAATAACACCGTCCCGCAGAGCACACGCGAGGTGCTCCTCGTTTTGTGTGAGGCCGCGGCCAATGTTGATGTAGATTGCGCTTGGCTTCATCAGGGCAAATCGCTCCTTGTTGAAGAACTCCCTCGTCTCCTCTGTTCCTGGTAGGATGTTGACCACAAAGTCGGACTCACGAAGCACGCGATCACGCGCCGCATCACCGTGCACCACGTGCACACCGTATTCATCCACGTTGGCAGTCGGGGCTGAACGCTTCACGCCTGTAACCTCCATTCCCATTGTGACTGCAAGCTTCGCTGTGGCGTGGCCAATGTCACCATAGCCAATAATACCCATCTTCTGTCCACGCAGCTCGATCATGTTGAAGGGGTCCCACTTGTGCTCGGCGCGGCTCGCCAGCAGACGCCATGTCTGGCGGTTGAAGTACAGCATGGAGTAGATTACATGCTCTGCCAGGATGGGCGAGTAACAACCACGGGCATTTGTGAATGGAATATCCTTCAGCTCCTTTGTGAGTTCGTCCAGTCTGTAGGCGTCAAGGCCTGAAGAGAGACTGTGGATCCAGCGAACGCGGCGCTGCTCCTTTGGCAGATTGTAGTCATCGCAGAGATATTCAATTGCATCGTGTCCGATAGCCCCAGCAATAATGAGAATGATTGGTTCATTAGATAACTTCGCGTCTTTCAAATCCTTTACAGGGTCCTCAGAAGATTGTACAATCCTTTTCACACCAACGTTCTGAGACACATAATTCGCAAACTTGTTTATCTTCTCCCTTGAGAGGTCAAACGCCACGCACAAAGTGCACTGAGAGAGATCCGTCCTCATACTTTCAAACGTTTTTATTTTCCCTGGTAACAGAACTTAAAAAAAAATTACAAAAAAAGTAAATTCGGTTATTACAAAAGAAAGTGAAACCTCACGTAAAAACGAGCAAATAAACATTATCACAATTAAGGAAAAAATTATGAACACCCTTTCTCTCCACCAAAAATGGATGTAACGGTCAGTATCCTGTGCTTTTACATGGCTGATAGCCACTAAGAGGCTTTCCACTTAAAAAATCGTTGGCATTGGTTAGAAAAATATCAACAGTCTTTCGTATAGAACCCTCGGTCGTACAGGCGTTATGAGAAGTTAGAAGCAACTTATCGTCACCAATATTCCAGAGTGGGGACTCGGGTGGGAACGGCTCCTTCGTGAACACATCCACAGCGGCACCGGCAATAACACCGTCCCGCAGAGCACACGCGAGGTGCTCCTCGTTTTGTGTGAGGCCGCGGCCAATGTTGATGTAGATTGCGCTTGGCTTCATCAGGGCAAATCGCTCCTTGTTGAAGAACTCCCTCGTCTCCTCTGTTCCTGGTAGGATGTTGACCACAAAGTCGGACTCACGAAGCACGCGATCACGCGCCGCATCACCGTGCACCACGTGCACACCGTATTCATCCACGTTGACAGTCGGGGCTGAACGCTTCACGCCTGTAACCTCCATTCCCATTGTGACTGCAAGCTTCGCTGTGGCGTGGCCAATGTCACCATAGCCAATAATACCCATCTTCTGTCCACGCAGCTCGATCATGTTGAAGGGGTCCCACTTGTGCTCGGCGCGGCTCGCCAGCAGACGCCATGTCTGGCGGTTGAAGTACAGCATGGAGTAGATTACATGCTCTGCCAGGATGGGCGAGTCCCCTCCCATTTCATATTCCATCGTTTTCTTTTGCTTATTCTTTCTATTTCCCTTCCTTTTTTGTACCCCCGTAATCACCAAAACAGTAAAAAAAAATGTGTCGTTTTCTTTTTATTCTTCGTTTTACCCCTACTGCTGTTTACATTCCCTACATTACCTCAGTAACCACGGGCCAAGTCCACAAGGTACGTATCCAACTTCCCAGTCTCCACGTACTTCTCCACCAGTCCAATGAAGCGCCGAACCGACGAGGGGACCAGATCAGCAGTCCTGTCCGCCGAGTGGGCTGATAGCAGCAACTTATCGTCACCAATATTCCAGAGTGGGGACTCGGGTGGGAACGGCTCCTTCGTGAACACATCCACAGCGGCACCGGCAATAACACCGTCCCGCAGAGCACACGCGAGGTGCTCCTCGTTTTGTGTGAGGCCGCGGCCAATGTTGATGTAGATTGCGCTTGGCTTCATCAGGGCAAATCGCTCCTTGTTGAAGAACTCCTCGTCTCCTCTGTTCCTGGTAGGATGTTGACCACAAAGTCGGACTCACGAAGCACGCGATCACGCGCCGCATCACCGTGCACCACGTGCACACCGTATTCATCCACGTTGGCAGTCGGGGCTGAACGCTTCACGCCTGTAACCTCCATTCCCATTGTGACTGCAAGCTTCGCTGTGGCGTGGCCAATGTCACCATAGCCAATAATACCCATCTTCTGTCCACGCAGCTCGATCATGTTAAAGGGGTCCCACTTGTGCTCGGCGCGGCTCGCCAGCAGACGCCATGTCTGGCGGTTGAAGTACAGCATGGAGTAGATTACATGCTCTGCCAGGATGGGCGAGTAACAACCATGGCCGTTTGCGAAGGGGATATCCTTCAGCTCCTTTGTGAGTAGACCCAGCCTGTACACATCCACACCAGCTGTCAGTGAGTAGACCCAGCGAACGCGGCGCCGCTCCTTTGGCAGATTGTAGTCATCGCACAGGTCCTTGATCGCGTCGTGTCCCACAGCACCCTCCACAAACAGGATGATCGCGTCCCCAGAGTTCTTGGCCTCCTGAAAATCAAGTGGCGCCGAGCCGAGGGTGATGGACTTGGCCAAGTGGCTAAGGTGCTTGCTGAACGCGCTCTTGTAGTACTCGACATTATTGGCGGTTGCGGTGGCTACGCACAGTCTGAATGTCATCTTGCAGATAGTGTGTTGAGGTATGAGGAGAATAAAAATGCTTTATTTTCTTTTTCTTTTCTAATGGGTGATCAGGAAAATGCATGCGGAGAAACAAATAAAAGTAAGAAAAATGTGCTAGTACGGATCGGAAGGAGAGCCAACAGAAACCTCCCAGAGCATGCGCAGATAACACCAAATACGATGAGAAGGCGATGGTTTTGCTTCTTTACCATGTGTTACACCTCTCTAGAAGGCTACAAAAAGAAATATCGTAAAACAACAACAGCAACAACAACAAAAACCCTTTTTCCATGCACGAGTCTCCCATTTCATATTCCATCGTTTTCTTTTGCTTATTCTTTCTATTTCCCCTTCCTTTTTTGTACCCCCGTAATCACCAAAACAGTAAAAAAAAATGTGTCGTTTTCTTTTATTCTTCGTTTTACCCCTACTGCTGTTTACATTCCCTACATTACCTCAGTAACCACGGGCCAAGTCCACAAGGTACGTATCCAACTTCCCAGTCTCCACGTACTTCTCCACCAGTCCAATGAAGCGCCGAACCGACGAGGGGACCAGATCAGCAGTCCTGTCCGCCGAGTGGGCTGATAGCAGCAACTTATCGTCACCAATATTCCAGAGTGGGGACTCGGGTGGGAACGGCTCCTTCGTGAACACATCCACAGCGGCACCGGCAATAACACCGTCCCGCAGAGCACACGCGAGGTGCTCCTCGTTTTGTGTGAGGCCGCGGCCAATGTTGATGTAGATTGCGCTTGGCTTCATCAGGGCAAATCGCTCCTTGTTGAAGAACTCCCTCGTCTCCTCTGTTCCTGGTAGGATGTTGACCACAAAGTCGGACTCACGAAGCACGCGATCACGCGCCGCATCACCGTGCACCACGTGCACACCGTATTCATCCACGTTGGCAGTCGGGGCTGAACGCTTCACGCCTGTAACCTCCATTCCCATTGTGACTGCAAGCTTCGCTGTGGCGTGGCCAATGTCACCATAGCCAATAATACCCATCTTCTGTCCACGCAGCTCGATCATGTTAAAGGGGTCCCACTTGTGCTCGGCGCGGCTCGCCAGCAGACGCCATGTCTGGCGGTTGAAGTACAGCATGGAGTAGATTACATGCTCTGCCAGGATGGGCGAGTAACAACCATGGCCGTTTGCGAAGGGGATATCCTTCAGCTCCTTTGTGAGTAGACCCAGCCTGTACACATCCACACCAGCTGTCAGTGAGTAGACCCAGCGAACGCGGCGCCGCTCCTTTGGCAGATTGTAGTCATCGCACAGGTCCTTGATCGCGTCGTGTCCCACAGCACCCTCCACAAACAGGATGATCGCGTCCCCAGAGTTCTTGGCCTCCTGAAAATCAAGTGGCGCCGAGCCGAGGGTGATGGACTTGGCCAAGTGGCTAAGGTGCTTGCTGAACGCGCTCTTGTAGTACTCGACATTATTGGCGGTTGCGGTGGCTACGCACAGTCTGAATGTCATCTTGCAGATAGTGTGTTGAGGTATGAGGAGAATAAAAATGCTTTATTTTCTTTTTCTTTTCTAATGGGTGATCAGGAAAATGCATGCGGAGAAACAAATAAAAGTAAGAAAAATGTGCTAGTACGGATCGGAAGGAGAGCCAACAGAAACCTCCCAGAGCATGCGCAGATAACACCAAATACGATGAGAAGGCGATGGTTTTTGCTTCTTTACCATGTGTTACACCTCTCTAGAAGGCTACAAAAAGAAATATCGTAAAACAACAACAGCAACAACAACAAAAACCCTTTTTCCATGCACGAGTCTCCCATTTCATATTCCATCGTTTTCTTTTGCTTATTCTTTCTATTTCCCCTTCCTTTTTTGTACCCCCGTAATCACCAAAACAGTAAAAAAAATGTGTCGTTTTCTTTTATTCTTCGTTTTACCCCTACTGCTGTTTACATTCCCTACATTACCTCAGTAACCACGGGCCAAGTCCACAAGGTACGTATCCAACTTCCCAGTCTCCACGTACTTCTCCACCAGTCCAATGAAGCGCCGAACCGACGAGGGGACCAGATCAGCAGTCCTGTCCGCCGAGTGGGCTGATAGCAGCAACTTATCGTCACCAATATTCCAGAGTGGGGACTCGGGTGGGAACGGCTCCTTCGTGAACACATCCACAGCGGCACCGGCAATAACACCGTCCCGCAGAGCACACGCGAGGTGCTCCTCGTTTTGTGTGAGGCCGCGGCCAATGTTGATGTAGATTGCGCTTGGCTTCATCAGGGCAAATCGCTCCTTGTTGAAGAACTCCCTCGTCTCCTCTGTTCCTGGTAGGATGTTGACCACAAAGTCGGACTCACGAAGCACGCGATCACGCGCCGCATCACCGTGCACCACGTGCACACCGTATTCATCCACGTTGGCAGTCGGGGCTGAACGCTTCACGCCTGTAACCTCCATTCCCATTGTGACTGCAAGCTTCGCTGTGGCGTGGCCAATGTCACCATAGCCAATAATACCCATCTTCTGTCCACGCAGCTCGATCATGTTAAAGGGGTCCCACTTGTGCTCGGCGCGGCTCGCCAGCAGACGCCATGTCTGGCGGTTGAAGTACAGCATGGAGTAGATTACATGCTCTGCCAGGATGGGCGAGTAACAACCATGGCCGTTTGCGAAGGGGATATCCTTCAGCTCCTTTGTGAGTAGACCCAGCCTGTACACATCCACACCAGCTGTCAGTGAGTAGACCCAGCGAACGCGGCGCCGCTCCTTTGGCAGATTGTAGTCATCGCACAGGTCCTTGATCGCGTCGTGTCCCACAGCACCCTCCACAAACAGGATGATCGCGTCCCCAGAGTTCTTGGCCTCCTGAAAATCAAGTGGCGCCGAGCCGAGGGTGATGGACTTGGCCAAGTGGCTAAGGTGCTTGCTGAACGCGCTCTTGTAGTACTCGACATTATTGGCGGTTGCGGTGGCTACGCACAGTCTGAATGTCATCTTGCAGATAGTGTGTTGAGGTATGAGGAGAATAAAAATGCTTTATTTTCTTTTTCTTTTCTAATGGGTGATCAGGAAAATGCATGCGGAGAAACAAATAAAAGTAAGAAAAATGTGCTAGTACGGATCGGAAGGAGAGCCAACAGAAACCTCCCAGAGCATGCGCAGATAACACCAAATACGATGAGAAGGCGATGGTTTTGCTTCTTTACCATGTGTTACACCTCTCTAGAAGGCTACAAAAAGAAATATCGTAAAACAACAACAGCAACAACAACAAAAACCCTTTTTCCATGCACGAGTCTCCCATTTCATATTCCATCGTTTTCTTTTGCTTATTCTTTCTATTTCCCCTTCCTTTTTTGTACCCCCGTAATCACCAAAACAGTAAAAAAAAATGTGTCGTTTTCTTTTATTCTTCGTTTTACCCCTACTGCTGTTTACATTCCCTACATTACCTCAGTAACCACGGGCCAAGTCCACAAGGTACGTATCCAACTTCCCAGTCTCCACGTACTTCTCCACCAGTCCAATGAAGCGCCGAACCGACGAGGGGACCAGATCAGCAGTCCTGTCCGCCGAGTGGGCTGATAGCAGCAACTTATCGTCACCAATATTCCAGAGTGGGGACTCGGGTGGGAACGGCTCCTTCGTGAACACATCCACAGCGGCACCGGCAATAACACCGTCCCGCAGAGCACACGCGAGGTGCTCCTCGTTTTGTGTGAGGCCGCGGCCAATGTTGATGTAGATTGCGCTTGGCTTCATCAGGGCAAATCGCTCCTTGTTGAAGAACTCCCTCGTCTCCTCTGTTCCTGGTAGGATGTTGACCACAAAGTCGGACTCACGAAGCACGCGATCACGCGCCGCATCACCGTGCACCACGTGCACACCGTATTCATCCACGTTGGCAGTCGGGGCTGAACGCTTCACGCCTGTAACCTCCATTCCCATTGTGACTGCAAGCTTCGCTGTGGCGTGGCCAATGTCACCATAGCCAATAATACCCATCTTCTGTCCACGCAGCTCGATCATGTTAAAGGGGTCCCACTTGTGCTCGGCGCGGCTCGCCAGCAGACGCCATGTCTGGCGGTTGAAGTACAGCATGGAGTAGATTACATGCTCTGCCAGGATGGGCGAGTAACAACCATGGCCGTTTGCGAAGGGGATATCCTTCAGCTCCTTTGTGAGTAGACCCAGCCTGTACACATCCACACCAGCTGTCAGTGAGTAGACCCAGCGAACGCGGCGCCGCTCCTTTGGCAGATTGTAGTCATCGCACAGGTCCTTGATCGCGTCGTGTCCCACAGCACCCTCCACAAACAGGATGATCGCGTCCCCAGAGTTCTTGGCCTCCTGAAAATCAAGTGGCGCCGAGCCGAGGGTGATGGACTTGGCCAAGTGGCTAAGGTGCTTGCTGAACGCGCTCTTGTAGTACTCGACATTATTGGCGGTTGCGGTGGCTACGCACAGTCTGAATGTCATCTTGCAGATAGTGTGTTGAGGTATGAGGAGAATAAAAATGCTTTATTTTCTTTTTCTTTTCTAATGGGTGATCAGGAAAATGCATGCGGAGAAACAAATAAAAGTAAGAAAAATGTGCTAGTACGGATCGGAAGGAGAGCCAACAGAAACCTCCCAGAGCATGCGCAGATAACACCAAATACGATGAGAAGGCGATGGTTTTGCTTCTTTACCATGTGTTACACCTCTCTAGAAGGCTACAAAAAGAAATATCGTAAAACAACAACAGCAACAACAACAAAAACCCTTTTTCCATGCACGAGTCTCCCATTTCATATTCCATCGTTTTCTTTTGCTTATTCTTTCTATTTCCCCTTCCTTTTTTTGTACCCCCGTAATCACCAAAACAGTAAAAAAAAATGTGTCGTTTTCTTTTATTCTTCGTTTTACCCCTACTGCTGTTTACATTCCCTACATTACCTCAGTAACCACGGGCCAAGTCCACAAGGTACGTATCCAACTTCCCAGTCTCCACGTACTTCTCCACCAGTCCAATGAAGCGCCGAACCGACGAGGGGACCAGATCAGCAGTCCTGTCCGCCGAGTGGGCTGATAGCAGCAACTTATCGTCACCAATATTCCAGAGTGGGGACTCGGGTGGGAACGGCTCCTTCGTGAACACATCCACAGCGGCACCGGCAATAACACCGTCCCGCAGAGCACACGCGAGGTGCTCCTCGTTTTGTGTGAGGCCGCGGCCAATGTTGATGTAGATTGCGCTTGGCTTCATCAGGGCAAATCGCTCCTTGTTGAAGAACTCCCTCGTCTCCTCTGTTCCTGGTAGGATGTTGACCACAAAGTCGGACTCACGAAGCACGCGATCACGCGCCGCATCACCGTGCACCACGTGCACACCGTATTCATCCACGTTGGCAGTCGGGGCTGAACGCTTCACGCCTGTAACCTCCATTCCCATTGTGACTGCAAGCTTCGCTGTGGCGTGGCCAATGTCACCATAGCCAATAATACCCATCTTCTGTCCACGCAGCTCGATCATGTTAAAGGGGTCCCACTTGTGCTCGGCGCGGCTCGCCAGCAGACGCCATGTCTGGCGGTTGAAGTACAGCATGGAGTAGATTACATGCTCTGCCAGGATGGGCGAGTAACAACCATGGCCGTTTGCGAAGGGGATATCCTTCAGCTCCTTTGTGAGTAGACCCAGCCTGTACACATCCACACCAGCTGTCAGTGAGTAGACCCAGCGAACGCGGCGCCGCTCCTTTGGCAGATTGTAGTCATCGCACAGGTCCTTGATCGCGTCGTGTCCCACAGCACCCTCCACAAACAGGATGATCGCGTCCCCAGAGTTCTTGGCCTCCTGAAAATCAAGTGGCGCCGAGCCGAGGGTGATGGACTTGGCCAAGTGGCTAAGGTGCTTGCTGAACGCGCTCTTGTAGTACTCGACATTATTGGCGGTTGCGGTGGCTACGCACAGTCTGAATGTCATCTTGCAGATAGTGTGTTGAGGTATGAGGAGAATAAAAATGCTTTATTTTCTTTTTCTTTTCTAATGGGTGATCAGGAAAATGCATGCGGAGAAACAAATAAAAGTAAGAAAAATGTGCTAGTACGGATCGGAAGGAGAGCCAACAGAAACCTCCCAGAGCATGCGCAGATAACACCAAATACGATGAGAAGGCGATGGTTTTTGCTTCTTTACCATGTGTTACACCTCTCTAGAAGGCTACAAAAAGAAATATCGTAAAACAACAACAGCAACAACAACAAAAACCCTTTTTCCATGCACGAGTCTCCCATTTCATATTCCATCGTTTTCTTTTGCTTATTCTTTCTATTTCCCCTTCCTTTTTTGTACCCCCGTAATCACCAAAACAGTAAAAAAAATGTGTCGTTTTCTTTTATTCTTCGTTTTACCCCTACTGCTGTTTACATTCCCTACATTACCTCAGTAACCACGGGCCAAGTCCACAAGGTACGTATCCAACTTCCCAGTCTCCACGTACTTCTCCACCAGTCCAATGAAGCGCCGAACCGACGAGGGGACCAGATCAGCAGTCCTGTCCGCCGAGTGGGCTGATAGCAGCAACTTATCGTCACCAATATTCCAGAGTGGGGACTCGGGTGGGAACGGCTCCTTCGTGAACACATCCACAGCGGCACCGGCAATAACACCGTCCCGCAGAGCACACGCGAGGTGCTCCTCGTTTTGTGTGAGGCCGCGGCCAATGTTGATGTAGATTGCGCTTGGCTTCATCAGGGCAAATCGCTCCTTGTTGAAGAACTCCCTCGTCTCCTCTGTTCCTGGTAGGATGTTGACCACAAAGTCGGACTCACGAAGCACGCGATCACGCGCCGCATCACCGTGCACCACGTGCACACCGTATTCATCCACGTTGGCAGTCGGGGCTGAACGCTTCACGCCTGTAACCTCCATTCCCATTGTGACTGCAAGCTTCGCTGTGGCGTGGCCAATGTCACCATAGCCAATAATACCCATCTTCTGTCCACGCAGCTCGATCATGTTAAAGGGGTCCCACTTGTGCTCGGCGCGGCTCGCCAGCAGACGCCATGTCTGGCGGTTGAAGTACAGCATGGAGTAGATTACATGCTCTGCCAGGATGGGCGAGTAACAACCATGGCCGTTTGCGAAGGGGATATCCTTCAGCTCCTTTGTGAGTAGACCCAGCCTGTACACATCCACACCAGCTGTCAGTGAGTAGACCCAGCGAACGCGGCGCCGCTCCTTTGGCAGATTGTAGTCATCGCACAGGTCCTTGATCGCGTCGTGTCCCACAGCACCCTCCACAAACAGGATGATCGCGTCCCCAGAGTTCTTGGCCTCCTGAAAATCAAGTGGCGCCGAGCCGAGGGTGATGGACTTGGCCAAGTGGCTAAGGTGCTTGCTGAACGCGCTCTTGTAGTACTCGACATTATTGGCGGTTGCGGTGGCTACGCACAGTCTGAATGTCATCTTGCAGATAGTGTGTTGAGGTATGAGGAGAATAAAAATGCTTTATTTTCTTTTTCTTTTCTAATGGGTGATCAGGAAAATGCATGCGGAGAAACAAATAAAAGTAAGAAAAATGTGCTAGTACGGATCGGAAGGAGAGCCAACAGAAACCTCCCAGAGCATGCGCAGATAACACCAAATACGATGAGAAGGCGATGGTTTTTGCTTCTTTACCATGTGTTACACCTCTCTAGAAGGCTACAAAAAGAAATATCGTAAAACAACAACAGCAACAACAACAAAAACCCTTTTTCCATGCACGAGTCTCCCATTTCATATTCCATCGTTTTCTTTTGCTTATTCTTTCTATTTCCCCTTCCTTTTTTGTACCCCCGTAATCACCAAAACAGTAAAAAAAAATGTGTCGTTTTCTTTTATTCTTCGTTTTACCCCTACTGCTGTTTACATTCCCTACATTACCTCAGTAACCACGGGCCAAGTCCACAAGGTACGTATCCAACTTCCCAGTCTCCACGTACTTCTCCACCAGTCCAATGAAGCGCCGAACCGACGAGGGGACCAGATCAGCAGTCCTGTCCGCCGAGTGGGCTGATAGCAGCAACTTATCGTCACCAATATTCCAGAGTGGGGACTCGGGTGGGAACGGCTCCTTCGTGAACACATCCACAGCGGCACCGGCAATAACACCGTCCCGCAGAGCACACGCGAGGTGCTCCTCGTTTTGTGTGAGGCCGCGGCCAATGTTGATGTAGATTGCGCTTGGCTTCATCAGGGCAAATCGCTCCTTGTTGAAGAACTCCCTCGTCTCCTCTGTTCCTGGTAGGATGTTGACCACAAAGTCGGACTCACGAAGCACGCGATCACGCGCCGCATCACCGTGCACCACGTGCACACCGTATTCATCCACGTTGGCAGTCGGGGCTGAACGCTTCACGCCTGTAACCTCCATTCCCATTGTGACTGCAAGCTTCGCTGTGGCGTGGCCAATGTCACCATAGCCAATAATACCCATCTTCTGTCCACGCAGCTCGATCATGTTAAAGGGGTCCCACTTGTGCTCGGCGCGGCTCGCCAGCAGACGCCATGTCTGGCGGTTGAAGTACAGCATGGAGTAGATTACATGCTCTGCCAGGATGGGCGAGTAACAACCATGGCCGTTTGCGAAGGGGATATCCTTCAGCTCCTTTGTGAGTAGACCCAGCCTGTACACATCCACACCAGCTGTCAGTGAGTAGACCCAGCGAACGCGGCGCCGCTCCTTTGGCAGATTGTAGTCATCGCACAGGTCCTTGATCGCGTCGTGTCCCACAGCACCCTCCACAAACAGGATGATCGCGTCCCCAGAGTTCTTGGCCTCCTGAAAATCAAGTGGCGCCGAGCCGAGGGTGATGGACTTGGCCAAGTGGCTAAGGTGCTTGCTGAACGCGCTCTTGTAGTACTCGACATTATTGGCGGTTGCGGTGGCTACGCACAGTCTGAATGTCATCTTGCAGATAGTGTGTTGAGGTATGAGGAGAATAAAAATGCTTTATTTTCTTTTTCTTTTCTAATGGGTGATCAGGAAAATGCATGCGGAGAAACAAATAAAAGTAAGAAAAATGTGCTAGTACGGATCGGAAGGAGAGCCAACAGAAACCTCCCAGAGCATGCGCAGATAACACCAAATACGATGAGAAGGCGATGGTTTTTGCTTCTTTACCATGTGTTACACCTCTCTAGAAGGCTACAAAAAGAAATATCGTAAAACAACAACAGCAACAACAACAAAAACCCTTTTTCCATGCACGAGTCTCCCATTTCATATTCCATCGTTTTCTTTTGCTTATTCTTTCTATTTCCCCTTCCTTCCAGTCCAATGAAGCGCCGAACCGACGAGGGGACCAGATCAGCAGTCCTGTCCGCCGAGTGGGCTGATAGCAGCAACTTATCGTCACCAATATTCCAGAGTGGGGACTCGGGTGGGAACGGCTCCTTCGTGAACACATCCACAGCGGCACCGGCAATAACACCGTCCCGCAGAGCACACGCGAGGTGCTCCTCGTTTTGTGTGAGGCCGCGGCCAATGTTGATGTAGATTGCGCTTGGCTTCATCAGGGCAAATCGCTCCTTGTTGAAGAACTCCCTCGTCTCCTCTGTTCCTGGTAGGATGTTGACCACAAAGTCGGACTCACGAAGCACGCGATCACGCGCCGCATCACCGTGCACCACGTGCACACCGTATTCATCCACGTTGGCAGTCGGGGCTGAACGCTTCACGCCTGTAACCTCCATTCCCATTGTGACTGCAAGCTTCGCTGTGGCGTGGCCAATGTCACCATAGCCAATAATACCCATCTTCTGTCCACGCAGCTCGATCATGTTAAAGGGGTCCCACTTGTGCTCGGCGCGGCTCGCCAGCAGACGCCATGTCTGGCGGTTGAAGTACAGCATGGAGTAGATTACATGCTCTGCCAGGATGGGCGAGTAACAACCATGGCCGTTTGCGAAGGGGATATCCTTCAGCTCCTTTGTGAGTAGACCCAGCCTGTACACATCCACACCAGCTGTCAGTGAGTAGACCCAGCGAACGCGGCGCCGCTCCTTTGGCAGATTGTAGTCATCGCACAGGTCCTTGATCGCGTCGTGTCCCACAGCACCCTCCACAAACAGGATGATCGCGTCCCCAGAGTTCTTGGCCTCCTGAAAATCAAGTGGCGCCGAGCCGAGGGTGATGGACTTGGCCAAGTGGCTAAGGTGCTTGCTGAACGCGCTCTTGTAGTACTCGACATTATTGGCGGTTGCGGTGGCTACGCACAGTCTGAATGTCATCTTGCAGATAGTGTGTTGAGGTATGAGGAGAATAAAAATGCTTTATTTTCTTTTTCTTTTCTAATGGGTGATCAGGAAAATGCATGCGGAGAAACAAATAAAAGTAAGAAAAATGTGCTAGTACGGATCGGAAGGAGAGCCAACAGAAACCTCCCAGAGCATGCGCAGATAACACCAAATACGATGAGAAGGCGATGGTTTTTGCTTCTTTACCATGTGTTACACCTCTCTAGAAGGCTACAAAAAGAAATATCGTAAAACAACAACAGCAACAACAACAAAAACCCTTTTTCCATGCACGAGTCTCCCATTTCATATTCCATCGTTTTCTTTTGCTTATTCTTTCTATTTCCCCTTCCTTTTTTGTACCCCCGTAATCACCAAAACAGTAAAAAAAAATGTGTCGTTTTCTTTTATTCTTCGTTTTACCCCTACTGCTGTTTACATTCCCTACATTACCTCAGTAACCACGGGCCAAGTCCACAAGGTACGTATCCAACTTCCCAGTCTCCACGTACTTCTCCACCAGTCCAATGAAGCGCCGAACCGACGAGGGGACCAGATCAGCAGTCCTGTCCGCCGAGTGGGCTGATAGCAGCAACTTATCGTCACCAATATTCCAGAGTGGGGACTCGGGTGGGAACGGCTCCTTCGTGAACACATCCACAGCGGCACCGGCAATAACACCGTCCCGCAGAGCACACGCGAGGTGCTCCTCGTTTTGTGTGAGGCCGCGGCCAATGTTGATGTAGATTGCGCTTGGCTTCATCAGGGCAAATCGCTCCTTGTTGAAGAACTCCCTCGTCTCCTCTGTTCCTGGTAGGATGTTGACCACAAAGTCGGACTCACGAAGCACGCGATCACGCGCCGCATCACCGTGCACCACGTGCACACCGTATTCATCCACGTTGGCAGTCGGGGCTGAACGCTTCACGCCTGTAACCTCCATTCCCATTGTGACTGCAAGCTTCGCTGTGGCGTGGCCAATGTCACCATAGCCAATAATACCCATCTTCTGTCCACGCAGCTCGATCATGTTAAAGGGGTCCCACTTGTGCTCGGCGCGGCTCGCCAGCAGACGCCATGTCTGGCGGTTGAAGTACAGCATGGAGTAGATTACATGCTCTGCCAGGATGGGCGAGTAACAACCATGGCCGTTTGCGAAGGGGATATCCTTCAGCTCCTTTGTGAGTAGACCCAGCCTGTACACATCCACGCCAGCTGTCAGTGAGTAGACCCAGCGAACGCGGCGCCGCTCCTTTGGCAGATTGTAGTCATCGCACAGGTCCTTGATCGCGTCGTGTCCCACAGCACCCTCCACAAACAGGATGATCGCGTCCCCAGAGTTCTTGGCCTCCTGAAAATCAAGTGGCGCCGAGCCGAGGGTGATGGACTTGGCCAAGTGGCTAAGGTGCTTGCTGAACGCGCTCTTGTAGTACTCGACATTATTGGCGGTTGCGGTGGCTACGCACAGTCTGAATGTCATCTTGCAGATAGTGTGTTGAGGTATGAGGAGAATAAAAATGCTTTATTTTCTTTTTCTTTTCTAATGGGTGATCAGGAAAATGCATGCGGAGAAACAAATAAAAGTAAGAAAAATGTGCTAGTACGGATCGGAAGGAGAGCCAACAGAAACCTCCCAGAGCATGCGCAGATAACACCAAATACGATGAGAAGGCGATGGTTTTTGCTTCTTTACCATGTGTTACACCTCTCTAGAAGGCTACAAAAAGAAATATCGTAAAACAACAACAGCAACAACAACAAAAACCCTTTTTCCATGCACGAGTCTCCCATTTCATATTCCATCGTTTTCTTTTGCTTATTCTTTCTATTTCCCCTTCCTTTTTTGTACCCCCGTAATCACCAAAACAGTAAAAAAAATGTGTCGTTTTCTTTTGTTCTTCGTTTTACCCCTACTGCTGTTTACATTCCCTACATTACCTCAGTAACCACGGGCCAAGTCCACAAGGTACGTATCCAACTTCCCAGTCTCCACGTACTTCTCCACCAGTCCAATGAAGCGCCGAACCGACGAGGGGACCAGATCAGCAGTCCTGTCCGCCGAGTGGGCTGATAGCAGCAACTTATCGTCACCAATATTCCAGAGTGGGGACTCGGGTGGGAACGGCTCCTTCGTGAACACATCCACAGCGGCACCGGCAATAACACCGTCCCGCAGAGCACACGCGAGGTGCTCCTCGTTTTGTGTGAGGCCGCGGCCAATGTTGATGTAGATTGCGCTTGGCTTCATCAGGGCAAATCGCTCCTTGTTGAAGAACTCCCTCGTCTCCTCTGTTCCTGGTAGGATGTTGACCACAAAGTCGGACTCACGAAGCACGCGATCACGCGCCGCATCACCGTGCACCACGTGCACACCGTATTCATCCACGTTGGCAGTCGGGGCTGAACGCTTCACGCCTGTAACCTCCATTCCCATTGTGACTGCAAGCTTCGCTGTGGCGTGGCCAATGTCACCATAGCCAATAATACCCATCTTCTGTCCACGCAGCTCGATCATGTTAAAGGGGGTCCCACTTGTGCTCGGCGCGGCTCGCCAGCAGACGCCATGTCTGGCGGTTGAAGTACAGCATGGAGTAGATTACATGCTCTGCCAGGATGGGCGAGTAACAACCATGGCCGTTTGCGAAGGGGATATCCTTCAGCTCCTTTGTGAGTAGACCCAGCCTGTACACATCCACACCAGCTGTCAGTGAGTAGACCCAGCGAACGCGGCGCCGCTCCTTTGGCAGATTGTAGTCATCGCACAGGTCCTTGATCGCGTCGTGTCCCACAGCACCCTCCACAAACAGGATGATCGCGTCCCCAGAGTTCTTGGCCTCCTGAAAATCAAGTGGCGCCGAGCCGAGGGTGATGGACTTGGCCAAGTGGCTAAGGTGCTTGCTGAACGCGCTCTTGTAGTACTCGACATTATTGGCGGTTGCGGTGGCTACGCACAGTCTGAATGTCATCTTGCAGATAGTGTGTTGAGGTATGAGGAGAATAAAAATGCTTTATTTTCTTTTTCTTTTCTAATGGGTGATCAGGAAAATGCATGCGGAGAAACAAATAAAAGTAAGAAAAATGTGCTAGTACGGATCGGAAGGAGAGCCAACAGAAACCTCCCAGAGCATGCGCAGATAACACCAAATACGATGAGAAGGCGATGGTTTTTGCTTCTTTACCATGTGTTACACCTCTCTAGAAGGCTACAAAAAGAAATATCGTAAAACAACAACAGCAACAACAACAAAAACCCTTTTTCCATGCACGAGTCTCCCATTTCATATTCCATCGTTTTCTTTTGCTTATTCTTTCTATTTCCCCTTCCTTTTTTGTACCCCCGTAATCACCAAAACAGTAAAAAAAAATGTGTCGTTTTCTTTTATTCTTCGTTTTACCCCTACTGCTGTTTACATTCCCTACATTACCTCAGTAACCACGGGCCAAGTCCACAAGGTACGTATCCAACTTCCCAGTCTCCACGTACTTCTCCACCAGTCCAATGAAGCGCCGAACCGACGAGGGGACCAGATCAGCAGTCCTGTCCGCCGAGTGGGCTGATAGCAGCAACTTATCGTCACCAATATTCCAGAGTGGGGACTCGGGTGGGAACGGCTCCTTCGTGAACACATCCACAGCGGCACCGGCAATAACACCGTCCCGCAGAGCACACGCGAGGTGCTCCTCGTTTTGTGTGAGGCCGCGGCCAATGTTGATGTAGATTGCGCTTGGCTTCATCAGGGCAAATCGCTCCTTGTTGAAGAACTCCCTCGTCTCCTCTGTTCCTGGTAGGATGTTGACCACAAAGTCGGACTCACGAAGCACGCGATCACGCGCCGCATCACCGTGCACCACGTGCACACCGTATTCATCCACGTTGGCAGTCGGGGCTGAACGCTTCACGCCTGTAACCTCCATTCCCATTGTGACTGCAAGCTTCGCTGTGGCGTGGCCAATGTCACCATAGCCAATAATACCCATCTTCTGTCCACGCAGCTCGATCATGTTAAAGGGGTCCCACTTGTGCTCGGCGCGGCTCGCCAGCAGACGCCATGTCTGGCGGTTGAAGTACAGCATGGAGTAGATTACATGCTCTGCCAGGATGGGCGAGTAACAACCATGGCCGTTTGCGAAGGGGATATCCTTCAGCTCCTTTGTGAGTAGACCCAGCCTGTACACATCCACACCAGCTGTCAGTGAGTAGACCCAGCGAACGCGGCGCCGCTCCTTTGGCAGATTGTAGTCATCGCACAGGTCCTTGATCGCGTCGTGTCCCACAGCACCCTCCACAAACAGGATGATCGCGTCCCCAGAGTTCTTGACCTCCTGAAAATCAAGTGGCGCCGAGCCGAGGGTGATGGACTTGGCCAAGTGGCTAAGGTGCTTGCTGAACGCGCTCTTGTAGTACTCGACATTATTGGCGGTTGCGGTGGCTACGCACAGTCTGAATGTCATCTTGCAGATAGTGTGTTGAGGTATGAGGAGAATAAAAATGCTTTATTTTCTTTTTCTTTTCTAATGGGTGATCAGGAAAATGCATGCGGAGAAACAAATAAAAGTAAGAAAAATGTGCTAGTACGGATCGGAAGGAGAGCCAACAGAAACCTCCCAGAGCATGCGCAGATAACACCAAATACGATGAGAAGGCGATGGTTTTTGCTTCTTTACCATGTGTTACACCTCTCTAGAAGGCTACAAAAAGAAATATCGTAAAACAACAACAGCAACAACAACAAAAACCCTTTTTTCATGCACGAGTCTCCCATTTCATATTCCATCGTTTTCTTTTGCTTATTCTTTCTATTTCCCCTTCCTTTTTTTGTACCCCCGTAATCACCAAAACAGTAAAAAAAAATGTGTCGTTTTCTTTTATTCTTCGTTTTACCCCTACTGCTGTTTACATTCCCTACATTACCTCAGTAACCACGGGCCAAGTCCACAAGGTACGTATCCAACTTCCCAGTCTCCACGTACTTCTCCACCAGTCCAATGAAGCGCCGAACCGACGAGGGGACCAGATCAGCAGTCCTGTCCGCCGAGTGGGCTGATAGCAGCAACTTATCGTCACCAATATTCCAGAGTGGGGACTCGGGTGGGAACGGCTCCTTCGTGAACACATCCACAGCGGCACCGGCAATAACACCGTCCCGCAGAGCACACGCGAGGTGCTCCTCGTTTTGTGTGAGGCCGCGGCCAATGTTGATGTAGATTGCGCTTGGCTTCATCAGGGCAAATCGCTCCTTGTTGAAGAACTCCCTCGTCTCCTCTGTTCCTGGTAGGATGTTGACCACAAAGTCGGACTCACGAAGCACGCGATCACGCGCCGCATCACCGTGCACCACGTGCACACCGTATTCATCCACGTTGGCAGTCGGGGCTGAACGCTTCACGCCTGTAACCTCCATTCCCATTGTGACTGCAAGCTTCGCTGTGGCGTGGCCAATGTCACCATAGCCAATAATACCCATCTTCTGTCCACGCAGCTCGATCATGTTAAAGGGGTCCCACTTGTGCTCGGCGCGGCTCGCCAGCAGACGCCATGTCTGGCGGTTGAAGTACAGCATGGAGTAGATTACATGCTCTGCCAGGATGGGCGAGTAACAACCATGGCCGTTTGCGAAGGGGATATCCTTCAGCTCCTTTGTGAGTAGACCCAGCCTGTACACATCCACACCAGCTGTCAGTGAGTAGACCCAGCGAACGCGGCGCCGCTCCTTTGGCAGATTGTAGTCATCGCACAGGTCCTTGATCGCGTCGTGTCCCACAGCACCCTCCACAAACAGGATGATCGCGTCCCCAGAGTTCTTGGCCTCCTGAAAATCAAGTGGCGCCGAGCCGAGGGTGATGGACTTGGCCAAGTGGCTAAGGTGCTTGCTGAACGCGCTCTTGTAGTACTCGACATTATTGGCGGTTGCGGTGGCTACGCACAGTCTGAATGTCATCTTGCAGATAGTGTGTTGAGGTATGAGGAGAATAAAAATGCTTTATTTTCTTTTTCTTTTCTAATGGGTGATCAGGAAAATGCATGCGGAGAAACAAATAAAAGTAAGAAAAAATGTGCTAGTACGGATCGGAAGGAGAGCCAACAGAAACCTCCCAGAGCATGCGCAGATAACACCAAATACGATGAGAAGGCGATGGTTTTTGCTTCTTTACCATGTGTTACACCTCTCTAGAAGGCTACAAAAGAAATATCGTAAAACAACAACAGCAACAACAACAAAAACCCTTTTTCCATGCACGAGTCTCCCATTTCATATTCCATCGTTTTCTTTTGCTTATTCTTTCTATTTCCCCTTCCTTTTTTTGTACCCCCGTAATCACCAAAACAGTAAAAAAAAATGTGTCGTTTTCTTTTGTTCTTCGTTTTACCCCTACTGCTGTTTACATTCCCTACATTACCTCAGTAACCACGGGCCAAGTCCACAAGGTACGTATCCAACTTCCCAGTCTCCACGTACTTCTCCACCAGTCCAATGAAGCGCCGAACCGACGAGGGGACCAGATCAGCAGTCCTGTCCGCCGAGTGGGCTGATAGCAGCAACTTATCGTCACCAATATTCCAGAGTGGGGACTCGGGTGGGAACGGCTCCTTCGTGAACACATCCACAGCGGCACCGGCAATAACACCGTCCCGCAGAGCACACGCGAGGTGCTCCTCGTTTTGTGTGAGGCCGCGGCCAATGTTGATGTAGATTGCGCTTGGCTTCATCAGGGCAAATCGCTCCTTGTTGAAGAACTCCCTCGTCTCCTCTGTTCCTGGTAGGATGTTGACCACAAAGTCGGACTCACGAAGCACGCGATCACGCGCCGCATCACCGTGCACCACGTGCACACCGTATTCATCCACGTTGGCAGTCGGGGCTGAACGCTTCACGCCTGTAACCTCCATTCCCATTGTGACTGCAAGCTTCGCTGTGGCGTGGCCAATGTCACCATAGCCAATAATACCCATCTTCTGTCCACGCAGCTCGATCATGTTAAAGGGGTCCCACTTGTGCTCGGCGCGGCTCGCCAGCAGACGCCATGTCTGGCGGTTGAAGTACAGCATGGAGTAGATTACATGCTCTGCCAGGATGGGCGAGTAACAACCATGGCCGTTTGCGAAGGGGATATCCTTCAGCTCCTTTGTGAGTAGACCCAGCCTGTACACATCCACACCAGCTGTCAGTGAGTAGACCCAGCGAACGCGGCGCCGCTCCTTTGGCAGATTGTAGTCATCGCACAGGTCCTTGATCGCGTCGTGTCCCACAGCACCCTCCACAAACAGGATGATCGCGTCCCCAGAGTTCTTGGCCTCCTGAAAATCAAGTGGCGCCGAGCCGAGGGTGATGGACTTGGCCAAGTGGCTAAGGTGCTTGCTGAACGCGCTCTTGTAGTACTCGACATTATTGGCGGTTGCGGTGGCTACGCACAGTCTGAATGTCATCTTGCAGATAGTGTGTTGAGGTATGAGGAGAATAAAAATGCTTTATTTTCTTTTTCTTTTCTAATGGGTGATCAGGAAAATGCATGCGGAGAAACAAATAAAAGTAAGAAAAATGTGCTAGTACGGATCGGAAGGAGAGCCAACAGAAACCTCCCAGAGCATGCGCAGATAACACCAAATACGATGAGAAGGCGATGGTTTTTGCTTCTTTACCATGTGTTACACCTCTCTAGAAGGCTACAAAAGAAATATCGTAAAACAACAACAGCAACAACAACAAAAACCCTTTTTCCATGCACGAGTCTCCCATTTCATATTCCATCGTTTTCTTTTGCTTATTCTTTCTATTTCCCCTTCCTTTTTTGTACCCCCGTAATCACCAAAACAGTAAAAAAAAATGTGTCGTTTTCTTTTATTCTTCGTTTTACCCCTACTGCTGTTTACATTCCCTACATTACCTCAGTAACCACGGGCCAAGTCCACAAGGTACGTATCCAACTTCCCAGTCTCCACGTACTTCTCCACCAGTCCAATGAAGCGCCGAACCGACGAGGGGACCAGATCAGCAGTCCTGTCCGCCGAGTGGGCTGATAGCAGCAACTTATCGTCACCAATATTCCAGAGTGGGGACTCGGGTGGGAACGGCTCCTTCGTGAACACATCCACAGCGGCACCGGCAATAACACCGTCCCGCAGAGCACACGCGAGGTGCTCCTCGTTTTGTGTGAGGCCGCGGCCAATGTTGATGTAGATTGCGCTTGGCTTCATCAGGGCAAATCGCTCCTTGTTGAAGAACTCCCTCGTCTCCTCTGTTCCTGGTAGGATGTTGACCACAAAGTCGGACTCACGAAGCACGCGATCACGCGCCGCATCACCGTGCACCACGTGCACACCGTATTCATCCACGTTGGCAGTCGGGGCTGAACGCTTCACGCCTGTAACCTCCATTCCCATTGTGACTGCAAGCTTCGCTGTGGCGTGGCCAATGTCACCATAGCCAATAATACCCATCTTCTGTCCACGCAGCTCGATCATGTTAAAGGGGTCCCACTTGTGCTCGGCGCGGCTCGCCAGCAGACGCCATGTCTGGCGGTTGAAGTACAGCATGGAGTAGATTACATGCTCTGCCAGGATGGGCGAGTAACAACCATGGCCGTTTGCGAAGGGGATATCCTTCAGCTCCTTTGTGAGTAGACCCAGCCTGTACACATCCACGCCAGCTGTCAGTGAGTAGACCCAGCGAACGCGGCGCCGCTCCTTTGGCAGATTGTAGTCATCGCACAGGTCCTTGATCGCGTCGTGTCCCACAGCACCCTCCACAAACAGGATGATCGCGTCCCCAGAGTTCTTGGCCTCCTGAAAATCAAGTGGCGCCGAGCCGAGGGTGATGGACTTGGCCAAGTGGCTAAGGTGCTTGCTGAACGCGCTCTTGTAGTACTCGACATTATTGGCGGTTGCGGTGGCTACGCACAGTCTGAATGTCATCTTGCAGATAGTGTGTTGAGGTATGAGGAGAATAAAAATGCTTTATTTTCTTTTTCTTTTCTAATGGGTGATCAGGAAAATGCATGCGGAGAAACAAATAAAAGTAAGAAAAAATGTGCTAGTACGGATCGGAAGGAGAGCCAACAGAAACCTCCCAGAGCATGCGCAGATAACACCAAATACGATGAGAAGGCAATGGTTTTTGCTTCTTTACCATGTTTTACACCTCTCTAGAAGGCTACAAAAAGAAATATCGTAAAACAACAACAGCAACAACAACAAAAACCCTTTTTCCATGCACGAGTCTCCCATTTCATATTCCATCGTTTTCTTTTGCTTATTCTTTCTATTTCCCCTTCCTTTTTTGTACCCCCGTAATCACCAAAACAGTAAAAAAAAATGTGTCGTTTTCTTTTGTTCTTCGTTTTACCCCTACTGCTGTTTACATTCCCTACATTACCTCAGTAACCACGGGCCAAGTCCACAAGGTACGTATCCAACTTCCCAGTCTCCACGTACTTCTCCACCAGTCCAATGAAGCGCCGAACCGACGAGGGGACCAGATCAGCAGTCCTGTCCGCCGAGTGGGCTGATAGCAGCAACTTATCGTCACCAATATTCCAGAGTGGGGACTCGGGTGGGAACGGCTCCTTCGTGAACACATCCACAGCGGCACCGGCAATAACACCGTCCCGCAGAGCACACGCGAGGTGCTCCTCGTTTTGTGTGAGGCCGCGGCCAATGTTGATGTAGATTGCGCTTGGCTTCATCAGGGCAAATCGCTCCTTGTTGAAGAACTCCCTCGTCTCCTCTGTTCCTGGTAGGATGTTGACCACAAAGTCGGACTCACGAAGCACGCGATCACGCGCCGCATCACCGTGCACCACGTGCACACCGTATTCATCCACGTTGGCAGTCGGGGCTGAACGCTTCACGCCTGTAACCTCCATTCCCATTGTGACTGCAAGCTTCGCTGTGGCGTGGCCAATGTCACCATAGCCAATAATACCCATCTTCTGTCCACGCAGCTCGATCATGTTAAAGGGGTCCCACTTGTGCTCGGCGCGGCTCGCCAGCAGACGCCATGTCTGGCGGTTGAAGTACAGCATGGAGTAGATTACATGCTCTGCCAGGATGGGCGAGTAACAACCATGGCCGTTTGCGAAGGGGATATCCTTCAGCTCCTTTGTGAGTAGACCCAGCCTGTACACATCCACACCAGCTGTCAGTGAGTAGACCCAGCGAACGCGGCGCCGCTCCTTTGGCAGATTGTAGTCATCGCACAGGTCCTTGATCGCGTCGTGTCCCACAGCACCCTCCACAAACAGGATGATCGCGTCCCCAGAGTTCTTGACCTCCTGAAAATCAAGTGGCGCCGAGCCGAGGGTGATGGACTTGGCCAAGTGGCTAAGGTGCTTGCTGAACGCGCTCTTGTAGTACTCGACATTATTGGCGGTTGCGGTGGCTACGCACAGTCTGAATGTCATCTTGCAGATAGTGTGTTGAGGTATGAGGAGAATAAAAATGCTTTATTTTCTTTTTCTTTTCTAATGGGTGATCAGGAAAATGCATGCGGAGAAACAAATAAAAGTAAGAAAAATGTGCTAGTACGGATCGGAAGGAGAGCCAACAGAAACCTCCCAGAGCATGCGCAGATAACACCAAATACGATGAGAAGGCAATGGTTTTTGCTTCTTTACCATGTTTTACACCTCTCTAGAAGGCTACAAAAAGAAATATCGTAAAACAACAACAGCAACAACAACAAAAACCCTTTTTCCATGCACGAGTCTCCCATTTCATATTCCATCGTTTTCTTTTGCTTATTCTTTCTATTTCCCCTTCCTTTTTTTGTACCCCCGTAATCACCAAAACAGTAAAAAAAAATGTGTCGTTTTCTTTTGTTCTTCGTTTTACCCCTACTGCTGTTTACATTCCCTACATTACCTCAGTAACCACGGGCCAAGTCCACAAGGTACGTATCCAACTTCCCAGTCTCCACGTACTTCTCCACCAGTCCAATGAAGCGCCGAACCGACGAGGGGACCAGATCAGCAGTCCTGTCCGCCGAGTGGGCTGATAGCAGCAACTTATCGTCACCAATATTCCAGAGTGGGGACTCGGGTGGGAACGGCTCCTTCGTGAACACATCCACAGCGGCACCGGCAATAACACCGTCCCGCAGAGCACACGCGAGGTGCTCCTCGTTTTGTGTGAGGCCGCGGCCAATGTTGATGTAGATTGCGCTTGGCTTCATCAGGGCAAATCGCTCCTTGTTGAAGAACTCCCTCGTCTCCTCTGTTCCTGGTAGGATGTTGACCACAAAGTCGGACTCACGAAGCACGCGATCACGCGCCGCATCACCGTGCACCACGTGCACACCGTATTCATCCACGTTGGCAGTCGGGGCTGAACGCTTCACGCCTGTAACCTCCATTCCCATTGTGACTGCAAGCTTCGCTGTGGCGTGGCCAATGTCACCATAGCCAATAATACCCATCTTCTGTCCACGCAGCTCGATCATGTTAAAGGGGTCCCACTTGTGCTCGGCGCGGCTCGCCAGCAGACGCCATGTCTGGCGGTTGAAGTACAGCATGGAGTAGATTACATGCTCTGCCAGGATGGGCGAGTAACAACCATGGCCGTTTGCGAAGGGGATATCCTTCAGCTCCTTTGTGAGTAGACCCAGCCTGTACACATCCACACCAGCTGTCAGTGAGTAGACCCAGCGAACGCGGCGCCGCTCCTTTGGCAGATTGTAGTCATCGCACAGGTCCTTGATCGCGTCGTGTCCCACAGCACCCTCCACAAACAGGATGATCGCGTCCCCAGAGTTCTTGACCTCCTGAAAATCAAGTGGCGCCGAGCCGAGGGTGATGGACTTGGCCAAGTGGCTAAGGTGCTTGCTGAACGCGCTCTTGTAGTACTCGACATTATTGGCGGTTGCGGTGGCTACGCACAGTCTGAATGTCATCTTGCAGATAGTGTGTTGAGGTATGAGGAGAATAAAAATGCTTTATTTTCTTTTTCTTTTCTAATGGGTGATCAGGAAAATGCATGCGGAGAAACAAATAAAAGTAAGAAAAATGTGCTAGTACGGATCGGAAGGAGAGCCAACAGAAACCTCCCAGAGCATGCGCAGATAACACCAAATACGATGAGAAGGCGATGGTTTTTGCTTCTTTACCATGTGTTACACCTCTCTAGAAGGCTACAAAAAGAAATATCGTAAAACAACAACAGCAACAACAACAAAAACCCTTTTTTCATGCACGAGTCTCCCATTTCATATTCCATCGTTTTCTTTTGCTTATTCTTTCTATTTCCCCTTCCTTTTTTGTACCCCCGTAATCACCAAAACAGTAAAAAAAAATGTGTCGTTTTCTTTTGTTCTTCGTTTTACCCCTACTGCTGTTTACATTCCCTACATTACCTCAGTAACCACGGGCCAAGTCCACAAGGTACGTATCCAACTTCCCAGTCTCCACGTACTTCTCCACCAGTCCAATGAAGCGCCGAACCGACGAGGGGACCAGATCAGCAGTCCTGTCCGCCGAGTGGGCTGATAGCAGCAACTTATCGTCACCAATATTCCAGAGTGGGGACTCGGGTGGGAACGGCTCCTTCGTGAACACATCCACAGCGGCACCGGCAATAACACCGTCCCGCAGAGCACACGCGAGGTGCTCCTCGTTTTGTGTGAGGCCGCGGCCAATGTTGATGTAGATTGCGCTTGGCTTCATCAGGGCAAATCGCTCCTTGTTGAAGAACTCCCTCGTCTCCTCTGTTCCTGGTAGGATGTTGACCACAAAGTCGGACTCACGAAGCACGCGATCACGCGCCGCATCACCGTGCACCACGTGCACACCGTATTCATCCACGTTGGCAGTCGGGGCTGAACGCTTCACGCCTGTAACCTCCATTCCCATTGTGACTGCAAGCTTCGCTGTGGCGTGGCCAATGTCACCATAGCCAATAATACCCATCTTCTGTCCACGCAGCTCGATCATGTTAAAGGGGTCCCACTTGTGCTCGGCGCGGCTCGCCAGCAGACGCCATGTCTGGCGGTTGAAGTACAGCATGGAGTAGATTACATGCTCTGCCAGGATGGGCGAGTAACAACCATGGCCGTTTGCGAAGGGGATATCCTTCAGCTCCTTTGTGAGTAGACCCAGCCTGTACACATCCACACCAGCTGTCAGTGAGTAGACCCAGCGAACGCGGCGCCGCTCCTTTGGCAGATTGTAGTCATCGCACAGGTCCTTGATCGCGTCGTGTCCCACAGCACCCTCCACAAACAGGATGATCGCGTCCCCAGAGTTCTTGACCTCCTGAAAATCAAGTGGCGCCGAGCCGAGGGTGATGGACTTGGCCAAGTGGCTAAGGTGCTTGCTGAACGCGCTCTTGTAGTACTCGACATTATTGGCGGTGGCGGTGGCTACGCACAGTCTGAATGTCATCTTGCAGATAGTGTGTTGAGGTATGAGGAGAATAAAAATGCTTTATTTTCTTTTTCTTTTCTAATGGGTGATCAGGAAAATGCATGCGGAGAAACAAATAAAAGTAAGAAAAAATGTGCTAGTACGGATCGGAAGGAGAGCCAACAGAAACCTCCCAGAGCATGCGCAGATAACACCAAATACGATGAGAAGGCGATGGTTTTTGCTTCTTTACCATGTGTTACACCTCTCTAGAAGGCTACAAAAAGAAATATCGTAAAACAACAACAGCAACAACAACAAAAACCCTTTTTTCATGCACGAGTCTCCCATTTCATATTCCATCGTTTTCTTTTGCTTATTCTTTCTATTTCCCCTTCCTTTTTTTGTACCCCCGTAATCACCAAAACAGTAAAAAAAAATGTGTCGTTTTCTTTTGTTCTTCGTTTTACCCCTACTGCTGTTTACATTCCCTACATTACCTCAGTAACCACGGGCCAAGTCCACAAGGTACGTATCCAACTTCCCAGTCTCCACGTACTTCTCCACCAGTCCAATGAAGCGCCGAACCGACGAGGGGACCAGATCAGCAGTCCTGTCCGCCGAGTGGGCTGATAGCAGCAACTTATCGTCACCAATATTCCAGAGTGGGGACTCGGGTGGGAACGGCTCCTTCGTGAACACATCCACAGCGGCACCGGCAATAACACCGTCCCGCAGAGCACACGCGAGGTGCTCCTCGTTTTGTGTGAGGCCGCGGCCAATGTTGATGTAGATTGCGCTTGGCTTCATCAGGGCAAATCGCTCCTTGTTGAAGAACTCCCTCGTCTCCTCTGTTCCTGGTAGGATGTTGACCACAAAGTCGGACTCACGAAGCACGCGATCACACGCCGCATCACCGTGCACCACGTGCACACCGTATTCATCCACGTTGGCAGTCGGGGCTGAACGCTTCACGCCTGTAACCTCCATTCCCATTGTGACTGCAAGCTTCGCTGTGGCGTGGCCAATGTCACCATAGCCAATAATACCCATCTTCTGTCCACGCAGCTCGATCATGTTGAAGGGGTCCCACTTGTGCTCGGCGCGGCTCGCCAGCAGACGCCATGTCTGGCGGTTGAAGTACAGCATGGAGTAGATTACATGCTCTGCCAGGATGGGCGAGTAACAACCATGGCCGTTTGCGAAGGGGATATCCTTCAGCTCCTTTGTGAGTAGACCCAGCCTGTACACATCCACACCAGCTGTCAGTGAGTAGACCCAGCGAACGCGGCGCCGCTCCTTTGGCAGATTGTAGTCATCGCACAGGTCCTTGATCGCGTCGTGTCCCACAGCACCCTCCACAAACAGGATGATCGCGTCCCCAGAGTTCTTGACCTCCTGAAAATCAAGTGGCGCCGAGCCGAGGGTGATGGACTTGGCCAAGTGGCTAAGGTGCTTGCTGAACGCGCTCTTGTAGTACTCGACATTATTGGCGGTTGCGGTGGCTACGCACAGTCTGAATGTCATCTTGCAGATAGTGTGTTGAGGTATGAGGAGAATAAAAATGCTTTATTTTCTTTTTCTTTTCTAATGGGTGATCAGGAAAATGCATGCGGAGAAACAAATAAAAGTAAGAAAAATGTAGTGTATTGTTTACATCGGTTAAATGTGTTCTTGGTTTAGTGTGTTGTTGGCGAATTCTTATTTTTTTTTTTTTGCGAGGGTAGCGGCTAGTAGATGAAGAGTTTTATAATGAAAAGGTTTACATGTTTTTTTGACAGGAATGGTTTTCGTATTCTTTGGATTTCTACCTGTCTAAAGTTTTGTATGTAGTACATCAGTTTTGGTGATATAAATGGTGAAAATTATTTTTTTTTCTAATTTATTTGAGTTCGTAATCTTCTCGAAGTTTTGTTCGTTGCATCGGATCATCCTGATAAGCCATAAACATACCCCAACATTCACTGCTTGTTGCTGGGTACTTATCAATGTTGTCCTTAAGATATTCACCTGTTACATCTATTGTTACATTTTTGGTCGTAAGCATACGTTCTTTTTCTTGTATCCGTCCAATAGGTGGAATGGGAGGCGGTGTGTATCCTCCACTACGTGCTGTCTCTGTTAAACTCTTGTCTGCTTTGAGGGAACATTCTTGTATGTATGCCAACCCAGTAGGAGACATACCCTTTGTACTTGTTGCTGAAGCCGCACCAGTTGAGGAGAAACCTCGAAGTCCCATAGTACGACGTATCTTCTCTGTCTTTTCGCGTCTTGTTGAGATTCCTTCCTTTTCGAGTATATCCTTTAGTTTTAATCTCTCTTCACCAGTAGTGGGATCTGTATAACTAAGTTCTTGCACGGTAAGCTGACTTTGTGGAGGTGATGCAATATCTCCATGATAAAAAAGTAATTGTGGTGGGGCTTCAGCGCAAAAACAACCTGGTGGTTTAGCAGTGAATAATTCCTCTTCGCTGCTGGTGCCTTTGTATGATGTTTTATATATTGTTTCATCATCCAACGGGGCCTTCCCGGGATCCCTCAGGCCAAATGAAGTGCGTTCTTCCTGCCAGTTCCCCAGTAGTGTGGCACAGTGATACTCTGATTTGTGTCCACTTGGACCAATAAGGCGAATACGCATTCGAGGATTCTGGGGCATTTAAACACAAATACTTTCACTTGGAGAAATATATATAGTGAAAATGAATATAAAAATAGAGAGAGGGTTCTTTTTTTTTGTATTCCACTTCTTGATATTCCTCTTTACCTTCTACTAAAATGTACGAAGCAATGCAAGAACAACAAAGAAATAGACATTAGAGATTGTTGCAAAGTTAAGAGAAAATAAAATAATACCAAAAAAATAAAAAAAAACAACCCCTCCCATCTCTCTCCTTTCCACTTTCATCAAACAAACAAAAAAAATCAATAGAAGAACGCAAAACCTTACAAATACATAAGAAAAAACAAGCCCTCTTTCTCAAACGCGCCTGAAACAAAAAAAAAACTTGAAATTCACGCGGCTTCCCTGTTTCATACCCTATCCCAAATAAAAGGAGGAAAAAAAAAAAAAAAAAATGAACCCGTTTCCCTTTTTTTAATACGTTTTGGGACAGCCATACTCACCAAATAGAGTTTGTTTCCATTTTTATCTTGTTCTTCTTCGTTTTATTGGTTACATACATTATTAACATCTTGTATCGATGCAGAGTAATGTGTGCATCCGAGCGTGATGGGAATCAAAACAGTATGAGGCACCATCATCTATCCAATCCACGACGCCATCAAACATGGGTTTGAGCAAAATACTTTTTCGACGGTATTGTTCTGCCTTAGCATGACTGAATCGATCCATATCACCTTGTACACTGTCCAATAATTTTAAATCATCCTCTGAGGCCACAGCTTTATTAAACAGCTGTCGTCCTCGACGACGTGCCACCCGGCATAGTATAATGCGGTAGTTTCCATGCTCTTTTTGTATTTGGCCATACGGTAATGCGACGCGAAGTGAGCTGGAAAAGTATAAGTGATGATCTTTATCAATTGATTGTTCTTCCACATTGGTACCAGGAGTTCCACGAAAAAGCACCATAGAGGAATATTCACCTTCTTCAAGAGGTGGTGGGGAGTACACACGAACACATGTCACTTCAAAGTGGGGTAAAATTGCATTGTGAAGCTCTGCCTCACGTATTTGCTCCAAAACTGTCTCTACCAGATCTCCTGGAGTACCACTCTTTTCACAGACCTCACGTAGTGTGGGGAATGCCGAGTTAAGATTTGGAAATACACCGACAGGTCTGAGGGAGAAGAGTGGATAATATCGCCGAAACATCTCAAATAAGAAGAAAATTTGAGGCACACCCGAGAGAAGTTGTCCAACTGGTATAAAATAAATATCTGTTTTTTTTTTTGTATTGGGATATATGTTTTTTTCTGTATTGATTCTTTTTGTAGACTCCCTTACTTTCACTCTTCCTCTTCTCCCTCTTGTTCCTTGTACAACCTTTAACATAAAAGAAAGAGTGAATAAAAGCAAAAAGAAAGTATATTTGGAGTTTAACAAGATTCTCATGTTAAGAAAAATAGAAATATATATGGTAATTCAATACAAAACAAATTTCTAGCCTCTTTTTCTTTCTCTGAGTGTAACTTTACTAAGATAATCGCTTTCACAGACTAAAAAATCTCCTCTTCGCATTACCAATTGTCAGAAATTTCTTATTTATAAATAAATGTATTTCCTTTCTTCTCACATGAAGGTAAAAGAAAAAGCAGAACACGCCGTACATGTCCCTTAATAAAAGAAAAGGGAAAAAAAAGTAAAAAAAAAGAAAGAAAATTAGACAAAGAGAACTCCACCCTTACCTCAATTAATTTGAGTACAATTTGCTTTGCAAATTTATTGTCACCGCAAAGTCACTTGGGCACCGTTCTCCTTTTTTATCTTTATGCGGCCCATCCAACTGTGATTTCTCAAGATAAAGTTTATCAGCCTCCATAGATGCATGAAACCGCAACTGCACCGGGGCTTCAATAGCTCTGACATTCTTTTTTAAATGATAAAACTTTATCACAACATCACCTGTAAGAGGTGGTAGTATTTTCAAGTGAAGAGTATTCAATGTTACTTTAAAATAACTATTATCCATCACATTAGGATTATTAGCATATTGATGATCAAATTCCAAAGAACTCATTCCTTTATTAGACACATTAACGGAAAATGTATCATAAGAAGAAATATTTTCCTTTGAATTTATTTTCTGTGCGTCATGATAGAGAGAATCCTCACTTGGTATATAAACATCACGTAACGGAGTCCACACTGGTGTAGATGAACTGATAGGTGCGTTTACGTTAAAGATTGCATTAGGGTTTGAGATGTATACTGCACGCCTCTCTGAACATGGTTTTAAAATAATAACAAAGCATAATTTTTCAATACCATCTTTCCACTACAATGATGGAATATTTAACAAGATAAGTTGTGTAATTCGTTTCGTCTGAGATTTAATAGTTAACGTTCTTTCTGGAGTTATATTTGACAATAATTGATAAAAATAACGAACATAACGCTCCTGCGAAGGGGTTTGTACACCTTGAAAATTTCCACCTTTGGCAGTTCACATAGAGCCAAAATGCTCTAAAGCCTCATCCGCCCTTCGCCTAATACCCGTATATATATATATAAGATAAGCACAAATCATTGTACCTGTTCGTCCTTTTCCACCTTTACAATGTACTACAATAGATCGATATTGAGAATCTTTTTTCACAAATTCACTAGCTTCACTTACAAAGTTTATCATCATTTCTAATTCTGCCGGATTATGATCATCCATTGGATCTCGTGAGACATCCCCGTGAAAGAGTTCCGCATTATCATAACCTCGCTCTGCAGAGAGGTTAAATACACGAGAGGCATGAATTCCAAACTTCATATCAAGTAAATTTTCCACTTCTCTGGCGGGATTTCTAAATAAACTCTCAACTATAGTCGCAGGCCATGAGGTGGCGATGACGGTGGAGTCAATGAAGGTGAGATTCAAGTCAAACCCACCCACACAGTAACGACGACGATCAGACGAAATAAGATAACGTAACGTCAATGTTAACCATTTAAATTGTGGGTAATATAAGAGTATGGCAGCTGGTAATCCAATAATAATGATAGCCACATCTTTACTGAAATAACATACAGCTAAAGATATCATATTCAAGACAAAAGAAGCAAACAAAGGAATAGCAGCAATAATAATTTGTTTCCGATCACAAGGTGGACTAAAGTGATATCATCCTTCTCTAAGCAGGATCAAAAGATGTCCTAGGATAATAATAATAAAGACCAGAACGATATTAAAAGAAATTAATTGACCAAATTTAGAGAAATACCCATACCAAACTAATATACAATCAAGGGTAATTAATGAGAAAAAAAGCAACTGTAGAGGCAAACTCCTAATAAAATGCACAACACAATCTAAATATGAATTGGATCTTGCTATCCATTTTGATCCAAAATCTATAAAAAAAGGATCTACTGAATTAGGTTCAACTGATACTATTGAAGTTGATGATAATGTTGGGTCTTGCAAGTAAAGTTTATCCCCACTATATATACTAACTGATGCATTCCATATCATTTGAGAGTTCCTATCATTCTTCTTACTGTTAATCTCTGCAAGAAGCTGAGTTCGTTACGTTGTGTCTTCATTCTGGGACAAGAGAGGTGTTTCACAATGCCCTACGACTGTGTGCACCATGTTTTCGCCTCTTTCTATGATGTTAATAGAGGGACTAAAAAATTCTTGTTTCTCTTAACCACGTCCCACATAAAAGAAGCAAAGAAAGAAAAATAAACATATGCTTACAAAGAAAGAAATATACCTACAATCTTAGAGATTAGAGAATTTATTTAATAATATCAATAACCGTTGATTTGTTATGTCAGTGGGGAAAATCATTGTAGAATCACCACATCCATTATGCCACCATCAAGCATAAAAATATATGGTATGTACAGAGTAGTAAGTGAAACAAAATATGATGGATCCACTCACATTTCACACAAAAATGAAACAAACAAAGAAAAAAAAAAACACACACACAGACCTACGTGCACAAAGGTACAGATGTATACAGAGCAAAGCAAAAATCGTATTCCCAAACGGCTTCTGAGATAAATCACACACTTAGAATCATCATTACCACCACACCAATAAAAAAAGGTATAGGAAGCGAAAAAAAAAAAAAGATTTTTTCTTCCCTCTATGATGTGCTTTCATTATCGCTATTTCTTTCTTTTTAAATTCTTTTTTTTCTTCTTATTATGCATTTCAAGAAAAGATCGATGCATATCTCCAAATCTATAAGGTCCCAACAGAGAGAGAAAGAGAAAGAGAAAGAGCCCATTCGTGAAAAGAACAAAATTCTGAATGCATAATATATACATAACAACTATTTCCTTTTGTATTCATTTTCCTTTTCTTTTCCTTAACTATACTTCCGTCGTTTCTCCTTCATATAATACTGTCATACGCTAATCATTTAGTTGTTGTGTATATATTTTCCCCCCTGCCACATTTCTTTTTTTTTTTTTTTTTGCTTACTTATAATTCCTCCTTTCGTTTTTTTTTTTCCTTTTCTGTTCTTCTTGTTTTCCTCGTCCCCCAAGCCCCTTATTACGACCATTCACCACTGTACAAGTACCTATGTCGCCCATTACTTTCACTAACAACAATAACAACAACAACAAAAAAACACTAACAAATACATCACCCCTTTCTCAGTATTCATATTGTCATTATCACCATTTTCTTAATTTCCTTTCCCTCTTTCTTTTTTCCTTTGTTTTTTTTTCTTTGCTTTTATAGCAGACGTACACTTACACGAACGTACCCAACAACTTCGTCAACTCTATCAATGGCGTTGATGCGATACCATCCGTCAAGTACTTTAAGAAAACGCAGTGAGCGGAGATCCACGCGGCATTCACCCAATATTGCCGTACTTTCCCAAAACTTTTCTTCTTCATTCTTATTTAGATCTGAGGATGTGGTTTTATTTCCATCCATTACAGCATGCCATAGTGTGAGTCGCATTTCCTGTAAACATAACGTACTCGCAGTATTACTAGTATTATTAGTAATACTAGTGATACTTGTTGTATTCATCGTACACGCCGAATTAGCAATAGTTGCACAAGTAAGAGGCGAAGTAGATCCCTCTGGTACAAGTTGCATCGTTTCTCCCGATACATCTTTACTCTTCTTTGGAGCCTGACGAAGAAATACAGATTCCCATGGAAGTGAAAGAATACATTCATAATCAAATTGTGGACTCTGTGATTGTGGAACGATACAAGTACGATCATATTCCCCATGAACAGCGGCTTCTACAAACCAATCAGGGACAACACCTTTAGATGCCGCACGGGAGTCTGCTCCACTGTAGATATCTTCAACAACAAAAAATGTGGTAGGCGGTTGAAATACACGATATTTACTATCAACAAGAACAAGACGACCATCTGATGTTACAGCAGATCGTACACCATTATCTAACTGATCAATAGCCGCAACAGTTGGCAGTGAAGGAGATCCACTAGGATTAACTGTAACCATTGGAAGTTCTTTTCCTGCACGTATAGAGACATGCATTCGAAAACGATCTGGTAAATTTCCATCACCTGCTTTATGCATAGTTGGTAACATACTCGTATCAGCATCAACCAAGCGTGCATGTTTTTCAGCATTCATACCACAATTACCACTGGCAACTGTAGTCGGGTTGTTACATCTAACAGAATACTTCTCTTCTTCTCTATTATCATTTTCATTATTATGATTAGGACTGTGATAATCAGCAGCAGCAGCAGTCATCACTGGATAAACATTATTATCATTATCAATATCGGCAGCAGCAGCAGCAGCGGGAGCAGAATCAGAAGCAGCTATTTTTACTCCTTCTCTTAAGAAAGACTCCTGTTTAACAACATCCGATGAAGATATAGGATGAGGGGGAGAAATAGAAATATTGTTTGAATCAGGTACGATACCACTAACTCTTTTATTCTTTCCTTCTTGTGTTCCATTTCCAGATGGAACTAATAATGGAGTTGAATCTACTGATGAACATGTAGAAGACGCCTGTGTAGAAACAGATGATGTTGATGATGATGATAAAGAATTGCGAGAAGAATGTCGGTGATGTTTTCGTCCTTTTCGAGTTTGACTCCCCAAGTTATTGTGATCATGTTGTTCCTTTAAAGCATTAACAGATTTCATGCGACCTTCTATATTATGTATAACCTTATTTTCATGTCTTCCTCTCCCTTCCATATTTCTTTGTTGTTGGATCTTTTTCTCTAATAAATGGTCTTTTACCCTTTCTCCTTCTAGGAGTTGTTTATCACTGTTTCGCAGAGAAACTTGAACGAACGCCTGTGTGGGGTCTTCACCTGTAATAGGATCATGCAGCACTACATCTCTCGATTGATCATGCAGTCCTATTATACACATACCAAGTAGTGTTTCTTCCACAAGTACACGTTGTGCAGATGCGGGTGGGGGTAATAATAATTCACCAGGTGGATTCGCCACAGGTGCTGACCGTACTCGGTAAAAGGATATAACCATTCGACTCTTATCTTTGCTAAAGGAACGAATTGGAAATCCTATCACAATATGATGATTAGCTCCACGAGTGAGAGGAACACGATGAACATATGATGAATAAGATTCTACTGGTTCATCAGTTTTAACATCTTTTGATAAACGAATACCAACACGCATTTCTTCCATTCCTAGAGTTGCTCGTCCTGATGAAAATGCAATTTTAGAGATATCTACCTCTACATAGGCATTTTCATTAATATTTAATCCAGAAGGTTGATAAGGTGTTTTAAAAGAATATTTTTCAGTTTGATTCATAACATAGCCCTCTTGGTCTTTGCTAAAAGGTGTTGTCTTAACGTTCATATCTTCATCTGTTTTACTATCTATAGATTCATCATTTGCAGAACTAACGGAACTTTCAAGGGCATCACTTGAAATTGGTATATTATTCATAATATGTTCAGCAGGAAGAGTAGTAGGTAAATAATTTGGTACAGTTCTAAGTGTCGTTGGGGATGAAAGTGTCAAAGGTTGCCTCGTTGAAATTGAAAGATTTTCACTATCTGTATAAGGGAGTAATGCCTTTGACATTTTTTCCCGTAAACTTAACCCCTTTTGAATTAATTGAACAATAGCATTCTTCTGATTTAACTCCACAGTTGGAGTTACGGATGTATACGGTAACGTAGATCCTTTAGGATCTTGCGTTATTTTTGACCCACCAGAGTCTTGTTGAATAGAGGAATACTTTTTTGATTCCCTCATACCAGTAACAGGAGCCCCAATCGAATTATTTATAGCAAAATTATCAACAGATTCTTTCGGTTGGGATTGTAATTTTTGTTCTTCTTGTTCTGCTATTTGCGTTTGTGTCGCATCCATAATAACTGTTATATCAGGATTTACTAATGTAGACGAACGTCCTGTATAATGTGGCTCTTTCACAATACCGTCCTCTCTACTTTGACTTCTCTCCCTTTTCTTTTCTTCTAATGTCTGATGTTTCTCATACGAACTCACAGAAGTACTTCGGGCGGCTGGTCTTCTTGGGGATTGTGGGGCTCGTGTAAAGAATGTTATCGTAAATGTGAGTTTTAATTTCCCCACTTCTATTAATTCTCCCTTTTCTTTTTCCTTTTCTCTTTCTTCTTCTTTATGAGATTCTCCATTATCTTTCCCAACAGCATCCATACTTCGCACCTCACTACTCATCACCGCAAACCATCCCGAGATGGGAGTTGATGGCTTTAACGAATCCAATAATACAATGGCTTTCCCAACACTGACGGGTTTATGTCTTCCACTATAACTCGTAGGCACAAACACCGCCAACTCCACGCCCTTCTGTGCTGAACTACTCATATGTGTCAAGTAATGACTAAACTGTTGTTCGTATGTCTTAATGGGATACACCAGTGAAACGGCCCCACGCGGTTTAGCCGGAGTTGCTGGAATACAATGCGAACTCGACTGCTGTTCGCCCCAAAATAACGCACTCACCGCACACTCATCCACCGGAATTGTGTACGGCCGTGGCCCGGCCGCGGAAACCGTTGAGGCTATATTCGTATGCACCAAACCGTCCTTGATTAGGAGTTTCTCTACGCGAATGCGGAGTTCACCACGGGTGGAGGACTCCACACCAGGCGGTAATGGAGAGCCGTACACTAAACGCATGACGAATCACTCTCTATCTTTTTTCGTCGTTGTTTTTTTTGTAGAGAGAGAGAAAGAGGGAAATGAGGAACGAACACAAATGAATTCGTCTTCCCCCTTTTTCTTCTTCCTTTTATATATGTAGTTATGTCTCTGTGTATGTATTATGTATTATCGTCCTATACTAGCTTCACTGGTGTGGAGCTTTGCTCGTGCAAAAAAAAAAATATGCGTGGTGTTATTGATAAAGAAAGATATAGAGGGAGGATGGGGAAGTTCCCCCTCACTACAGAGTGGCTCGTAGATGTGCGTGAAATAACGATCGAATGGCAATAAAAAAAGAAAAGCAAATAAAGAAAAAAGCCTACCACCACAAATTACTCCCACCAAGCCCCTTTAATGAGAAAAGAAGAATATATATATATATATATATATATAGCAGAAGAGGAAGAAAGAGGAAAATAAAATGGTGACTGTGCACATAAGTGACAGAAGTCAACAACAACAACAAAAAAAAAACGATTAATGATGTGAAAAAACAGAAAAAATAAAAAACAATAATAAACCCGAGCTACACGAGAAAGAAAAAAAATATGGACACAGAAACAAAAGGTTTTGAATACCTTAACAACTCTGCAAAAAAAAAAAATAAATAAAGATATAATACAATCGATTTTATTATTTTCTTGTGTTTCTACAGAGAATAATAATAATAATAATAATAATAATAATAATAATAATAATAATAATAATAATAATAATAATAATAATAATAATAATAATAATAATAATAATGAGGAGGTCTCCCTCTGAAAAAAAAAGAATAATGACATAAAAAGTATATAACTAATCGGTATATATATTTTTCATCATAGTCAATACAAAGCACAAAACTTCACTCCACTTACAGCAATTTCACCAGTATGAATATCACACACCTCTGCAACAACTCTATAACTTCGTGAAGAGCTAAGAGTCTCGGGTTTAATAACAAGTACGAATTTCTGATAAGTGATTTGATACGTTTTCAAACGTGATTTATTGTAGAAATCATTTAATGGAAGCAACATGGATGTTTCACTATTTTTTAATTCATCACTTGATGTTTGTGAGTTCCATTTACTTTCCGCAATCCACCAAAACAATCCCAAGGAATTTCTGACTCCAATCACTTGACCGGTAATAGACAATTCCTTGTTTATATCTACTTGTGAGGTAACACTATTAAGGGAGAGAGAAAGTTGCTTTCCGGCCACATTCACTGGTGGAAGTGGTAATGGTCCTCTAATTAAACATTATGTTACTTCTTGTATGCTTACTATTTTCTCAATTTGTTTTGTTTTTATTTTCTTCGCACTAAATCCATAAGGTGATGGTTGTACAGTTCTTTCTTGCTCAGAAAGTATTTGTTTCTGCTCCATCATCATCATCATCTTTTTATTCTTCACTTCTTCTTCATGGTTTTTCTTTTCATTTTCTTTAACTTCAAGAAATTGAGTCCAGAAACTAAAGATAAGATTGTTAAGATATTCAAATTGGGCATTCCGTACCAATGGAGGTTTACTATTCCATATCTCATCCATTGCAACAGTAGTAAGTTCTAATCCCATTTGCCAATATTTTACAATAGCCGCAGCAAAGTAAACAATACCCTCGCGTGTCAGCAATGGAAATGTTTCTGCTTTTTCTCTTTCTTTACTATCTACCACTTGTTCATTCAGAAAAGCATTAATTTGTGTTAGAACATATCTAAGCGCAAATATACGTAAAGTAGCAACTGAAACATCCACAAGTGCATCGCCATCATAAAAATGTTTGGGCGATTTACTTTGTAAAGAACTCTCTCTATCCATTTGCTGTCGCAACCGGGTAAGAGAAGATGGAAAATTCGAGAAGCGATAATTCAAATTTGTAGAAGGAGTTGAATTCATTTCTACTTTCGGAGAATTTAAAACCTTTTGAAAGGAATTTCTCAAATTCCCTTCTTCAGATACTCCCCTATTATGATCTTTCATTTTTATCATCTCTACCGTATTATGAGACGACATTTCCTCTGCAGTTTCTCTCTTCCCATGTGGGGTGTATACCGCATATGGCACTAGACGCAGTACTATACGTGTGCCATTTCCCTGTCGTTGGCAGAGTGAATGCCAACTGTTATGATTATGGCGTAATAACAGTGATTCACCATACATTTCATTATTATTATTATTATTATTATTATTATTATTATTTTCACTACTAGGCGGTTCGTGTAAGAGATTAAATCCTGGAATTATATACGGTGTATGGACATGAGGTGTTGTATTTGTAATGGTGATACCTCTATAAGTGTAATTGGGCTTTACAAGTAGTGACCACTTCACGTGTGAGTTGAATGAGATCATCTATATTGTGTAATGGGACCATACGGTATACCACACGACGATTGCCTTTTGGGAGAATATAAATTACATCCCAGAGATCTTTCTGTTTACTTGCACACATACGTATATATATATATATATATATATATATTATTTATTTATTTATTTATTTAGTTATTTATTTGTTTATTACTTGTTTCTACCACTTCCACCACTCTTTCCCC
This sequence comes from Trypanosoma melophagium, assembly GCF_022059095.1. Lineage (NCBI taxonomy): Eukaryota > Euglenozoa > Kinetoplastea > Trypanosomatida > Trypanosomatidae > Trypanosoma > Trypanosoma melophagium. Next base: position 732,129 of record NW_027125194.1, on the reverse strand, counting down.
AAAACTCAAGAAGCTTTTTGGAATCATTTTTGAGTATTTGTACAATACATCAAAGCCGCAACATGAAGTTATAGAGAGGAAAGGGGGAGGGAATAGAGTGCAACAGGGAAAAACAAATAACGGAAGGAGTTGTGTGTAGTCAATTACATACTTCTCCCTCCTTATACACACGGAGGAAAAAAAAAAAAAACAAATAACAAGAACAACGTCTTATTTCACCACAAGATATTATTTGTAATGCTCTATATTTCCCAACACACTACAGGAATGACAATACTTCCTCAATACTCGTTCAATATGAGGCCTTGAATTGTTCTTTTTTTTTCATGTTTACTCTCTTCAAACCTCAAAGTAACGCAGTATCAAAATCTCAACATATATATATATATATACTCTGTTCTTCTCTTCTGCCTTTTGTTGTTCTTCTTGTTTTTGTTTTTTCTTCTTTGCATTTCCGTCAACTTTTTTTTTCTCCCCCTCTCTCTCTATTTATAGGAACAATTATTATTGTCCACGTAAATGGGATCATACGGATCCAGCAGCTTCACAGGAAGGGAAACTTGGAACAGTTAGATTCAACTTCCACCGTTTATTTCTCCAAATTGCAAGAAATCCACATAATTCACAAAGTCATTAAAAAAAAAAAGACAAAGAAAAACACATTCATTCATCCAAAAAAAAAAGAAAAAAAAACATTATGTTTTTTTTTCTTTCTTCTCATAATCACTTTCTCCACTTCCGAAAAAGCAAAAAACAAAACAAAAAAAAAACTGAAAAGGAGAGTTTGCGTAAATTTTTCTTCCTAGAAGAGGGGAAAGGACTTGGAGAGAACTGTTTTCTTTTTTTTTTGCCTTTCCCCTTTCTCTTCTTTTATTTCACATAAGAGTTTGGTTAATGCGCACATACGATTTCCTCTACATTTCTGCCACCATTTTTGGGGGCCGATTTCATAGATTTGCGCATTCTTTTCTTTTCTGTGACAGTCATACTTGTTCCCTCTGCAGGAACAACAATGGATGGTTTATATACGGGAATTTTCTGTGGAGAAGACTCATTCTGTAAATTAGATGCCCCCGCTTTGGGGTTTAATCCAGCAATAAATGTTTCCTCAACCGGTGAGTCATCCAAGTTGAATGGTGGGGGCGTAACATCACTTTCCTCTGGTTTTCCAAAGGGTGTGGTCTGCGGTGTTGAGACCAGAGATGATGCATTCGGCATATCACTTCGTTTTTTGCGAAGTAATTGCATTAACGTTGTGTGTGGTAGTGCAAGTGGTTTACGATCATTCTTTTTCTTCTTTGGCCAACTCACAATTGTTATTTTTGTACCATCCGACTGATACTGGGATTCTGAAACGAGTTTGTAGTAGGCGGCAACTCCATGGCAAACCAAACGTCCATATCCATCACGAAAATTATACGTCAATGGTTTATCTGTATTTCCTTCTGAAATATAATTTATAAAAGCCCGTTCAAGATCATCAATCTGTTGAGAAAGAAATACACTATTGAGTGCATGAATTAACTCTCCACGTAAACGACTATTCATTCCTTGAAAACGAGATTCACCGGAATCTGGATCTTTTGGTATATTATTATTGTTATTTATTCCCTGACGTTGATAAACCCCAAATCTTTCAAGAGCACGGGTTTGTGCATCTTCGTCAAGGTCAAGAATATCATAAAAACTACTTGGAAGATTACCAAATACAGGACGCACAGGTGGAGATGTTTCTCCATCATCTTCTCCATTCTCTTTTCGTTCACGGTATTTATCTCTGATTTTACGTGCATATTCAGTGGCGAAGTAATCATTTAAAAGACGATTACGTTCTTTACGATTCTTTGGGGCTCGAATACCTGGATATTTTCGAAATTTTCCTGAATTTAGTCGTAATTTCTTTTTAGACTCTGCCTCTGTTATTGGGCGACGAGCCTTTGGATCCAGACAAATGGGTTTATGTATTTCAGCACGTCGGCGAACAAATCCCAAATCTACATCACTTGGCTCAGATATAGCTTCACGTGTAACGACAAGATCACATTCGCTACTGTATCCAACACTACTAGTATGAATCTTATGTTTTCCATGTTTGTACAATTCATAGGGGTGAAAAAACATTTCTTGTTCATAACTTACGGGTCCATTTTGAACCGTTAGAACTTCTCTCACATGTTGCTGTAATGCAGTAGTCGCAGAAATTCGGTCACTTGAAGAATCTGTTACCTCAATATAACGATGTGCGCGTTGTTTCTTCTGATAACGCGGTGTAATGAGAGGAACAATATTCTTTCTAGGAACTGTGGGTGGTGTAGTCTGCAGTGAGGTCTCATCGAAAAGTAGATTGGAGGGTGTTGATAGTGCTTTATCTTCATCCATCTTTTTTTTTTCCTTTCCTTTTCTCTTTTCCTCTCTTTGGCTTCCCTTTTTTGTGTCCTCTAAACACACCCACTTAATGTGACCGCTATATATATATATTTTTTGTAAAAATAGAGAAACGAATTGTTTCCCAAGAGAGAACCGGGGAAGAGAAAAAAAAACAGAAAAAGAAAAAAAAAGATCAATACAATAAATAATAATTTAAGGATGATTTATACATCCCCCTATAACACAGAATAAAAAACACCGAAAAAAAAAGAGAGTTAAAGTCAAAATACAAGGGAAATAACAAACATATTAAACGTGAGCTACAACTCTTTCTCTCTCTCTCTCTCTTTCCTTTTCTTTTTCTTCTTCCTGTTTAGATTCGCCTACTTCAATTCACTTCCCCTGTAGAGTCCACAATAGACTTTCCACGCAACTTCATCGCCTCCTCTCGCCGCAAATGCGCATCCACGTTGGCGGGAATATGCACTAATGCATCTAATTTAGAAGCGTGATAATCATGTGGAAGTTTAAGACTAAGTGCAGCAACTGTATTATTTCGATTCGCATTCATTACTGCCTCACACATTTCTTCACTTACACCCACACCGGCCGCACAGGCTTCGAGAAATGTCATCATCGCCGCACTACGTGAATCCCCGGCTCGCACTAATAATGCGTATAACGTGGATGTTGGATTTACTTGCGGTTCTCCGTCTGGTTGTCGCAGTACATGTTCAATAAAGAGTGCCATAGCGGAAGTATAATCCGGTTGTGGAAGTGTGGCAAACATGCGAAGCATGATCTCTACTAATTCTGTTTTTTCTGCAGAAGTGAGGGTGAAACGTTTACGAATAAAGAGAAAAAGAGATTCGGCTTGATCAATGTGGTGATCGCGTGCACATCGCCGTAGTAAGGATGCCCATAACACAAATGGAATTCCACCATCTCCCTCTTTTGTCTGCATAGAACGGAATTTTAATAATTGCATCGCACTTGGCATAGAAAGACCACTAAGTAGATCATTCATCACACCCCATGGGGCAGATTGAAGTATATCGGCATCTATTAAACGACGGATATCTTTTATTACAAGACTACGAAGTCCTCCATCCATTTTTATTGACTTTACCGTTACTATCAACTTTACCAAAAGTTTTAATTGATACATTTGTACCAATTTATCATTACATTTTTCCGTTAAACCACCACACTTAATAACACACATGGAACCATTCTCTGTATATGCAATTACGCCTTTACTATTAGCGGTATGGAAAAAACGTAACACACGTTCTACATCACGGTTTGCAGAACACCAAGTAAGGGCCCCATGTACTGCGGCATACGGTAAAGAAGAGGATAAACTTTCACATGTTTTTAAAAGTAAATCCCACCATTGATCAATTAATTTTCCAGCAGCTTCCATAACAGCACAGAGAACAAATAAAGCTCCCCACATATCATGTGTAATAAAAGCTTCTCCCATTGTTTTAAGTGCATGACCAAAATAATAAAAAGCTATATCACTTCTTACACGGTTAGAAACTTTACGTTCCACTATAAGAGAGAGCAAAATAGCAACATATGTTTTATCATCTGGTTCAATATAATCATGAACTCGCATTGTATCTAAAACCAGTCGAATATCAGCATCAGATGTAATAGCAGCACTAAATAAAACTGCATTATAAAATTCAAGCAATCTACTCTCTTTATTATCATTTTCATGTATCCAATCGTTTCTCCATTTCATAAGTTTATCAAATGTAAGCCCTACAACATCACTAGATTCGACATTAGAAGTATCACACTGCAATAGACGTTTAAGTTCTTGTCGTTTTGGAGATAATTTTGCATTCAACACAGTTTCACGGTAAAGACACTGACGATCTTCTAATAATGATCCCAATGTATTCTGCAAATCACTACATGTTAATTGTACCTGTTTAAACAATTGTTTTTGTTTTTGTTGTTGTTGTTGATCTGTAATATTCGTTGTGGTTGAACCAGAACACCATCTAGAGGTACTAATATATGGCTTGTAGATCATTTCCACATGTTGTTTAGTGGAAATAAAGCGAAGGTGTCTATGAACAAAGAAGGCTCTCATAACACCTATTTTTCTTTTGTTTTCAATACTTTTTAATTAAGTTTAATGAAAATGAGAAATAAAAAATAAGGAATATATATATATATCTGTAGTCTAAAAGACTTCTCATAATGTCGCTCATAATAGGACAGTTAATGGATTAATGGGTATAAATATAAATAGAAAAGAAAAAAAGATAAATCAAGTGTACTCTATCATAAGTGGAATTACAGGAAAAGCTAACCACCAGAAAGAAAAAAAAAAGAATTCAGTACAAGAAAATATTAAAAATCATATGCATCTAGGAATTTTAAAAAAAAGTACACACCAAACAAACAAACACACATATAAGAAAATAAAGAGAAAAAAACATATAGTATTCTTTTTTTTTTCTTTCTTTCTTTCTATCGTCCAAGAAATGGACGGAATAGTGGACGACCCGTTGCGGCATCAAACTTTTCTCGAAAATGTCTTTCATCTTCAAGTCGTTTTCGTCGTTTTTCTTCGTGAAGCAACAGCCGCTCTTCCACAGAAAGAACTTCTCTATGTTTATTATTATCATTATTATCCTCATCATTATTATTATTACTGCGTGAGGCCTCTCGAGATGACATCATACCTGTCGACTCCGCTATTTGACCACGAACAACCATGTTAAACATACGCAGGGATGCTGGATTTACAGCTGGCACAAATGTACAGGCTTCTAACTCTCTTTCCTTATACGGTTTTACTTTTTCTTTAATAGTGTTATGCCGCTGCTGCTGTAGTAGTGATCTAGAGGGTACAGATGTATTGTGAAGATGAATAGAATTTGTTTGATCTTTATCTATATCACAGGAACGACGTTTCTTTTCTTTGTTTATTTGTGGTACGGCAAGTAGGGATCGCCATTCTTCCTCTTCCCTCTTTTGTTGCTCTTTCAGTCGTTTCTCCTCTAACCGACGCTGTTGTGCAATTGCCTGTTCATACAAACGATTTCCGACAGGTTCTTGTGAAACTTTCTCTCGGCTTCTAGAAAGAATCCGCGGTTTCCCACTATAATCATCTTTTACTTTTAATGATGAGGAGGGTTTTGTTATTGTTGTTGTTGTTTTATTATGCTCCGACATTCTTTTCATTGTTTGTGCGTGTAAACGCACATAAGTAGGAGTTTGGCAACGTTGTGGATCTTGTGATACTAGTTTTTCACTACGTGGTGCAAGAGTTGGTTTAAATGTTGGAGGAGATTCCTCCACATCATATTTAGATTGTATCTGTCCTGCACTACTCACCGTTCGACATCCTTCTACTGAACTACATCTGGATGGCCGTGTACTTCCATAACTGACCTTTTCTCCTTTCCCTGTACTCTTACTGCGTTTCTGTACATTTTCTCTATTACTTTGCACTTCTACCGCCACTACATGAGGAGGTTGACTAGAGTGAAGTAGAGATGATGGCTCTAGTTTCGTTCTTTCCATGTTACGTACTGTGGTATGTAGATCGACATAACGGTATTCGTGGTGTGCTTTACCATTGCTGTTACCACTATTACTCCTACTACTACTGCTACGACGAATAAAAAGAGGACTATTACTTCTTCCTACAGGAGTACTTCTCCGTCCATTTTGTTTTGGTCCATTTCGTTCATTACTATTACGATAAACCGATCCTTCATTGGATTTACCGGAGAAGTATGATTTATTTTTAACTTCTGAACAGTTTGGCGTACTCTTCACAGAAGGTTTTATATTAACTCTAGGTGGAAATTTCTGTATATTTTCTTTTGCAATATCTCTTATGGGTTGATTCTGATGTTTTTGTTGTTGTTGTTTCTTCTTTGGATTCATAGAATAATCCTCTAGTCCTTTATCTCTAGGTATTTTCACATTAGATATAGATGATTTACGTGATTTCTCTGTGACAGTAGATTGTACATTATTAACTCTTCCCACGGAACAAGTAGGAGCCGTAATATTTGTGTTTTCTACAGGATAAGATACTTCACTACTACATGCTCTGGTCTCTTGTTCATTCTTCTTCTTCTCTTCCTCCTCCTCTTTTTCTTTCTCTTTTGATAATAGGGAAACCAAAAATGTATAAAGCGGTTTAAGTGCACGCTGCTCATTAAGGTTGTGCTTTGTAATAAAACGCTTTGCAACATCTTCCATATCATCATCTGCAAAAATTTGAAGTTTCTCATACACGCCCGGAGCTACTTCAATATCAACTGTACGAATAGGTTGAAGAAATGTTGCTAAAGAAAACACAGCATCTGATGGTTCACCAACTATACTTACTACCGTAGGAGTTGATTCACCTAAACGCTCTTTCACTGCCATTGATGGAACGAATGATGAACTGTATTTTGTTTCCTCTGTTAAAGCTGTACGGTTTAAATAATTACGTACACCAGTATAAGATTCTCTTTTTGCTCGTTCTGGGGGATGTGCAGTAGTAATAGGTTTAGTAGAATTATGTGTAGTAATATTTTTCACCATACGAGAAACACTACTCCCCCGTAATGCATTTCGCTGCGATGTGCATAATGCCTCCTCCTCCAAACGTATAGCAGCGAGACGCGCCTCCACTTTTTGAATCTCATCACTGATATTCGACAGTGCCGTAATATCATTCATACCATTTACTTCTTCCCTAACTTGTTCCATTTCCACTTCTATTTCCTTTCCATTTCGCATCTCTCTATTCTCTTCCATATCCGATAAAGAAGTAGACGAGGCGTCTGAGGTGGAACAGCACGGCAGCGGCGGTACAGGACGTGATGGGGATATACCCGTACAATTTAAATCAAACTCCCGCCAAGCCACATTCTCTCGTGCAGAAACAACCGATAATGACGATTGCGCAGAAGAGGCGGTTGTATCTGAACATAAACCAGGAAAACCCGCCTCCGCACGTGCGAGAGAACTTCCACAATCACCAGTAAAGGGGGGTATAGAGGAAGTTCGTAATGTTTGCATCTCTCTACCCCTGTCTCCTTGGTGAAGCTCTGTTCAATCTAAAAATGACCACCTAAGAACAAAGAGAAGAAATAATAATAATAATAATAATAATAATAATAATAATAATAATAATAATAATAATAATAATAATAATAAACAGGAAACATTTACAGTATTAAATACATTTTGGAATATAGACCCAAATCATCCAACAGCATTGCTGATAAGGGACATCCCACTCAAGACACACACCCACACGTAAAAATCAGCAACACAAAAACAACAACTACAACTTCAAACGCCACTAATATTAAAAAAAAGATCAAAATACTCTTCCCACCCAATATGACCAATCGACTATTTTTTCAAGGCCAATTGGTTGTGGTTCCACAGTTTCTGACGAGAACACCCGTGGAGCACATACCTCGCACTCGTCCTGCAGCATCCTCCGAGATGAGGCCGTACCAGTTCTGCAGTGTCGGTCGAATATCAGCGAGCGTGGCGTTTCCTGGTATCGGCCCAAAGCGCACGAGACCACCTCTGACGTACGCCGCCATCATCAGCGGCACCTCCGTGAGACCACCACCGCCCGCGCCAACAACCATGATCAGCCAACTCTCTTTTGCCTCAATGGAGCGCCTGTTGGCGGCGAGCGCCAGCTTTCCCAGAGTGCCGTCCATCACGCTGATATCACTCATCAGGGCAAGGGTCTCCTCGTGGGTGCTGATCGCACCGGTGGAGAAACCCATATGGACATAGAGGAGATCACCATCGTGCTTCATGAAGTGGCGAAATGCCTCTAGTGTTTCCTCCTGATACAGATGCGCCTTGCCATCGCAGGACACAAGCTTCTCTGCTGCATTGCAGTACGCCGTCTCGTTCGCTGCGGGACACGCGAGTCCAGAGCACTCCGAGTCGAACAGTCCAACACGAAGGCAGCTGCTGCTATTGCTATTGCTATTACTGCCAGCCACTCTCTCAGCCGACCAGTACGAAGACGGTGCCAACACGATGGGCTTCTTACCGACTCTCTTCAGTTCCCGCAGAAAGCTTGTCGCCCCCGCCAGGTTCGTCGCAGTCGAGCTCTCGTTTCCAGTGAGCATTGTCACCAACGAGGCCATCAGCTCTGTGTTCCTTGTTTGCAGTCGTGCGTAGATCCCAGCGGCGGCGGAGAGGAGTCCAAGAAACGGTGCCTTATTACTCGCCATGGCCGCCTCCAGCACGTCAGGCGGGAGGTGCGGCACAACGAAGACCAACGCCCGCGGCCGACTGCGGTCCTCGCCTTCTTTTATGGACGCGCTTGAAATGACAGCAAGACACGCCAGCAGAAGAAACACAACAGAAGTAACGAGAATAGTTCTGTAGAGGGCCCGCGAACTCAAGGCTGTTTTTATCTCAGGGGCATGCACGCGTGGTTGTTTTACAGGCTTCTCTGAGTTTGAGTGTGCCATAACTCCCAAGTAAGTGCCTCTTCTTGTTCTTTGGACTGTGATGCCACTTTCAGAAGTACCAAATCTTGTTACAAGAAAAATTTATACTACTATTTCCTTTTTATGCATAGAAAATAAAGGAGAAAAGAAAAATATAAGCAGACAAAGAAAGACTATTTTGATTCACATTAAAAGAACCTGTTTACCCATTTTTCTCCTTCTTTTCTTTGATTTATTATGGGATATATTGATGAGGTAAAAGCAAAAAAAAAATCAATATGATCTAAATGGGGACTTTCCTCCCATAATATCGGAGTGACCAAATAGATGCAGCAGTCAAGAAAAAGTAAGCACATTTAATATAGATGAAGAGACCCGACTTAATGCAAGAATTAGATTGAAAACAAAAACATTATTCTACTGTACGCGTTATACTTCAAAGCTTGTGTTCACTAATTGAACTAGAGTAGAAAATCAAAATGAAGAGTATGCACATATTTCCAACACCACCAACCTTTGTTTTTCTTTTTTATATTCCTTGCCGCATTTACCATTTTATGTTTTATTATTTTCTTCTTTTACTCCTATCTTTTCACCCCCCAAACACAACTTTTCCTTTTGTACCCCTATATTTGCTTAATGGTGAAATTTATATCAACAAAGCAAAAGAAACAGTAATATAATAATAAAACATTTATTTTTTTGTTTTCACCAATGCTTCTTGTAAGGCAAGCCTGGCGAAGTGCAATTTAGAGTCCATTACAGCGTGAAATACCTGATCATCGTTTATATCAGAAACCTGACCAAGAAGCTTATGGCAGCTCTCTGCATCACCTTCAGCAAAAGCAAGTGACGCCTGTTCATATAATATATATGGTGCTATCCATGACATAGTGTTTCTTTTCCCCTTGAAACTGGAAGACATGCTTAGAGTCTTTTTAAGTAGTTGTTCTCCCCTCCTGCTTGCTTGCGCTTAATTGGACAAGCACTAACCCTTTTAGAGCATCAAGTACAAGAGAAATACTGGGACTAATCAATGAACTGCCTGAAAGAGAACCTTGACTTGAATTCGTTGGAGCTTTTTCACTTAAAGGTGTTGGAGCACTACTTACGACCTCTTTGCTTTCCGCTTGTTTGATCATTTCTAAAAATGACTCAAGTATATTTGGTGGTAATTGGTGTAGCATATCAAACAAAACTGCAAGTTCCAACATTGCCAACGGTACAGTATTACGAAGAATGACTCCATTTGGTGGTTTATCTATTGACATGGTAACTCTCTTTTTATTACCTGGATTAGGATTTGTCAGATTAACGTAACGGAACATTTCATCCAATCGGGCTGCCACAAATGCTTCAACAGAAATCGTTCTTCCTCCCACTATTCGTATAGATCGATGTGCCGCTCTCCAGAAGGCTTTTGACGCTTCTTCAGTAAACTTACGAACTTCTTCCGCTTCGTTTTTTAGAGAAGCTTCAAATGCAAGCATCTCATAACAGCATCCTTGGGCATAAATATAGTAAATCTTCGACCATGTTGAGTTTTTTTCCAAAAAGGGCATAATATGAGATGCACTCTTTCCATCGCCCTACGGCAACAAAATTCCAAGCTTGATCATAAACTGCAAAATCTCGCAGTTGTGGCATAGATTCTACAACTTGACCAGATTCTGTAATTTCCAAACATTTTGAAAGAGCATCAATACTTTCCGTCATATTTCTCTCAAGTCGACGAACACGACCCAATAGCCATAAGTGAATTAGTGAATTTCTTATTGTTCGACGTGCAAGCACATCTCCTGCCAAATCTTTTGCAAGTGGAAGAGTTTGTGGGACGAGGATGGGACAAAAACCAGGAAGAAAGCTGTTAATAGCCATAAGAAAGAGACCTGCAAATGGGGAAAATAACGTTTCACTTTTCCAACATTGAAGAACAAGTTTAGTTCCAACCTCTACATCATGAGTATATCCCAAAAAATTAAGTAAATGTTCAATTCGAGGAGGCAAAATAGATAATGCAACATTAGTACAACCATGACCCAAAAGCACAAGATGAACGCTATTACTGTCTAGTCCTAATTCATCGAATGAGTCAACATTTTTCTCCACCTTTACCTCATCCAATTCTGTTTGGAGAGTCTTAAATAAGTGATAGCTTTTGTTGAGAGAAATACCACCTTTAATAATATTATTAAAGGAGGTTCGCTGTATTACCAAGACAAAACCACGGAGGGCATAGGAGGCAGCAAGAATGGTTTTCGCACGAAATTCACCTGGTAAAAGTCTCTTTTTAGTCGAATCACTTCTAAATAGACCACCCATTTTTTGAAACAAACTTTTACCTGCAGGAACAAGTTCTTCTGCAAAAGTAATCGCAAAAGAAACTCTTTCAATAGCAATATCACCATCAGATTGATCCATTGAAAGCATTGCTTTAATAGCAGTAATACATGCTGCCCCAGCTGAATAAAGTGGATCAATTGTAGCATTCTTAGCGAAAAGTTCTTCCGAATCGCGTACTTGATTAGCAAAGAAAAGATCCATACCACGTGCAACTTCTTTATCAATTTTTACTATATCCTCTACACTTGCTTCACGAAGTTGACGCAGTTCATCGCTTGAGAGTGCATGATGACGTCCTGTTAAACGATGAATTTCTTCATTATCATTTGCAAAATCTTTTTCCGTTGGCTGAACAAAATCCTTTTCCTCCATTTTTTTCTTATTACTTCAATATATGTATAATTATAGAAGTGAAAATAAATAAATAAATATAAATATAAATATATATATAACTATTATGTATGCCCTACGAACAACCGTTGGAAAGAAAAAAGTAAGAAATAATAATAATAATAATAATAATAATAATAATAATAATAATAAACAGGAAACATTTACAGTATTAAATACATTTTGGAATATAGACCCAAATCATCCAACAGCATTGCTGATAAGGGACATCCCACTCAAGACACACACCCACACGTAAAAATCAGCAACACAAAAACAACAACTACAACTTCAAACGCCACTAATATTAAAAAAAAGATCAAAATACTCTTCCCACCCAATATGACCAATCGACTATTTTTTCAAGGCCAATTGGTTGTGGTTCCACAGTTTCTGACGAGAACACCCGTGGAGCACATACCTCGCACTCGTCCTGCAGCATCCTCCGAGATGAGGCCGTACCAGTTCTGCAGTGTCGGTCGAATATCAGCGAGCGTGGCGTTTCCTGGTATCGGCCCAAAGCGCACGAGACCACCTCTGACGTACGCCGCCATCATCAGCGGCACCTCCGTGAGACCACCACCGCCCGCGCCAACAACCATGATCAGCCAACTCTCTTTTGCCTCAATGGAGCGCCTGTTGGCGGCGAGCGCCAGCTTTCCCAGAGTGCCGTCCATCACGCTGATATCACTCATCAGGGCAAGGGTCTCCTCGTGGGTGCTGATCGCACCGGTGGAGAAACCCATATGGACATAGAGGAGATCACCATCGTGCTTCATGAAGTGGCGAAATGCCTCTAGTGTTTCCTCCTGATACAGATGCGCCTTGCCATCGCAGGACACAAGCTTCTCTGCTGCATTGCAGTACGCCGTCTCGTTCGCTGCGGGACACGCGAGTCCAGAGCACTCCGAGTCGAACAGTCCAACACGAAGGCAGCTGCTGCTATTGCTATTGCTATTACTGCCAGCCACTCTCTCAGCCGACCAGTACGAAGACGGTGCCAACACGATGGGCTTCTTACCGACTCTCTTCAGTTCCCGCAGAAAGCTTGTCGCCCCCGCCAGGTTCGTCGCAGTCGAGCTCTCGTTTCCAGTGAGCATTGTCACCAACGAGGCCATCAGCTCTGTGTTCCTTGTTTGCAGTCGTGCGTAGATCCCAGCGGCGGCGGAGAGGAGTCCAAGAAACGGTGCCTTATTACTCGCCATGGCCGCCTCCAGCACGTCAGGCGGGAGGTGCGGCACAACGAAGACCAACGCCCGCGGCCGACTGCGGTCCTCGCCTTCTTTTATGGACGCGCTTGAAATGACAGCAAGACACGCCAGCAGAAGAAACACAACAGAAGTAACGAGAATAGTTCTGTAGAGGGCCCGCGAACTCAAGGCTGTTTTTATCTCAGGGGCATGCACGCGTGGTTGTTTTACAGGCTTCTCTGAGTTTGAGTGTGCCATAACTCCCAAGTAAGTGCCTCTTCTTGTTCTTTGGACTGTGATGCCACTTTCAGAAGTACCAAATCTTGTTACAAGAAAAATTTATACTACTATTTCCTTTTTATGCATAGAAAATAAAGGAGAAAAGAAAAATATAAGCAGACAAAGAAAGACTATTTTGATTCACATTAAAAGAACCTGTTTACCCATTTTTCTCCTTCTTTTCTTTGATTTATTATGGGATATATTGATGAGGTAAAAGCAAAAAAAAATCAATATGATCTAAATGGGGACTTTCCTCCCATAATATCGGAGTGACCAAATAGATGCAGCAGTCAAGAAAAAGTAAGCACATTTAATATAGATGAAGAGACCCGACTTAATGCAAGAATTAGATTGAAAACAAAAACATTATTCTACTGTACGCGTTATACTTCAAAGCTTGTGTTCACTAATTGAACTAGAGTAGAAAATCAAAATGAAGAGTATGCACATATTTCCAACACCACCAACCTTTGTTTTTCTTTTTTATATTCCTTGCCGCATTTACCATTTTATGTTTTATTATTTTCTTCTTTTACTCCTATCTTTTCACCCCCCAAACACAACTTTTCCTTTTGTACCCCTATATTTGCTTAATGGTGAAATTTATATCAACAAAGCAAAAGAAACAGTAATATAATAATAAAACATTTATTTTTTTGTTTTCACCAATGCTTCTTGTAAGGCAAGCCTGGCGAAGTGCAATTTAGAGTCCATTACAGCGTGAAATACCTGATCATCGTTTATATCAGAAACCTGACCAAGAAGCTTATGGCAGCTCTCTGCATCACCTTCAGCAAAAGCAAGTGACGCCTGTTCATATAATATATATGGTGCTATCCATGACATAGTGTTTCTTTTCCCCTTGAAACTGGAAGACATGCTTAGAGTCTTTTTAAGTAGTTGTTCTCCCTCCTGCTTGCTTGCGCTTAATTGGACAAGCACTAACCCTTTTAGAGCATCAAGTACAAGAGAAATACTGGGACTAATCAATGAACTGCCTGAAAGAGAACCTTGACTTGAATTCGTTGGAGCTTTTTCACTTAAAGGTGTTGGAGCACTACTTACGACCTCTTTGCTTTCCGCTTGTTTGATCATTTCTAAAAATGACTCAAGTATATTTGGTGGTAATTGGTGTAGCATATCAAACAAAACTGCAAGTTCCAACATTGCCAACGGTACAGTATTACGAAGAATGACTCCATTTGGTGGTTTATCTATTGACATGGTAACTCTCTTTTTATTACCTGGATTAGGATTTGTCAGATTAACGTAACGGAACATTTCATCCAATCGGGCTGCCACAAATGCTTCAACAGAAATCGTTCTTCCTCCCACTATTCGTATAGATCGATGTGCCGCTCTCCAGAAGGCTTTTGACGCTTCTTCAGTAAACTTACGAACTTCTTCCGCTTCGTTTTTTAGAGAAGCTTCAAATGCAAGCATCTCATAACAGCATCCTTGGGCATAAATATAGTAAATCTTCGACCATGTTGAGTTTTTTTCCAAAAGGGCATAATATGAGATGCACTCTTTCCATCGCCCTACGGCAACAAAATTCCAAGCTTGATCATAAACTGCAAAATCTCGCAGTTGTGGCATAGATTCTACAACTTGACCAGATTCTGTAATTTCCAAACATTTTGAAAGAGCATCAATACTTTCCGTCATATTTCTCTCAAGTCGACGAACACGACCCAATAGCCATAAGTGAATTAGTGAATTTCTTATTGTTCGACGTGCAAGCACATCTCCTGCCAAATCTTTTGCAAGTGGAAGAGTTTGTGGGACGAGGATGGGACAAAAACCAGGAAGAAAGCTGTTAATAGCCATAAGAAAGAGACCTGCAAATGGGGAAAATAACGTTTCACTTTTCCAACATTGAAGAACAAGTTTAGTTCCAACCTCTACATCATGAGTATATCCCAAAAAATTAAGTAAATGTTCAATTCGAGGAGGCAAAATAGATAATGCAACATTAGTACAACCATGACCCAAAAGCACAAGATGAACGCTATTACTGTCTAGTCCTAATTCATCGAATGAGTCAACATTTTTCTCCACCTTTACCTCATCCAATTCTGTTTGGAGAGTCTTAAATAAGTGATAGCTTTTGTTGAGAGAAATACCACCTTTAATAATATTATTAAAGGAGGTTCGCTGTATTACCAAGACAAAACCACGGAGGGCATAGGAGGCAGCAAGAATGGTTTTCGCACGAAATTCACCTGGTAAAAGTCTCTTTTTAGTCGAATCACTTCTAAATAGACCACCCATTTTTTGAAACAAACTTTTACCTGCAGGAACAAGTTCTTCTGCAAAAGTAATCGCAAAAGAAACTCTTTCAATAGCAATATCACCATCAGATTGATCCATTGAAAGCATTGCTTTAATAGCAGTAATACATGCTGCCCCAGCTGAATAAAGTGGATCAATTGTAGCATTCTTAGCGAAAAGTTCTTCCGAATCGCGTACTTGATTAGCAAAGAAAAGATCCATACCACGTGCAACTTCTTTATCAATTTTTACTATATCCTCTACACTTGCTTCACGAAGTTGACGCAGTTCATCGCTTGAGAGTGCATGATGACGTCCTGTTAAACGATGAATTTCTTCATTATCATTTGCAAAATCTTTTTCCGTTGGCTGAACAAAATCCTTTTCCTCCATTTTTTTTCTTATTACTTCAATATATGTATAATTATAGAAGTGAAAATAAATAAATAAATATAAATATAAATATATATATAACTATTATGTATGCCCTACGAACAACCGTTGGAAAGAAAAAAGTAAGAAATAATAATAATAATAATAATAATAATAATAATAAACAGGAAACATTTACAGTATTAAATACATTTTGGAATATAGACCCAAATCATCCAACAGCATTGCTGATAAGGGACATCCCACTCA
The DNA here is from genome assembly GCF_022059095.1 of Trypanosoma melophagium. Lineage (NCBI taxonomy): Eukaryota > Euglenozoa > Kinetoplastea > Trypanosomatida > Trypanosomatidae > Trypanosoma > Trypanosoma melophagium. The sequence continues at coordinate 716,177 of NW_027125194.1, read as the reverse complement.
AGACACACACCCACACGTAAAAATCAGCAACACAAAAACAACAACTACAACTTCAAACGCCACTAATATTAAAAAAAAGATCAAAATACTCTTCCCACCCAATATGACCAATCGACTATTTTTTCAAGGCCAATTGGTTGTGGTTCCACAGTTTCTGACGAGAACACCCGTGGAGCACATACCTCGCACTCGTCCTGCAGCATCCTCCGAGATGAGGCCGTACCAGTTCTGCAGTGTCGGTCGAATATCAGCGAGCGTGGCGTTTCCTGGTATCGGCCCAAAGCGCACGAGACCACCTCTGACGTACGCCGCCATCATCAGCGGCACCTCCGTGAGACCACCACCGCCCGCGCCAACAACCATGATCAGCCAACTCTCTTTTGCCTCAATGGAGCGCCTGTTGGCGGCGAGCGCCAGCTTTCCCAGAGTGCCGTCCATCACGCCGATATCACTCATCAGGGCAAGGGTCTCCTCGTGGGTGCTGATCGCACCGGTGGAGAAACCCATATGGACATAGAGGAGATCACCATCGTGCTTCATGAAGTGGCGAAATGCCTCTAGTGTTTCCTCCTGATACAGATGCGCCTTGCCATCGCAGGACACAAGCTTCTCTGCTGCATTGCAGTACGCCGTCTCGTTCGCTGCGGGACACGCGAGTCCAGAGCACTCCGAGTCGAACAGTCCAACACGAAGGCAGCTGCTGCTATTGCTATTGCTATTACTGCCAGCCACTCTCTCAGCCGACCAGTACGAAGACGGTGCCAACACGATGGGCTTCTTACCGACTCTCTTCAGTTCCCGCAGAAAGCTTGTCGCCCCCGCCAGGTTCGTCGCAGTCGAGCTCTCGTTTCCAGTGAGCATTGTCACCAACGAGGCCATCAGCTCTGTGTTCCTTGTTTGCAGTCGTGCGTAGATCCCAGCGGCGGCGGAGAGGAGTCCAAGAAACGGTGCCTTATTACTCGCCATGGCCGCCTCCAGCACGTCAGGCGGGAGGTGCGGCACAACGAAGACCAACGCCCGCGGCCGACTGCGGTCCTCGCCTTCTTTTATGGACGCGCTTGAAATGACAGCAAGACACGCCAGCAGAAGAAACACAACAGAAGTAACGAGAATAGTTCTGTAGAGGGCCCGCGAACTCAAGGCTGTTTTTATCTCAGGGGCATGCACGCGTGGTTGTTTTACAGGCTTCTCTGAGTTTGAGTGTGCCATAACTCCCAAGTAAGTGCCTCTTCTTGTTCTTTTTTTATTTTTCTTACTGCTTTCTCTGCTTCTACTTCATCCCCCCTTATACTTTTTTTAAAAGAATCAGAAAATTTCCAAATTGATTAGTTACTAAATTCATAGTGTGTGAGGAAGGATATATTAAAGATATTCCAAATGTGAAAGAGGAAAAAGTTTTTTATCATATATATATATATATATATATATATATATATATATATATATATAGAAGTATAGAGGATAAAGTTCCGTTAAAGACTTATTATAGAATGCGTTTTGCAGATGAGAAAACTATTTTTGGTGACAATAATTTTTCTTTAATTCATCACTCTTTTTCCAAAACAAAGACATACGGATATAAACCACCCATATCTACAGCAAATGGTGGATGAAGTAGTTTGAATGGACACTCGTCACGAAGTCTCTCAAGTACATCCATCATAAGTTTTCCTTCAATTGTCAGGAACACTGCACGACCATGGTGTTCCTTAGCATGGGGTACCCACCAATACTTCTTTTGGTCAATTTCTGAACTGTTAAAATGGTCTTGGTTAGAGTCCTCTTTTTTATTGTTTCTGATGCGTGGTGTACGAAGAACACGATAAGACTCTCGAAGCATCATTGGATAAAGTTTCGTATTAGCCTTATGGCTTCCGCACCTCCTACCAAACGGGAGATCTGAAATCACACAATCGACAGAGTTATCTCTCAGTGGCAATTTGGTTGCATCCCAATGAAAAGCCTCTGAGTTTAGATGATAATGTGGGGCGAGTAGTTGACGTAGTGCCGTCGCTGCATTCTCCGCTTCTTCGCATGTTATTTGTGGAGGGTACGAACCAGATGCGTGTGCGGCGCATGGGTGTGGCATTGCCTCCACATGTTTCTCCAACGTTTCCAGTAAAACTTTCGATTGTATCGCGATTTCTCCGCTTAACCATTCTTCCTGCAGCTGTTGCTGCTCAACTGACAGCAGTCCATTCACGGCGGCGAGAAACATCGCCTCTGTCTGTATATTACGATGCATCTTCTCCGCATTAGTCATGTGCGAGTCCCCACCCCACGCCATCAGCGGGAGGAACCCCGCGGCCGCCCACCCCTCCAGCAGAATTGTGCCGCTGCCGGCGAAGGGATCGACGAGAACGACACCGGCGTTAACGGCGGCGTAGCGGCAGAGGGCCGCGGCAACAGCAGGCCGCATCGCATTCTCGCCTTTCAACACCCGCAACTCGTGGCGAACAGCACCAGGACGTGGAATAGCTGCCCGCACGACAACGCTCATGTCTATCGTATTATTATTATTATTATTATTATTATTACTATCATCACCATCATCACAGGCATCACCGTTGGTGTTGTCATTGTTATTGTTTTTGGAGTGTAGGAGAAGTGTCCCAATGCGCTGCCGCAGCAGTTCCATACCGAGTTGTGAGGTGTAGTGCATCGCCGCACCCACACGGGGAAGAGCCGGTGGGGTTATAACTAAACCAAGATGCACGTAATTAATATCGTGAAGAGCAAAGAACTCCACATTATAGTACAACATATTTACTCTCCAACCAGTTGTCTCGAATTGGTCAAATACAGATTCACCAATATAAGCTGCAAGCTGCTGTGAAGTAAAAGGAGAGGTAACACCATTTTCTCTACGAACACAGTTTACTCGAAACATAACGGTAGAATCTGTAAGAGGAGTATGAAACCATGGCCCTTGATATCCTTCTAAGAGATTATTTCGTCCTACTGCCGCAGTACGCAATGCACTCAAGTGCTGAATCACTGCACTTCTAATTTGTTCTTTAGCATGTATTAACGGTTCTTTCAATTCTTCCAAAGATTCTATGCATGGTGCACTCATGATATGTAACAACAACAGTTCTACCGAACGTACACAACTTGCCTTGTAAAGGAAAAGTTCTGTATCCTCAATAGAGGCTGGAGCATTATCATTATCTGCTAAACTTAAATTAAATAAAAAACCACCTCTTAATATATCTTGATCAGAATATTCGGGTATAGAATGATATTTATCACACTTATCAGTATCTTCAAGATCTTGTGAAGTAATACTTTCACTCGGGCAAGGAAATAAACCAGGCAAAAATTGCTTGGGTGAAATTTTAGATTTCCAGTGAATTCGTAGCGGTGGAGCTATCCGCTCCAGATCAAACATCACCACATCTTCAATTCCACGCGGACAAAGAAGACAGTAAAGGGGAGACATCGCCTTACTTTTAGCAGTTGTTGCACCATTGTTAATATAATTAGCCTCACTTGCTCCACTCATACTAGTTCATATAACCTTCTCTACTTTTCGTATTCTTCTTCCTCCTTCTCACCACCACTACGAAAACCCTTTTTTTTCGTTAAGTATCGGTAGAATACGTCTCTAGAGTTCAGCGTATGTTTGGTTAGAAAGAACAAATAAATACAAAGAATAAGAAAAATAAAAGAGATATGAATAAATAAATATATACATATATACACATAGTTTGAAAAGAAATGAATGAACACATGTGTTTGTGGGAGAAGGAACAGTATGCATACCCAAAAACACAAGCAACGACAAAAAAAAGAGGAGAAAATCATTTAATTACATCCACTAAAGTTTCCGAAGTAAATAAATAAATAAAAACTTAGAAATATAACAACGACAGCAGAAAAAAAAAGAACTAGAAATTGCATTTTTTCCTTCTTTTTCGCTCTTATCAAAGGTAAAAAAAAAAAACAAACCACAAAAACAAAATAAACAAAGAAAAAGAATTAAAGGACGACCACTTTGAAAAAAAAAATCAACCAAACACCCACCACCAAAAAAAAAAACAAGAAAAGAAAATGATGCTAATTGTGTGCTCGAACGACAGCACAAAAATCGGTTAGACTACCGTACAATTCATCTAATTCTTTGAGTGTCATACTAGGTGCTAATACAATAGCCCGCTGTGCATCTTGTGTGAGCGATTCCGCCCGTTTCATAAGTCCAAGAGGAATACGTAACTTTTTCCCAACCTCCTCACTTAGTCTTTCTATTTCCTTCAAAAATCTTTGCTTCCGCTGTTCCTCCAATCGCTCTGCCTCCAACACAACATCCACCCGCTCCTCCTCACCGCTGGCGGCTGTAATGCTGTGAAGGGCCGCTGCCGCCATACTGCTTGCCACGCCGAGTTCCTCCACTGTGGCGCCTGGGCCTAATGCGAGATCCAACTTGGCGAGGGCGCTGCGAGCCACACGGCGGTGGGCGTCCACGGGTGAGTATGTGGCGCGATCTAGTAAAGCGGCACGTGTGCGAGTTAAGGCGTCCTTGGCAATCACAATATGGCGTATTCTTTCATTCTGAATAATTGAATCACGTTCCATGCGCTCTAATTCAAATACGAGTCGACGATCTAAGGACTCATTCTGAGAGAGCTCATCCACAAGAACGGCTCTTAGTACACCAGTATCCAAGTATTGAAAGGTTTGCCTTTCAATTGAAGGTTGTATAGATGGTATACCAGAAGGAGAAGGCGCAGATGAAGAAACTTTTGACATTGTTGCTACAAATTCTCTACTTTCATCTGCGTTTTCTCGAACTTGTGATACTTTATTATTATTATTATTATTATCATTATTGCTGCCGCGCAAATTTATTACGCGTAATTTCAAATGAACACAAGTTCCTTCAGCTTCTGCTTCCTGTACAAGTGGTGAAAGAATATCTGAGAGAATATCCTCCTCAAACAATGTATATGTTCCTTGCAGAAGAACAACATTTGAGTAGCGAATATCATCATCAATTAATCCTTGATGACGAATTCTTCGTAAAATTTCTCGCTTACACATACCGACTGTTGCATTCACACTCATAGGTAATAACACTTCTCTACATTCATTGTAAATTTGAACATCAATGACAAAACGAACTTTTTTACCATCTGGAATTTCACCATCTGTAGGAATTGCCTCCACTTGAAAGGCATGATCCAATTGCTTTTGTAATTTTTCTTGTTGAATGAGTAAACGATCGATTAATTCATCATATTTTGAAAATTGATCATTTATTTTCAAAAGAAGATTATCTAACTTCTCTTCAAAGTTACTCTTCAAGTTTTGAAAATCTTCTACATGCTTTTGTTTCAGTACATCCACTTCCGTATTTACCATAACAGAAAACTGCGCATTTAATTCGGTTATTTGTGTTATAACTTTGGAAAAATCATATTCCGTTTTTTTCTGAAATTCAACTTGTTTTGAATCATTTAACTTTAATAAACTTGTTACATCTCCTGTGCGTACTTGTACAAAGTTACGTAGTTCTGCTAATTCAGAAACAATAATCTCCCGGTCGGATTCCATTTTCTGCAACTTGGCAAGTGTTTGCTCTAATATCGATCCTTGATCATTTCCATCATCCCAAGTTTCGGCATTTTGTGGATCCTCAAGTCTACTAGGTGTTTTACCACAATCTTGTGAAGAGGCCAAATCACGCTGCGGCATGGATTCATCCAAGTGAGAGGCCGTGGCGGGTACTTCCACCACCATACTCTGCGATCTCTCTGTGCGGGGCAATAACGTTACCCCCAACTCCGTTAATACCCCATCACGTAATGGACACTGACCGGATGCAATTTCTCGTTTTAGTGTATCCAGGTTTTCTCTATTTAGTAGGGCGCCACTATTGCGTGGGGTTCGTGGTTTAGACTTTTCACTTAACACATCTGTCGTACTACACCGCTGCATATCCTCCGATGGTAGCGTTAGCTCCGTTTGCGTCATGAGACTATCTTTTACCCTGTATCCATTTCCTGTAGGAAAATCTACGACCGCATCATTCGTAAGAGATTCCGCAATCATAACAGAGGATTGTGCAACAGTGTCCAAGTATGCAATATCAGGGGTTGTGGTAGAAGCCTCCGCGTCAACACGCGAAGTAGAGATATCCATATTTCTTCCTTTTTCACGGGGAACAGCAGTGTCTGTTACTGCCGGAACATCGGCGGTGTCACTACCACACACACTTTCTACACTGACAACGGAAGCCTCCGCTAACGATTTTCTTACATTATTTGTGGGTATCATACTGGGCATGGCATCAATTTCAAAACGCTTCGGTGAACCATCCACACTTACTTCTGTTTCTGGTGCAATAGATACAACACTTACAGTTCTCTCTTGCCGAGGAATGTTCTTTAAATATATGCAATCCTCAGCTAGAAGCTCCGAACGTAGTGGTAAATCCCCAGCAGCTACAACATTCTCCAATTTTGAAAGAGCTTCCTTATTTAAATGCCTAGATTCCACCTCAACATTACTGTGACTGTTAGAACCTCTTCGCATTTCCCCATCTCGTGAAGTACTTGCAGCATCTTGAAAACACCATGAATTCTCACAGTGCGCCACTCTTGATAATTCACTCTGTTCATATCCATCATGCAAATCCGCTTGCAGAGGGGAACCGCGAAAACGCAGTTCTTCCGTTTGTTCTTGGGATTGTTTTCTTTGTTGTTGTTGTTGAAGCATAGGTGCAGCACAATCTCCAGTTCCAACTTCGGTGTTCTCTTCCGCTCGGGAAAAAGAAGAGACTGTACTCATTCCGTAGTTTTAAAGTAAAGAAAAATAAATCAAAGAAAGAAAAAGAAATCAAGTAAAGAGAAGAAAGAAAGGGAATAATAATAATAAAAATAAATTCGATTAACTGTGCCTACCTTATTGCCACTTCTTTTTGTGCCTATGGAACAATATCTCTGTCTATAGAACTATATATCGCTAATGTCCTTCACTAGAAGGTACCAAAAACAAATAAAAAACACATAAAAAGGGAGGGAATAACATAGGAACAAGAACAACAACTACAAGAATAAGTAAATGTACAGATTCAATCTCTAAATGTAGAGAGGATCGCCATAACTAGAATTTTCAGTTGGCGCAGAAGTTCAACTGGTGTTCTTTTTTTCTTTCTTTATTCCTTAACAAAAAAAAACTTTTTTCTTCCCAAGCTTCCCAATTTCTTTTTCTCTTCACTTCCTTGAGTGAATGTCTTTCTTTCTACTATTCTCAATATTGTAATGCAATATACCAAACCCTACCAATAGATAAAAAAAGGAAAGAAATATGTACAGGCACACGTTCACACCCCCAGATTACACAAAAACATATATTAATATATGCATACACAGAGTTTCTTCGTCGCGGGAACAAAAGACAATATAATGTGCACAACACCTTCACATATTTTCCTTTTCCTTTTCTCGTGTATTTTTCACTCTTTCTCTTTCTTATGCATAACAAACGTACCATCATCGCGAGCACCAGGAATGATGTAACGTGAGAGACATAAGAGGAAACAAGTATTTCAAAAGCAAAAAAAGGGATAACAATGGAGGGAAAAAAAATCTTGGGAGCTGGTACCACCGTTCTTAGATACAATTGTAAGGCAAATATAATAAATATATGCGCGAAACAAAAAACGTGTGAATTTTTTTCCCCTTTTCCACCTTACAATAACTGTTTAATAAGTACCACAATTAGGAGGAATAAAGAAAAGCTCAGTTATGCAGAGTAGCCAACGATATGCAGTACCAGGGCGGAATACATGCATACACAGAGAAAAATTAAAGGTTAGTGGTGCAAGTGTAAAATGAATTGAGTCCAGAATACAAATAATAAAAAAAGAAACAATAATGAAAATAAGAAATGCCTTTTCTTAAACAAAAGAGCTATGTCCTCTCCTTTATTTTCTCCATTGTCTATTTTTTTTTTCCATGTACTCCCCAATTTCTTTTCATATATGCACAAACACACACACACACGTACGTACCAAGGAAGTGAGACAAAAGCAAATACAATCTTTTTCCCCTCTCTTCCATTTCATTTTCTTTGCCCTTTTCTTTTATTCCCGCATATTCCTATTCATCTTTCCGCAATTTTCTTCATCATGATATATTTATAATAAAAATATATGTGTCTTTTTTTTTCTTTTTTTCGTTCTCTCCTAAAACACACTTTTTCCCCTCCTATTTTCTCTTCGCTCTTTAAAAAACAAAACAAAACATCAGTATTTCCTCCTTCTTCTCTTTGAAGTTTCACTCCCACTTACTTCTGTGAGGCGGTGGTGCCCCGCACGTCTGTCTGTGAGACGCGGCGGTCCACCACACCGGCGAGGGATCCCGCATTGCGGTCCACGTTTGTTGGCCCACCCGCCTTATACACACCGGTGTAAGTGCTCTTATCATCGTGGAACTTCACATTATCTGTCTTTGTGCCGTGTGCCTCTGGCACGCCATTCTCGAGCATTGATGTGACTTCCTCCACGGACTTCTTTAGTTTGGCGGCGATCTCTGGAAGGGCGCGGGTGGTGAATTCGTTGTATGTCATCTTGCGGGCTCCCTTTGCCTTTACCTTGTTGAAGAGGAGATCGGCATCTGTGCTGGTGAAGGTCTTGCCGATGATCTTTGTCTCCTTGAGCATCTTGGAGAAATGGGAGTTGTCCATCTCTTTTGTGGGCGCACCACCAAAGGAGGCAAAGTTATAGAAGGCAGATTCAAGAGTCATTTTTATTTATTTTATTTTTCTTGTAATAGTAAGTTTGTTTGAAATAGGCTGTTAGTAGTAAATGTGCAGATGATCTTAAAAATAAAAAAAACAAAGAAGTAAAACAAGAGGTGAAGGAAATGATAGAAATAAATGAGAGAGAGAGAGAGAGAGAAAGAAAGCACCCATATCAGTCGCAGAGTAGCAAGGGAAAACAACAAAATAAATATTTTACACTGAACATCAACAAGGACGACGACAGCAACAGCTAAGAAGGGGAAACAATTTTTGAGATCATTTGACTCAGAGAAAGGTATATATATATTCCCCCCTTTCTATTCAATACATACCTGATGGAGACCTTGTAGAGTTGCGAAGAACATCAAAGAGATTATCATACAATGGACCTTTTGATGCCATTGCTTCATCACGATCTAAATACGCACGCAGACGACTAGTCCCGTCATTTCCTGCTGTCATTGGTGCTACCCTTTTTGGCATTGCAGGTGGTGTTTGTGATCTCACAGGACGTCGTGGACGTCGTAGATTAGCATCTGAATAAGGATGAAAGGCAATAGCACTACTACTACTACTACTAATACTATTTCCAACACCAATAGTATTATTAAAAGAAGAAGCACTACCGTAACGTACAGCGTCTAATTGTACTGTGGCATCTGCGAATGCTCGTGCCACACCATCTAATAATGCCTGTTGTTGGGCAAGAAGGGCATTTCGTTTTTCTTCACGTTGCCTACGACGCTGTTCCAAGTCAGATACTTCTTCACGTGCACCACCGAAAGATAAAGCCCCGAACTGTGAGAGAGTTTTTAATGACTGCGGGACACCCTCAGCAATACTCTGTGGTATCTGTTTTAACGTTTTTTCCATTTCCTTTATGGTAGTTGTTGCAGTACGATTTACAACAGTTTGTTGACGTGCTTTACCATAATACTCAGCATAGTTTACAACGTGATTAGGTTTATAATAACGATTTGTGTATTCTTCCAATTTTTCTGCGAGTGCTGATCGTCGCTTTTTCTTCTTTTGTTTACGTTGTTTCCGTTCTTCTTTTCGATTCGCTTTATCGACAGTAATTTTAGTCTGGTCCCCAGAATTTGCATCACACACATTCAGATATGATCCTTTTTCCTTAACAGAACGTGATATCCCATTTGTCTCATCATCTACAACGTTTCGCTTCTGACTACTCGTCCTAGAAGTTCTGGAGTCAGAATGTTTTAGTTGTTCTGTAGGACTTTTCACGGATAAAGGTTCAGGATTATAACAAGGTTCATCTGGTATTACTTGTTTCTTCGGTTTCGATTTACTCTTTTTTTCAATTACTTGGGACTCTTGTGCCTTTGTGCTTGGAGGTTCTGCTACATCTTCTACAACTTCAAATGCATCACCTTTTCTTGAACTACCGTCCGTAAAATTATCCTGGAGTACAATTGATTCCAACATTTCTATCCGTTCACGTAAAGCCAAATTTTCTGCATTCAATTCTACTTCACGCCTCTCAAGCTCTAACCTTGAATCTTTAACCGTATCAAAAGCATCCCGTAATTGACCATTTACTGCAATAATACTCTTGAGAGCTTCACAAGCCTGTAAGAGTCTATCAGCTAACAAATTTACCTGTTCAGAATCTTCATTTACACCAACCGATTGACTGGATTGCGCTGATACAGCCTCCATTTTATCAATATTACCAGCAGCCAGACCTCTATAATACGCTAATTCCTTCTTCATACTAGCCAATTCCGAACGAAGTTGACGAATAAGTGCATTCTTTGGGTCTTCATTCACCCTAGGAACGTTTGTAATATTACGTGCCCTACCAGCGTACAGAAGTGTGGAGAGTGTCTCATCCACATAGCGATCGGATGGGTTAATACACGCAAACATGGTGGTGAGAGAATTACCGCCGAGTGCATGCTTCAGCAGTTTAGTCAACTTACTATCACGATAGGGAATATGTAGTCGATCCACCAGAGCTCCTTTCTTCCCCTTTAACTTCGATCCATTAGCGAGTGCTGTGATCACCTTACCCAGCGCAAGGAGAGAGGCATTAATCTCAATAGACTCCTTAACAAGAGATGCAGAAGGATTCCTTGCCAGCATTGTGAGTTTCTCTGAGCCCGCCAAATCCACAATGGAGAATTCTGACTTTACAGACATCTCTGGTGAGTCGGAATCACGCCGAGTGACGTATATAGTGAAAACAGTGTGTGAGCGGGAGGATTGACGGTTCATGGCGTGACTCGCCATCACCTTCTCCCTCGCACCAGCGAGAAATACACGTCGCATCTTCTCTGGGTGATCACACTCACAGAGAAAAAGATTCTCTACACTGAAAACATCTCCACAACGCCATCTAATTTTTAACCCAGAGCCCAATGCCTGTGTTGTTGCTGGGTTGAGAAGGTCTGTCACACGCTCATTATATATCTGATAGAAACTACATCTGAGCTGAAAGCGAGCACGTTCATCCTGCATTTGCAGCTGTCTAACACGATCGAAGATAAGTTGAATGACGCGAGGGACAATGCCATGCTGTCTGGGGTCTGTTTTTGTGTTTGGTTGCAGACTCGCCGTGCCTCTCTGCAAATAGTCAATACCCTCTACTGTGTAGGTCTTCCCACTCCCTGTTTGCCCATAGGCAAAGACGGTGGCGTGAAATCCATTCAATACATGATCAATCAAAGGTAAGACTTCATCCGTCACTGCCTCCTGTTCCGTTTCTGGAGGGAGAACCCGATCAAAGTCAAAACAGCGTGTTTCTTCCTGATTTTTACCCGTAACTAATACTTTACCATTCTCAGCATCTAACTTTATACAGGAACAAGTGTGATCCTGTTCTCCATGAATAAGTGGCCGACAGCGCACTACCACGCGAAGTGCACTATGCGGTTCTGTTGACATGCCCCTGTTTGGTTTGCCCCTCTCAACTTCTCTACTTTTCTAATATTACTGCGGGGGTCGTGGATGTTTCTGAGCACAAACCTTCAATGGGGAAAGAAAGAAGGAGAGAGATGGAAACGCTGGAGAATCTGTACTAAAGCGCAGTAAACCCACCCGTGTCCGTTAAAGGAAACAAATACAAGAAAAAAAAAGTCACCAGGGAGAATTAATAGGACGGAGGATGAGGAAGAATATAGGGAAAAATAGAAGGTATTTCTTTTTCCCTGCAGTCTAATAGAAAGGTATTTACTGCATGGAAGAGGGAGAATAATATCATATATTGGTGTGGGGAAAAGAAAGAAAATGGAATAGGTTGCAGTTCTCCTATGGGCACTGATTTGCAAATATTTCGATATTAATATATTATACGTAGATGACACTCAGCCGAATAGACGACCAAACTACAAAACCAAACACCGAAGAGCATCACACGCACACACACACACACACTATCAAGCGAGATCCCGAATGCTCAAAGAGAAAAAAAAAGAGACATGGGTTCTAAGGGAAACGGTGTATTTTCCATACATATTAAAATTTCTTGCTTTTTATCATCATAAACGTTATACACAAAGTGGTGTTTCAGAGTAGTTCAGTTCTTTTTTCTTCTTATTGCTCAATTCGTCCTTCTGTTACAATTAAGGCATCACTACTTTCTTTCTCTTTAAAGAAAAGAAAAGGAGGGAAAGAGGAAACATATATAACAAGTGCAATCGTTTTCATTTACAACAACCCAACTCACAAACCATACACATACAGAAAGAAGAGAAAGAAACAATCTCAAACTACACCAGCGAATATAGCAATGCTAAAACAAAAAAAAACATTACAAGTAGAATAAATGCAAAAAGAAGGAATTCCAGCGTTAGTTACAGTCGCAATTTTCCATGAAAAAGTTCATATGACCTTAGTCCTACCCTTTACTTTAAAAAAAATCCGCAAGAAACCTCGAGGTGTCAAAGGGAAAGCGAGGTTGGAAGAAGAGTATATATATATATATATTACTTATTTATTGGTTTTTCATTATAGTTTAAAGAAACACATAGAAGATGCTGTTTTTGTTTTTTTGTGGGTGTTATTATACGAATCGCACTAGAAAAGAGACAAACACATTCCTCGCATCATACACCGTGTTGGTAAATTTGACGAGAAATAACGTATATTTGATGTATGTATTGCTCTTCCAGAATGCAATACTATTTATTATCCTTTTCTTTTCTTTGTGGCACCACAACTCAGCCCAACGGAGAAACAAAGTCACACAAGACATATAGTCTTCTCACATTCATCATATTACAATAGTATTTCTTAGAAAGGAAGGAAATATTTCATTCTAAGAAGAAAAGGCAGAAATTGCTCTGATTCACAATGTAAACCAAAAATTCACACACCAGTAAATCCCAAAAAAGTCAAGTTGCAAACACACTCAGATCAAAATTAGTCTATAGGGAAAGGAAATTGGGGAAAAAACACAAAGGGAACAACATTATATATATATATATATATATATATATATATACAAAAAACGCACACATCTCCGCAAAAAATACAAGAAAAAACACATTATTATTATTATGTATGTATATATCTTCATATAAATAGGGGGAAAAAACCACTTGCAGAAACATGTATATATTGTATGTATATATGTTCTCCTATATAGAATAAATGCAAAATACAATTCTTTTATTTCATATATGAGACTAGTAATCTGTATAAAAGTGAAAAAAAAGGTTTTTAAGAGCTTCATTTAATTATTATTATTATTATTATTATTATTATTATTAGAAAAAAAAAGCACATTTCCTATGAACGAAAAAACTCCAAACAAGCTTTACGTCCAGAACTCCCTTGCCGTTCGTTTACTACAAAGACTCCTATAGTATGCTAATTCCTTCTTCATGCTAGCCAATTCCGAACGAAGTTGACGAATAAGTGCATTCTTTGGGTCTTCATTCACCCTAGGAACGTTTGTAATATTACGTGCCCTACCAGCGTACAGAAGTGTGGAGAGTGTCTCATCCACATAGCGATCGGATGGGTTAATACACGCAAACATGGTGGTGAGAGAATTACCGCCGAGTGCATGCTTCAGCAGTTTAGTCAACTTACTATCACGATAGGGAATATGTAGTCGATCCACCAGAGCTCCTTTCTTCCCCTTTAACTTCGATCCATTAGCGAGTGCTGTGATCACCTTACCCAGCGCAAGGAGAGAGGCATTAATCTCAATAGACTCCTTAACAAGAGATGCAGAAGGATTCCTTGCCAGCATTGTGAGTTTCTCTGAGCCCGCCAAATCCACAATGGAGAATTCTGACTTTACAGACATCTCTGGTGAGTCGGAATCACGCCGAGTGACGTATATAGTGAAAACAGTGTGTGAGCGGGAGGATTGACGGTTCATGGCGTGACTCGCCATCACCTTCTCCCTCGCACCAGCGAGAAATACACGTCGCATCTTCTCTGGGTGATCACACTCACAGAGAAAAAGATTCTCTACACTGAAAACATCTCCACAACGCCATCTAATTTTTAACCCAGAGCCCAATGCCTGTGTTGTTGCTGGGTTGAGAAGGTCTGTCACACGCTCATTATATATCTGATAGAAACTACATCTGAGCTGAAATCGAGCACGTTCATCCTGCATTTGCAGCTGTCTAACACGATCGAAGATAAGTTGAATGACGCGAGGGACAATGCCATGCTGTCTGGGGTCTGTTTTTGTGTTTGGTTGCAGACTCGCCGTGCCTCTCTGCAAATAGTCAATACCCTCTACTGTGTAGGTCTTCCCACTCCCTGTTTGCCCATAGGCAAAGACGGTGGCGTGAAATCCATTCAATACATGATCAATCAAAGGTAAGACTTCATCCATGACTTTTCGTTGCTGCGTTTCTGGAGGGAGAACCCGATCAAAGTCAAAACAGCGTGTTTCTTCCTGCTTTTTACCCGTAACTAATACTTTACCATTCTCAGCATCTAACTTTATACAGGAACAAGTGTGATCCTGTTCTCCATGAATAAGTGGCCGACAGCGCACTACTACGCGAAGTGCACTATGCGGTTCTGTTGACATGCTATGACTAGGCGTTCTCGTTATACTACAGAGCCAAAGTGGAGGTTATATATATATATATATATATATATATATGTATATATATAGATATAGAGAGATATCTCTCTATGTGAGTTGGACTAGATCCAACAGAAGTACTAATAGAGATAAGAAAAGGAAAAAAAAAAATACAAATTAATAAAAAGTCAGGAATTATTTTTATCGGTAGAAATGGATTACATATGTAACTGGGGAAAAAAAACTCAAAGTAAACATGTTTGACGATAACAAGAAAAAGCAAAAACGACTTTCCAGTTTCACAAAATGTCCTTTTACTGTACAAAACCAACTCATAGAAGGTTTCTTTGTTTTGCCTTTTGTTTTAACCATTTAGTTGCTTCAATTTCTTCTTCTAGTGCCCTATCAATTTCTCTTTCCAGCGACTGAACCTTATCTAGTTTAGCGCATGTATCTTCGGGAAAAATCAGCCCTTTCTTTTAACTATCGTTTTCGCTCTGCATCAATCTTCTCCAATTGTACTGCTCGCTCTTCACATGCCACAGTGAGGGAATGATAAGAGTGCATGTATGCCGCCAACATATTTCTCTGCTCTTCAATCTCACTACTTGTTACAGTGTTTGGTGGTCTAACACCTACAGTATTTGTTCTTTTTTCCGAGGGAGTTTCACTATCATGCTCCAGAAGAGTTGGAGAAACTTCGCTTGTTTTTTTCTCTTGATGGGTAAATATATCAAATGGAGCACCCGTGAAAGGTTTGGGATCATGTTTTTGTTTATCCGCTTCTGATAGTGTTGACATCCAACCAGCCATTAAGGGAGGTTGTAATTTATTCATTTGATCGTCAGAGTCTCTTATTTCCCTTTCCCTTTTTTTTAAAAAATTCTATCACATATATACAAAGATAGACACCGCTCCTTATTTATTTTTGCTCCTATAATTGACCGTTATTCAGATAAAGAAAGGGGGAAAAAAAATCCTGTACTACTGTATGTGACTGGGTTGTGAATAAACACGTACTGTGATGGCACATCACCAATAAACGAATAGGTAAGAAAAAAAAGAAACAACGAAAAAGCAATAGAGAGAATACAAGACAAATTATTAGATCCATACGTAGTAAAACCATTATTTATTTATTTATTTATTTATTTTAGTGTTTTATTTGTGTTGGATACGATGGTTAAAGTCTTATATGTAGGTAAGTAGGAAAAATTAAATCAACAACACATCACCCTTTCAGAGTCCACTCACTCACTCACCCTTCACGCCTTTCACTTATCTTCTCATTCTTTCGTTTTTCTCACCCTTTACCAAAGTTACCTTTTCTTTGCCTTATAAAGAAGAGTACCATCTTTACCACTTTTCTTATTCATAAATTTTCGTAATTTCCTCGTAGGTGTAAGTTTCTTGTCCAGCAAACCTTGACTCTGTAACGAGAGTACCACAGATGGATCGTGTTTCACATCCTCCGCTAATTTCTTCGCGTTCACAAAACGTCTGTGTTGTACAGAAGTTGGGGTGTAGTCTTCCATCTGAAACTGCTGAACTGCGGGTTTACTAAAGAACTCACGACTACGAAATGACATTTCTGGATTCTCGCTCTGTACAATGTAGTGCTGTTTCACCGCGTACTGAGGATCAAGTCCATAGAGTTCATACTCTTTGGTTTGACGATCCACATCTCTTGATGGGATTTGTGATAAATGACTATCAATAACGTGATCAATAAAGTCTACTTCTAGTTGTTGAGCAATTTCACGTACATTTCTCGCCTCTCGTTTATCTGTGATGGTGTAAACCCAACCAAGATTTCCAAGTCTCCCAGTACGACCACACATATGTTGAAAGGAACACGCTGTTCTAGGACAAAATGTAATAAATACATGAGATACAAAAGGTAAATCTATTCCAAAAGCTTCAGATTCTCTAAGGAGTAAAAATTTCCATTCTTCTCGAAATTCTCCATTACAATATACTTCTGAAAAGATTTTGGCATTCATACCACAACCAAGTAATTTTGTCCGAACTTGAAGAATATCATCTTCACTACGAACAAATATAACAGCTCTACCTGGAATAGTTTCCTTTGCATTCCAAATAAGTTTTGCTGTATACTCATATATATTCTCATGCTGAAGATGAAAACTAAAAAGACAGTGTATAGTAGAAGGAACACGCACAGATGAGAGAACAATAGTGTGTCGTTCTAATTTTAAACAAAGAGCTTTTAAGTGATCTTTAAGTTGCACATCCATATCTGCAGAGATAAGTCCAAGTTGTAAAATAGAACGAATATGAGGACCAGGGAGTTGATGAAGTGTACCTAAAAGTAATTCACATGCGAGCGGGTTTCTTAATCGTTCTCGCACTTCAGCCACTGGAGCATTAGGAGGTAACATTGGTATTTGTACACCAATGTCATCTACATAAACTCGACGAAGATATCCAAAAGCTTCAAATTCCATCTTTTTTTCAAATAATAATTGACACATTGTATCTGCTGTAGTAATAAAAATACGAACAGGACCATGTTTACTTTTAATTGAAAGTTTAAGAGTATTATAATATTTTTTATAGTCATCTCTAAAAGTACCAAGGAAAATCCAAGACCAATCATCACGTGGACGATCCACTAAAGTACCACCTAAAGATCCACATAAAGATTTAAATTGATCATAAACACGTAAAGCAGTCATAGTATCATGGGCCACAAAAACATTCATACCTGCTGATTCTGATCGAACAGCTTGTAACATGGCAAGAAGAAGTGCACTCGTTTTTCCACTTCCAGTAACTCCATTAAACACAACATCATTATGATCCTCATGTAAAAGAGCTGGTAATAAACGAGATTGTAATCGTGATGGAGTTAAGCCATACTTTGCTTGTGCTCTATCACTTAATACAGGATCTAATCCCAGGGCTTCCCAAACTATACCACCTGGATCTTTCGCAGATGGAATAGTACTACGCTGAAGGACTAATGCCGCCGTAGAGGAACTAACAGAGGAAGAGGAAATTAATTCATTTACAAGAAGATCTTCTTCTATAATATTTCTAGCCCGTTCACGCGCAGATTCCAATATTGTACCTTGTAAATCCCTCTCTGTTATTATTTTATTACCAATACTCTGGTCTGCGCCTAGCATTGCATCCGCCAGCATTGCTTCCATGCTGTCATCAGATGCTGTAATAGATTTATTGATATTTATATCCTCTTCTTTTGCATTATTGTTACTTTGTAGCATTGAACTCTGTACATCTTCTAATAACGCGGTTGTACCTGATCCTTCAAAGATAAGCCGACGAGCCTCTGAAGAACGTTTTGGTTGTGGTAATAATGCTAATGGTGTACGTTCTGTAGAACTATATAGTTCTTCTGTTATAGCCTTTTCTAATGATTCTGTGGATGGCCATAGTTTCTGTTGATAGCGGTAGTAATTACCATTACCATTACGGCGTAATTGCTGTGCGAGGCGAAAATCTTCATATTGATCTAATACACTACGAATACCTTTACCACTATTAGATTGTATGACACTACGAGTGGCTACTGTGAGTGATACGGCAGAGACATCTCGTAATGAATTGTGAGGCAATCGACGCACACAACGCATGTTTTGTGTTATACAACTACAACTATATATATATGGAAACACGCAGACAATCCCCTCCCAAATTACAGTGCCTTTAGTAAGAAAAAAAATATAAGGGAAAAGAAAAAAAAATGTCATCATTGAAAATTAACATACACATATAAAGGTTAGAAGCAATACAAAAAAAAAAAACAAACAAACAAATAGATAGATTTCCGACCAAAAGAAAACATTTCTCTCTGAAACAACCCCCTCTTCTTTCTTTTTCTATTTATCTGTCTATGGGGATCTTATTGACGGCGTTGTACACGAGCCGTAAATTCCGCTGGACTCCTCTCCAAACACTCCCGTGCCTCATGAAAGATATCCTCCTCCTGCGCATCTGCATATACACAGAAGACTTTCTCGAGTACAGTGTGGATGGCGTCCAGGGCGTGTTGGTCCGGACTCCAGTCGGCCCCAATTAACTCCTCACAGACATTTCCATCCGGTGTGACTAATGGACTGTACGGCACAGTTGTAAATCGTACTTTTGGGGCCTCGTGTGGGAATTCATCTGAGAAGGAAATGAGTAATTTATATATTCTTTCACTGCCATCGGCCCAATGACTGTAAATACTACTGGTGGGGGCTTTGGCCTCTACACACCAAGACTGAACGTTTTGACTATCAACAGATATTACTACGGGATCAGTTGTATTATTATTATTATTATTATTATTATTATTATTATTATTATTATTCGATTTAATAGATGTGAGGAGAAGCTGAAGATCCTTTCCAATTCGTTTAGTGGCAGCAGTGTTCATTATCGTTTCTATTCTTTTCTTTGGGATTTGTGTGGGGTTTTATGGTTTTGAAGCACACCACAGACAGTGGAGTAATTCTTTTTTTTGTTTGCTCTACTCTTGTGTGGTATTCAGAAATAATAATAATAATAATAATAATAATAATAATAATAATAATAATAATAATAATAATAATAATAATAATACTATGTATGCAAGAATAGAGCTAGAAGCAGTTGCGATCACCACGTTCCTATAAAAAATAAAAGAATGTATATATATATATATATATATTTTCCAACAAGAAAAGAAAACAAGAAATAATATCAAGATTGGGAGAACTGAAGAGATTAATTAGCAAGATTTGAGTTCTTCTGTATAACGAGTTATTTCCACAACACCAATCAGTTGGGCAATTTCTCAGAACATAATGAGAGGAGTAGCAAATAGGGAACAAACAAAAGCAGAACGGAAGAAAAAACAAAAAAAAAAAAAGAAAAAAGAGAAAGAAACGAGATCAAGAATAAAAAACAAAAAAAAAAGAATCATGTTCTACGGAGAAAAAGAAAAACAGTCAACACAACACCACTCCTTTCTTTCTTTTTTTTACGCTCACTCATATCAGTCCCGACACGAAGTATCGCAAGAGCCTTATTTACCAATTACATGTACGGAGTTAAACACAAAGCAAAAATAAAAGAAAAAAAAAGATATGGTATCCATTCATATCGCAAATATTTTCTCATTATTTTGAAATATAAACGTTTCTCCAGGGATATATATATGTTTCTGTTTTTCTTTGTTTGTACGGTATATGAGTGAGGGAGAGCGAGAGAGAGACAATTGGAAAAACAAGAACAGCAAACAAAGGTCAAAACAACAACAAAAAGAAAACAAAATAAAATGACAGTAAATAAAGGGGAGGACATATATAAATATATAAAAATGATATCTACCAACACGGTTCATTACCATTTTCTTTTATGGTATCTTTTTTTCTTTTCTTCTCATTATTCCCTAATCATTTCATCCTGACCTTCTTCGTTGTGTTCAAGCCGCAAAAAAAAAAAAAAAAGAAATTGCATCTGTAAACCCCACCTCACAAAAAAGAAAAAAAAAGCAAATAAGCCATCACTCAATAGGGCAAAATCAGGGAAGTACATAGACAACCAAATAGATACGAGACAACAAAGGCATGGAACAGGATAAAACCTTCCCAAACACCCAAAGAAAGAGAAATTAATAGTAATAATAATCACTATGTCAATATAAGCTCTTTTATTCGCATGTCTTCTGAGAATTACCCAAAAAAGACTCATTTTTTTTTTTGTTTCGTCCCCTTCCACTCCTCCATTTCTGCTTGCTCTCCATTCATTTCCCAATAATATATATATATATATATATATATATACTTCTTGTTTCTCCTCCGAATTAACACAATCCTTTACGCAATGTATGCCTATTAAGCTGCCACTTGTCGCTGCGCACCTCCCGCTGATTCCTCCGCTGGCCGCAGTCCCAACTGTTTGCGTAATAAACGTCTGGCGCCCATCGTGTAGGCGTCCAGCGTAATACACCCGAGTTGCTGAATATCGACTTTACGAAAACTGTTTTGTATTTTTTCCTCGCTTGGCGCCTCGCCGCCGAGTTCGGCAAACACCTGCAGCATACTGCTGCGGAAATCCTCATAACTGAGTTGTCCACTGTCTTCCGCGTCGTATAGGCGAAAGTGATCGCGGCATAATTGGGCAAATCGCTTCTCATCCCGTAAACTCTGCGAGAGAAGCATATCCTTCACACTCACTCCAAATATCTTTTGTTTGAGTTGAATACACTCATTTAAACGCGTCTGATTAAGTGTGACTGGCAGTACATGACGTTCCTGCAGTGCACTGACCACCAACTCTGTGGCCACATTTCCCGTCAGATCATTTTCTTTCGCAAACGGACATCCGCCCATTCCCCCAAGTGCACTGTCGAGCATACAACACTTCGCATCTATAGCGGCCAATATCTTTTCCTTCGCATTACACGTTTTACTGTGAAAGTGGGCCCCAAATGTGATGTCTGGGAATTTACGCTTTAAACGTGTAAACGTGTCAAATATGATATTTGGCTCAGAGACACCAACGGTGTCGGCAAGACTGATAGTGCGTACACCATGTGCAATAATTTCTTCTGCGAGTCGTTCCACCGCCGTTACATCATGCGGTTCACCAAATGGATTACCAAACGCCATGGAAAGATAAACCACCAGTTCCTTTTCTCGCACTAACTGTAATTTAGATATATGCTCCGATTTACTTTTCTTATTAGCCGCCACAATAGCCGTATGCATATCCTTCACTTCCTGCAACGCTTGTGCAATGCTTTTCTTCGTATTCCGCTGCTGAAACCGTTCATTGCAGGAAAGCGGAAATCCAATAAAACTTATAATTGGTATTCCCATCGCTTGTTTAAATCCCGCAAAAGAGGCAACCACGACGGAGAGTTTTGAGGCCTTTTCGCCGGCGAGAAGTGAACGATCGCAGCCGGCGAGGACGTCGGCACTATCACGCATCTGCGGCACGGCGCGGGGGGAGACAAAGGAGGCGCAATCCACAGCGTAGAATCCACACTTCAATAGGGCATTTAAATAGCGAATTTTCTGTTCTGTGGGGATAAAGTGGACAAGTCCTTGCATCGCATCGCGTGGACACTCTATTAAGCGAATAGGAGACCGAGAAATTCTCGAAGACAGCATCATTTTTTTTTTAATTCTTTCTTTCTTTTTTGATTTTGTTATTCTTTATTTATTTTTTTGGTTTTTAGTCGGAATTACTTTTTTTTTCTTTCCTTTCGTTCTTTGTACTGATATGCTGGGGGTTTTTCTTTTTCTTTTTTCTCTTTTCTTTCTATCCAAACAAGGAGTTGAACACAGTCGTGCCGGTCAGACTCTCTTTCTGTAATGAGATATTATTAGATGCAGTTGGCTATTGATTCCTGCTGTGAAGCTTATTCATATATACATAGATAGATGTTCGTGTATGAAATAGATATTAATTCAATCACACGAATAAGAAACAAAAGAAGAGGAAAAAGAAATAGAATAGAAATAGAAAAGGAAAGCGAGAGTTGTTGAAATGCACGGAAAACGAGAAAAAAAAAGAAATAAAGAATTAATATGACTTTCATAGAAAATGGAAACAAAATCACACTTATACAGAGTACAAAAACACGAATAAAAGAACAAGAGCAACAAACAAAAAGGAAATAAAGAAGCAACAAGGAACGAAAAAGAGAAAAAAAAAGGAAAAGGGATCAGTATACACAGTTACCCAATGGTGGGCACTTATCAGTGGAGGGACAAGCCAAACAATTATTCCATTGATTCTTATTGAACACAAAATAGGAAGAAGAAACAAAAAAAAAAAAATGGATAATTATTCTTCCTATATTTTTTTCTTTTTGTTCACCGCATTTACCTCACTCTTTCCTTTTAGCTTCTCTTTATTCCCGTCTTAATCGTTATAATATATATATATATATTTTTTTTTCTCGTTCCTTTTTTTCCTTATCTCCTTTTATTAGTTTTTTTTGTTTTAACTTCTCTACGTCTGCGTGATTGGTTTAATCTGTTGTATTTAAATGATTTACACTTGTCTTTCGATACCTTTTTATGATGCTTGGCTTTCTTTCTTTCTTGGTTTTTCTTTTTCTCTTCTTCCTGCAGTAAAATGAATAGCAATATTAATTATAAACAATCACAAGCAAAAAGAGAAAGAGAGATAATAATTCATGAAACCCATATCAATGAACAAGTGAATGGCAACCAGAGAACATTTACTGCATTACAAAAGCAAGAAAAAACACACAAAGACCAAAGAAAACAACGAGCAACTATCTCCCGTTATTCACTAAAAGGGGAGAACAAAGAAAAAGAAAGAAAAGCAAAAGAAAAAAGAATGAGAAGACCGAAAAGAAAACAATCAAGACACAACTCTCGCGAAACAAAAAAAAAAAAGAAATTCCACTCTTTTTTATTTTATGTGAAGAGCAATATACGTATAGACATAGATAAACATCATTATATATATATATATATAATTTGGTGTTATTTCTTTGTTCTTTTTATTCTCATTTATTCACACACTTACACTCCTGGCATTCGTTGAAAAGAATGAAGAATAATAGGAGTGAGTATAAAAAAAAAAAGAAACGGTATCATACACAGAGTACAAAATAATAATAATAATAATAATAATAATAATATAACATTTTTTTGTGAGAGTCATCAAGCATCGGAAACGTCAACCTCATCATCAGTTTTAATCTTCTTCTTATTCCGTCCTTCCTTCCTATTTATTTATTTATTTATTTATTTATTATTATTATTATTATTATTATTATTATTCTTAACACTACTGTTTACTACTAGTATAGAGTTCTGTAACGTTATCCGCGTCGTCATTCAAAAACCGCTGTCGCAGAAACTTCGCATACGCCTCCTCATCATGCACGACTAAACTCCCATCTTCTATACACTTCTCTGCGAGAATAGGCGGCAACTCTCCCTTATCGAGATTGGCAAATACATTATTGTTATACAACGTGGCGGAGTCAACCCAAGTAAGATATTCACTAAAGTTCTCCGCAAAGAGGCGAAAGGAACGTAATTGTATTGGAATAGGCACGCCTCTGCCAGTAGAGAACATGCGAAGAATGCCACGTGGAACCGCAATTTCAGGTTCTACTGTAATCGCCAGTAGTCGAATTTCATACGGCTTTACCAGCGGTGTTGTGCGAGGCCCAATAGGTCTAAAGTACTCTTCAATACTTCCATTATTTTTATATCCCACACCTTGACTATATAGTGTGGTATGAGCATGACGAACCATCTCAATGACTTGTTTCACAAACGGGCGCCACATCATTGTACCATCAAAGACAATACTTCGTCCTTGATTAACGGCTTTCACCATAAGTTTCTCCGCCGCATAGGCACTACTTTCATGCATGCCTTTTATTCCCTGCGACCATGGCGTAATAGCGACTTTAAAGTCATCTGCGTTTACCAAAACACTATTCGCCTTGTGTTTCTCCCACCAATTACTACGTGATAGTGCAGTGGCGGCTGTACTCTTTCCTGCAGCCATACCGCCACCGAGAAAAATAAATACAGGCGCTTCTTCACGTGATGTTGGGGGATTAGTTCCAGCAGAATACTGAAGATGTCTAAGCATTACAACGGCTGATATAAACTCATGAAATTTTTTAAATTTGGCCTCTTCACGGAGAACGTTAATGTAACTTACAGATGGTTTACTACATACAGATTGGGGTATATGAACTCCCTTACTATTTACCCATTCCACGAGAGAATTTTTAGTTAATTCACTATTGGCAGGATAAACACGATGCAGCCCACGTTCTACAATACTTGCTAATTCCTCTTCTTCTTGAGGTGAGTCCTGAAGAGTTAAGGAAAGTGAAATAGCCGCTGCATCTGAGCATGTAGAAGAGTGATCTATTGATGTTGTGGCCGCACACGCTTGTAATATACCATTACTTGTCTCACAAGATGTACCATTCCTAATATTTTCCTCACTTTCTAATACTTTTAATACTAGAGTATCAACAAATGTTTCTTTTGGAGATATTCGTCCTTCCTTTGTAGAATCCATATTATAATCTTCATCATTTTCAGTTAGCGGTGGTACGTAGATGATTGTTGGAAACCATGATATTTTAAACATATCTGCAAGTTCTGGTTCAGCAACGGCGTGAACAATACACACATTTGGCACTGGATTAAGTAACTTATCTCTAACAATCTCTTTAAATATAGAAAGAGTTTCACAACTCTTTGTAGAATACCTAGCATGAAAAATAAGCACTAAACCATTACGTGAACGTCGCATCCACTTTAATAAATTTGCAAGGGTCGCAAAATTCAGTGTATTTTTCTTACGTTCACTACTATCTATATTATCGTCATATCCTGGACTAGCACTACTCACACCATTGGAAATCATAAATGGATCCACTACTGCAGGAGATGTGGTAGGTGATGTACTTGACATAAATGTACATGCACATTCTCCATCACCAGGTTCAGGTGCATCTACACTTGTTGCAATACACATTGGCAAAAGTTCCTTTTGTACGTATATAACATATTCCTTGTTAATACGTATGACATCCTGTATTCGACTCCAATTCCATGAAAAGTACATTGGTACTAGTGTATTCACAAGTCGAAGAAAATGTTCTACACACGCGTCTGGATCACATAGTTTTGATGTATTAGATAAATCATTAATACTATCGGATGAAGCATAATAGCATGAAGCAAGACTTCGTGTACGTCGTGAAGAATGTTGTATCCGTCTAATAATAGTCGCACGATCCATTGAAAATCGAATTGCCCACTTATGGCACAAACTACGTAATAGTTCGGGATCTGAGCGTGTGAGGAAAAGCATTGTACAACAGGCGGCGAGCTTAGAGACAAACATATTTGATGGGAGTTCCAACGCCAATAGAACATATTCAATGAATGGAAGCCAAGCTGGAGGTTGAGACATTATATACCCACCACTCCCTCCTCTTTTTTTTTGGTTTGTTTTTTTGTTTCTTTTTATTTTGTTTTCCTTTTAATTTTTTTGTTATTTTTCTTCTTAATTTGTTCGTTCAATTAATATTTTCTTTCCTTTTGTATTAACGTCCCTTTATTATTATTATTATTATTATTATTATTATTATGGATTTTTTTTGTTGATGCCGCTTTTCTTCCTTTCTTCTCCTCCTTCGCTGCGGCAAAGGACTACGGCTTAATTTTCTTTTTTTCTCCTTCTTTTCCCACGCAGATAGTAAATAATAGTAAAATAGAAAGAATAAGAATAAAGAAGCGAAAATAATAATAATAATAATAATAATAATAATAATAATAATAATAATAGTAATAATAGGACAGAGAAGAACACACAACCATACTCAAATATGTATATATATATATATATATATATATCATTTACAACAAAGAGTTCATATAAATAAGATCCGTTTTAAATAAATAAATAAATGAATAAATAAAAACGAAAGAAGCAACCAACGTTGTTATTATGTTTTTTCATTCAAAATGTGTACAAGACCTGAAACAAGTGACCGTACTTGCAATGTCTGTTCCTCTAAACTTGGGTTTCCACACATATACGGAACCACAACATGTACAAAAACAGCAAACACACGTCCATTCCATCTTTCCTGTAATTTTAAACTACGATATAAAGCATAATTACAGTAATACCGTCCAGCATCACGTGAAATAATCCAATGTGGTCGTTTACTTTCAACATTATTATTATCATTATTATTATTACCGTTCATTCCTTCTTCATCTTCTGTTGCTACTAATGATTTTATTGCAGCATTAAGTTCTTCTATTAGTGTAATCGTTGCACCAGCACCAACTGTTGTTGTTGTTAAATTACTTTTATTACGTATAAAGGCACTTTCTAAACACACATCCATTGGTTTTGAGACATCAATAGGCTTTCCCTCCAATTCATTATATCCACAAACCTCAAGCCGCATCTCTCCATTTGTTTCGGTGCTATGCACCCCAACGTGCACGAGTAAAATACGTTCATTATCACTATTATGATCCATTTGCTGTGAAAGTGTTTCTTCAAGTTTTGTAAAGTACGTGGAAACGGCATTTAACTCAACGGCGAGTTCTTCATAGTGTACACTTAATGTACAGTCTTCTGCCATCTGCAGGGCCACGGCGGTGCCAATGGCAGCACTTGGATTTTCCTTAATTGTTTTAAACGGACCAAATCCGGTTATATACAACTGAAGCTTTGTAGACTTCATTTAATGTAATTAAACTTCTTCTTGTTCTTTCTCTTGTTGTTTATGGTGATTTCTTTGGAAATGGGGATACAGGAATAAAGAGAAAAGAATTAAAAATACAATGATGAGAAAATTAAAAAAACATACAGTAATGTATCTATTTAAAAGCAAAAACTATAATAATAATAATAATAATAATAAAGATACTGTCATCAATAAATATAGTTTAATAGACGCCAATGCAAAGGAAACAGTACAGAATAAATCCTTGAGTAGGAACAATACAAAAAAAAACAAACCAACGAAGAAAGAAAGCAGAGAAACATATAATAAGCAATATTAGTATGAAAGAAATATGTCACAAGGTACAGTGAAAAAGTGATAGTTCACCTATAAAAGCAAAAAAAAAAGAGATATATCACGAGAACCTTTTGTTAGTTTTTTTTAGAAAGTTGCCTTTAGTGATGGTACTAACAAAAAGAAAGACACAAACAAACAAACAAACGAAGAGCGAAACATATATATATATATATATATATATATATATTATTTATATAAAGAGAGATACGCACGCACAAAGAATCTCCCTTTTCTTCCCCCTTTGCCTCTTTTTAATACAACTTGTACCTCTTCACCACTATGGAGTAGAAGAAGAAGCACATTCACCTTCAAAAAAGAAAGGCGTATAACAATAGTTCTGTAAAATATCAGTTTCGCGCAGATATTGTTTTCCCTTTACTATAGATGTTGGTATAACTTCATCCAGTAAAATCGCCTCATGAAAACTCTCAGCTGAAGGAGGAGGTGCGAGTTCTGAAAGACGACTATCTCTTGCAGATCCCCACTTATCACGTCCTGTAGAATCTGTCATTGCAGTTGAGAGTCTGACACTTGACTTTTCCATTGGTATTTCACTAAAGCGAAGTATACGTTCCGTGGACTCTCCCGTAGTTTGAGGGGTTATGGGTGATGGAGAGAGGTTTGAGAAAAATATACTTCTACACGGTGTTCTACTTTGATAAGATGATGTTCACTTCTCCGGGGCTTAAGCGGTGAATAAGTTATGGAAGCGTTCACTGTAGGAAATTATTAATTTTATGTACATATTTACAGGTATACAATTGTTCTCTTTCTCTAAAGAAAGAAAAAAAAAAGAAACTTGTAGGGTTAATATTTATTTATAAAATATACAGGGGGGGGGGAAATAATAATAATAATAATAATAATAATAATAATAATAATAATAATAATAATAATAATAATGAAATATAGAGTAAGATTCTTCTTTCCTTTTTCTTCACTACTTGTTTTATTTCCCTGTCACTCTTGTTAGAGTGCAAGAAAAGCAGGAAAAGCCTTCGGACAATGTTGTGGATCAAAAAAAAAAAAATAGAAGAAAGAGAAAGATACAAGAAAAATAAAAGAAGTGAATAAACACAGACAGACAGAGAAATATATATGTAAACCATATAACATTAATCAAACATTGTTCAGAAAATACAAGAAGATATTTCATTATTCATTTTGCAGGTTGTTAAGCAAAGAGTAGATAAAAAAAAAATACAAATAAGAAAGGGAGGTATTTTGGTGGTCAGTGGTATAATATTCTTTTCAACCGTGTGAGTTCAGAATATGAACAAATATACAATATGATTTACCATCATATAATGGAAAGCCAATGTGGACTAGCGCTTAATAACTGCAAATAATAATAATAATAATAATAATAATAATAATAATAATAATAATAATAATAATAATAATAATAATAATAATAATAAAAGGAGTTCCTATATCCAATATAATTGCAATTCAACTGATGCTAATGTGCTCCTATTTGTCTATTCTACCTTCCTAACTTTCCACATTTAAGTAGACACCAAGAGACAAAAAAAAAGAAAAAAAACCCAAGATATAATAATAAGTCCTAAAACAACAAATAATCCTAGTCACAGTAAACAACACATATCCCTCTTCTTATTACTATAGTCTCTCTCTTTCTCTTTCTCTTTCTTTCTAGACGCATCATCCTCGCCTCTCCTCCCCGCCTTCTTCTTCTTTCTTTTTCCTCAATTCTTGAATGGCGACCATGGCTCATCTTTAAAGAACTTCGCCTGCTCGTAAAACACCACTTGCCACAGCCACGTTCCCACTGTGGAGCTCACACACACAAAACACAACAACTTCAACCACATCCACTCCGGGTCTGTTCGCCCGCCGCTCACAAGTGCGGCGACTTCATCGGGGTGTCCCTCCGCCCCGCCGCGGCCGGCGTAATACTCCGCCGTATTGCGACGTCCCTTGAAGAAGCGGGAGAGGGGCGATCGTATCATTCGAGTTGTGCGGAGCATTCGCGTGAAATATCAAATCGGAAATAAAGAAATAAATAAAAAGGGAAAGTGTGAGTGTGTAATGAAGGTGCGTTAATGGTGAATTGCAAGTTTGAAAGGGGCTTCTTTTTTTTTTTTTCCCTTTTTTTCTTTCGTTCTTTATTCACGTAACGTTGATGGACCTAACGGTTGTGGTAATGGGAAAAATGAGGCAACAGATAGTAATAATTATAGTAATAGTAATAATAAGAGTACCTGAGAGCAAACGTCCACGTTCTGCAGAAAAAGTGAGTTACGGTTCCTCTCCTTCCTCTTCTGCCAATATACTGCTCCTCTTCCTCCCTCCTTAGCAAGAGAAGAAAAATTATTAAATAAACGACAAAAAAGAAAAAAAGAAAAGGGAGAGAGATGGGGAGAGAGAAAGAGATAATAAAGAAAAACATGAGAAACTAAAACAAAACGGAAAAACAAACAATAACCATTAAAACTTAAATGAGACACGTTTCACAAAGCTCTAATAGTGCGACTATCTAAAATAAGAAATGTAAGTGTTTTCTTCAAGATTGGAAGGAAAGGAACAGTCATACACACACAAATACAATAAACAAACCTCTTTTTTTTCTCATTTTCTTCACAAACATGAAGAAGAACACCACAGAAAATTAAAAAGAAATTTAAGAAAACAAAGCAAGAAACAAGGAAAAGAGAAATCAACAACGAGAAATGAAAAAAAAAAAAAAACAAGAAAAAGATCATTAAAAATATGGTAAATGAGAAAAAGTCACTCTACATAATCATACAACACTTCGCGCATGCTCCCTTTTTCACCTTCCTTTGCTCAGGATAAGGGGCAGTCGCTGGATGCATGGGTGCCTCTGTCTCTGGTATTGGCTGCGTCTCTGTATTCAATGTATCTTGAAAAGAGTCTCGAGTAGGTAGAGTAACAGGAGATGGATTTGGTACTTCAGGTACCTCATTTAATTTCTGATCGTTGATTTGGGGTCTACGGTAAGCACCAAAATCCATTGTATAAGCTTCTACACCTGTTGCTACTGCAGAGACAAGAGAGGGTACACAAACTATGGGATCTGAACTTTCTACACCTAGTTGATTATAATTATTTTTTCCACAGGCGTATAATCGCCCATCTTCACATGCAAACATGCTACCTTCAGGTCCAGCAGCTATTCCTACACACAATGATGGAAGTGGAATTGCGGTAAAGCGTACTGACTCTTTTACTGATTCACCTAATCCCAATTGACCATGTTCATTACTACCTGCACCATAAACCACTCCACTACTAGAAAGAGCCAAAGAATGATATTCTCCTGCAGCGACCATAACAAAAAAATGATGGATAAGAGATGTATGAAGATAAGGTCTTCTACGAACATTTTGCAGTTGTCCATTTCCAAGTTGTCCTTTTTTATTACGACCCAATGTATATAAATGCCCATTTTGATCAATTATAAGACAAAATCCCATCCCACATGCAATACGAGAAATGGCTGTTCGGCTTAATGCCATAACTCTACGAGGAGTTCCAAGTAATCGCTTTGATGCGATGGTCTTGTATAATACAGAATCGGCTCCAACCATATAATAATCTTCACCATAACCCAAATCTAAGAAACGCACGTGACGAAACGGTATAATAGATCTTACTGGATTAGACACAATAGATAGTGGACGAACAGTGAAAGCACGTGTGACACAAGCAAGTCGAGATCCATGTCCTACAAGCATAAGTGCTTTTCCGGCAACATTTGTCATAATTTCTTCTTTTCCAAGAGGCACAGAGGTCCAACTTCCACCTTCATACGCTAAAACAATCAATCCACCTGAGGCCCATACTTCATCTTGATCTGTCAATATGGCGAAAAAACCATCTGCGGCTACACAACCACGACATCTCAGATGATGAGGAACTTTTACACCATCACCAGCGCCAAAGGTAATTAATTGCTTTGTCAATCTATCTACTACGCAACTAGTTTTTGTGCCCATTGACATAGCAGGAACACTATACCGTAATGTGTAGAGAGGTACAGCAAACATCATAACTTGCTGTAAAACACGTATAACACTTACGGAAACAGGTTGATGAGGTGCATTTGAGCCTGGTACATGGAAAATTTTATTTTCGGGATATGGTTCTTTCGACACTTGTTTATGGCTACGTTTAAGACTGCTGGAAAGAGAAGTGAAGTCCGTATCTCCTTCATTTACTTCCACACCGGAGTCAAGAGCCACCTGTCGAGAATGTAACAGTGGCAACATGGCGGTAAAAATAGCATTTCCTCTTTCTTGATTACGCCGCGCCTCCATCCAGAACTCCGCATCAGAAATCATCTAAATAATACTTCACTCCAAAATAATAATAATAATAATAATAATAATAATAATAATAATAATAATAATAATAATAATAATAATAGTAATAGTAAAAAGAAAAAAAAGAACAGCAAGAAAAACAAAAACAGTAGATACAAAGTAACAAATACAAATAAATACAAAATAACAAACATAAATAGGGTTTAGCAAAGAAAAAGTATAAAAAAGGGTAAACAATGAAATGATCTTCATACAAACACTCAGAAAGATGGGGGGAAAAAAGAAAAAAAAAAGAAACAACAATACAAACAAAACTAAGGATTTTCCACCATGTGTATAGCTGTACTTTTTTTTTATATATCTTCTCTATTCCTTCCCCTTTATGGATGCAATCTGCAGCCATTATCCAATCCCTCCATTATTGTTCATCTTGTACGTTTATGCTATGAAATACAGGGAAATGGGGAAAGAAGGAAAGAAATCATACATCATACAGGCAAGGTAAATACCAAATAAAAGAAAAAATAAGAACAACAACATCAAATAAATAAAAAAAAAGAGTTTAAAGGAGCAAATGGTGTGATCACCCCACAAGGGTACATTAACACTATCATATGTTCCTTATTGTTTTTTTTATCCTTCCATTTTTTGTTCACTCTCTTCATACCTACAGCGGACTTGAAATAAAAAAGAGGCCAAAAATAAGGATACAAAGACAGAGAAAAACTCCAACAATTTGCTTCCAAATAGTTCCAATTCTCTTTACATCACATTACACTATTCTGTACATTCTTTTTTTTTTTTTGTATGCACACTCACAATGCAGCATTATTCATTTTCTCCTGCTCCAAAGTGAGTACCACATAGTAATCCAAAAGGCCATTATACTGCATCAAGGGAAACTAGCAAAGAAAAAGAGAAGCCAAATAAAAGAAAAGTGAAGAAAAAAAAAAAATGATACAGCCATATCTTTTTTATTGACTTTCTTTATTGACTTCTCATTATTTCTCTTTTTTTTTCTTCTGGGTTAGTCCTAATTGTTACAAATGTAAGAAGGTTCCCTTAAAAAAAAAAATCAGGAAATTTCTTTCATCTGTGATTGGTCTCTTAGTGCTCGTCGCAGTCTTGACTCACGTCCTCGCACCATGCCGTCTACATTATATTGTTTTTCCACTAACATCTCATCACGTTTTAGTTCCTTTTCTACATTATACCGTTCATCGAGATTACGCACCTCCTCCCTTGGTACAAATGTACGCACAAGTGGACGAATTTCTTGCAATTCCTCCTCTGCCTCTCTTCGTGCAGCCCGCATAGGCGCTGTTTGATCACCAAATATAGTTTTTCCAAATTCCTGTTCACGCAGGTGACGGGCTCGTTCCACTTTATTTCCATAGTATGACTGTTGATAACGTCCACGACCAATAAGAAGAAGTGTTTTATCACGAGATGGATCATCACGAATACGTAGCCATTGTCGAAATTCTGTTTGAATCTTTATTGCTGCACGTTCTCGTCTGGATGCGTTTAGTTCAATCTCGCAGAGGTGATCTTCTTGTGCACGACGTCGCTGTACCTCAAATGGACGAAGTCGAAGAGCTTCCTTCCATTCTTCACGCTCTCGTTTTGCAACTTTTTCAACAAATAATCCAATATGATACTTTTCTCTTTCCATCTCTGCTACTTTAAGAACTTCTTCTAATGGTGTTGGAACATACACTGGTTGGGTAGATAATTGAGTATTTGATTTTGGAACTTTTTCTACATTGTCATTTTCCCCCCATTCAATAGAGTACATAACATTATAAAGTTTTTTACCTCGTATATGAAGTTTTGATAAGTATTGTCTTGAGATAAACCCACGTCCTATTCTTTTTAATAAATTAGCAGCATGACGTTCTTTTCGTCGATCTTCATCTAATTTATACCGAAGACGCTCCATAAAATAATGAAGACGTTGTAAATACTCACGCCATGCACGTTGAATCAAACGTGCTGAATACTCTCTTCTCCATTTTGATATACGATCAAGACCAAGTGCTCGTCTATAAGGCATAATAGATCGAAACCATCTTTGAATACGAATAGTTGGAGGACCATAACGTTCTACAGCTCGTCTTTGTTTTTCCATTCGTGCAAAAACTCGGCGAACAAATAATTGAATAACGGTAGCAGCATATTCTTCTACTTCTACTTCACGATATAGATTTAAGGATTGCTTTTGAGTAATAGATAAATCTTTTATACGACGTCTAGTAGAAAATCCTCTCCAAGTAGCTTGAATTTTGGCAATTTTATTTAAAAAGTATGCATTATCATGATCTTTACGAGGAATTTTCATACGAGCAACATATCGTACACAAGCTGTCTTTAATAACCATTTCTTCCCACAACGTAAGACTGATTCTATTACTGCAGTTTGAGGAGATATAGTAGCTTTCTCTTCTTTTGATGCCTCTTGTAGGCGACGTTCATGTTCAAGTAAAGCTTTACGAGCACGTTCTCTACGTGCTCTATCTTCTTCTCGCTTACATAATAATTCTCGTCTTCGTTTCCCTACACTTTCCCACCAATAGAACCATAAATATTGAATCTTTTTAGCCGCTCTTTCTCTTGTACGTTTAACAATTTTATCAAGTGATCGCTCAAAATGCTCTTTCTTTGCTGCTTCTTCAGCTTCTTGACGAAGACGAGCACGAAGTTCTTTCTCTTCTTCACGTTCTCTTTGAATACGTTCTTCTCGTCGTTTCACAGGATTTATTCCAATAGTCTTGACAAGAACTTCTCTAATTTTATTAGCTGCCTTTTCCTCAGTATCCTCTACTACTACAACCTTTTTAGGTTCAACTGGTGGTTCATCGATATCATCAGAATCTAAAAAATCATCATCATCTTTTCTTGCTCCATCTGTTGGAAAATTATATGCTGGATTGGGTTCACCGGTTGGTGCTGGAGCCTCAGAAGAAGTGATAGTCTCAGTTGTATCAGGTGGGGCAAAACGGAAAAATGAGGGCTGTCCTTCTTTTTCTTGCTCTCCACAATAAATCAACCCTCTAGTGATTTGTTTCTTTGAAGAAGGTTTCCTTGAATTATCTGAAACATTTGAGACTTTTTTAGTACCTTCCTTCTTCTTTTTAGAATTTTCTTCTTCTTGTTTTTCTGCTTCTCTGATTTTTCTTGCTTCAAAACAAAGAGCAGCAGCTGCAGTTCCTGCAACAGTTTCCGCTCCTGCATCTACAGAAATACTGCTACTCGTTTTCTCTTCTGGAGGCATATCACTTCCTAGAGAGTTTTCATTTATGGATGTAGATATAATTGGATTTACATGTAGTGATGCAGACTTCAATAATAATGAAGCCTCAGCCCCAGATTCACAATTTACAGAAACAGGTACATCCGAAGACGAAGGATGTTCAAGGGATTTTGCATGTATAAACTTTTCTGTTTGATCAACAGGAATAGATGTTAAAGGTGATGATGTGCGATGATTTGTTGGATTCTTATTATTCTTTTCAGTCAAACTTGATGACGGTATTGGCGTAGACACTTTTTCTTCCTCTTCCTCTTCCACTTTCTCTGGCGTCACGGAGACTTCATCAGCATGCGCAGCTAAAACAGCAGCAGGAGAAGAATTATCAGCAACTGGATTATTCGCGGGATGAACAGAACAATCCACATTACTATTACCGTTACTATTACAACCACCAGCAGCAATAGAGTGTTCAACCGGAGCAGCAGTAGCAGCAGTAGGAGTAGAATTATTAGTAGAAGATTGAAGAAGTGGAGGAGGAAGAGAAAGAGAAAGAGGAGGAGGAGGAGAAACAACAGGTACCTCTCCATAGTCTAACGTATTAATAGCATCTTTTGCTTGTTTTCGATGAATAAGAGATGCATCAATGGGTGGCAACATGCGACCACGAGGTAGTGGTAATGATTCATTCCTACGATAATTCCGATTAACTTGTGCCACAGGAACTGTAGTAGTTGGAATCGTTTCACTTCTCTCCTGCGATGGTTTGTGTACTGTCATTCCACATCTTTCACGAATGAGAACAGTCGTGGGATGTTCTTCACCCAAATGCGATTGGGCCTCACGAAGGGCTTTCATCAGCACCGAGGCTGCGGATTGCCGCATTGCCTCTGTTGGGTGATTACTGAGAGTTACACCGTAGTTGTGCAGTGCAATGATGTGCAGCATTGGATCACTCTGCTCTGAGGCGAGAACACAGTCACGGGCAATTGTTAACGCTTCTTCTGATTCACCCATTCCAAGTAATACAGCAGAGAGATTTACCATTGTCGAACATGATGGTTTACCAAATACCTGGACTTCAATTTGACTGGCATCCCGTAAATAACGTACAGCTTCCTGTAGTTTATTATCACGACGTCGTACACATCCCAAATTGCTTAGTGTAGCTGCAAAGGCAAGAAGCCAAGCATCACGTTGCCCTTGGGTTTCATTATTTGATTCTCCATGTTGTCTCTGAAAACGACGTACACCTCTTTCAGCAGCTGATAACGCGGATTGTAACATGGAATGAGTTTCCTTCATTTTCCCATCCTTTAATAATGCCATAGCTTTCTTATTCATTTCCATAACAGTTTCTACTGGTACTGAAGACTTACTACCACTCCTTTCATGAGTTTTCTTAACACGACGTGATCCACTACTTGATGGGGATTCTCTTATTTCCAATATCGATTTTCCCTGCGATCTCATCATTGAATTATTACTTTGTCGACTTGTCTCAAGTGATGGGAGTTGTGCAGTAGCCGTAAAGGGTTTCCCTCTTCGTTTTTCCCCCGCTTTGGGGTACGTGACGCCATGCATGATCGCCCCACAAACCTTCTCCCAAAAAAGAAGAAAATATTATTGGGTTACACTTCCTTTTTATTTTATTTTTTTGTATGTTGTTAAAGAGAAAAAAGAAGGGGGGGGGGGAACGAAAAAATAATAGGGCATGCATGTTATTTATTTTATTTTAATTTAGGAGTACCAATAAAATTCTTAGCCTACGCAGTAATTTACGACATTTTATATATTAACACAAAAATTATACAGTTACATAGACAAGTACATATAAAATATATGTATAGTTTACTTCTGCCTTGGTGGAGGCACTCCTCACCTGTTTTGTGTCCGTTCATAATAAAAAATTTTTTTTGCTTTTTTTTTTCTTTCTTTCTTTCTTCCTTTACTTAACTTTGCTTTTCTTCTCCCATCACAGAATGCCGTTTTTTTTTTTGTATTAAACGTTTCGTTGAAGTTCCTTGTTTTATTATTACTGCAATATCTGTTCTTGATAATGCTGCTACTACTAAGTCTCCGCATAAAAAAAGATATATATTACGCTGGAATCCATAAATAGAAAGAAAGACAGAGCGACGGCACTGTTTTCACAGTTCCATACATTTTTTTTTTTCTTTACTAATTGTTTTAGCACAATAACCATCGCACAAAATATCACACAAACACAGACAATTAGTAAGAATGAAAAAAAAAAATAAATAAAAAAGAAGGTAAGTGAAAAATAATACTTCATCCCTTCCACCCTATACTGTCACTCACCTTTATTTACTCTTTCGTTTACTTGCTTTACGTGCCAAACGAGCCTTTTCCTTTGCTGCTTTACGCTTGATAAGTGCCATTTCCTCAAATGTACGTACATGACCATCCTTTGGTAGTCTTCTCTGTTTACGGCCAATACGCAATTTCTTTCCTTGATTCGGATCGCTGATATCCACTGGTTCATTTTCATCATCATTTTCATTATGTTCTCCCAGTGACCGTGCCTCACGCGCACGATTAAGAGGTCCAAGATCTTCTTCTTCACCAACATCTTGAATCCGCATATTACTCTTCTTCATCCATCGTGAATAGGCTTCAAGCTTAGATTTGAAGTTCACCGCTTTGCCTGATTCATTCTTTACACCACGTAATAATGCCTTGGCGTCATTAACGTTCATTCGGACATATCGATTCTTCTTCTTACTCCATGCATACACATTGCGTTGTTGTTGTTCCTCTTGTGCACTCTCTGCACCAATATCAAGTGTTGCATCCTTTACAGAATAGTGAGTATCTTCTATTGTACTATGCTTTACCGTATCCATAAAGAAATCTTGATCACGGTACTTTCCACCCTCACCATTTCGGTCAGGGTCAAGATGATGTACACCTCCTGATAAGAAAACTGTAGTACCATCATCATTTTCCTCCACTGGTTCTCGTTCTCGCTTTTTTCGCTCCTGTGCTTTTAAAAGAAGTGATTCTGCAAGAGATAATTTCTTTTTCGCTGGAGGGTTTTTATCATTGGCAGTGACATTTGTGTTGTTGCTGTTGTTATTATTATTTTTACCACTGATACTGTTAGTTGAACCCTTTGTTTCTACACCTTTCCTTCCCTCTTGACCTTCTTCTTCTTCCTCCTCTTCTTTCTGTTCTTCTTCTCGTTGCTGCTTCCATAGTGACTGTAATGTGACAGGTTTCTTAATTTCAAACATCTTTTCACCGTGAATAATCTCAAGAAAAGAATCCTTTGCTTTAAACCGTTTTAAATCAAAACGAGCCTCATCTGCCGCAATCCGTTTAGACTCAAGTTTCTCAACAAAAATAGGATGTAGAGGAGTTTGATCAAACTGATACTTCTCCTGTCGTGCTTCACGAATTCCTTCTGGTGTTGCCTTCTTCCGTGTTCGTCCAAACTTCTTATGGGCGTTATCAACAACCTTCTCCATATTTCGCACTTCCACATCCGCAGCGGCTAGTCGACGAAGAAAATCTCTTTCCAGTTGTAATTCCTCCTCTGGCATACGACCATAATATCCATCATCGGCAGTATCTGTAAGACTCGCAGAATGATGATGACAAAGCAGTGGACGACGAAGAAAGGCCATGAGATCGGCGTAGTGAGCAAAATCATCAAATGTAAATAGGGAGTATGCGGCGCCATGGCGTCCAGCACGTGCAACACGACCAACACGATGAACGAATAACTTTGGTGTTGGCGGAAATGAGAAATTCACAACGTTATCAAGTAGTGGGATATCCAATCCACGAGCGGCTACATCTGTGACGAGCATTACACTTGTTTGGCGTTTTGCAAAAGCACCTACAGCATTACGACGGGCTTCTTGATCCATGTGTCCATGCACAGCACTACAGGAAATGTGATAAGCTTCCATAATCATTTGTAAATAGTCCACATGATATTTGGATTCCACAAATATAAGTGCTTGTTCTTTACTGTTAGCGCTTGATTCTATACCAATAACCTTTTTAAGCAATACAATAAGAGCTGCTACTTTTTCATCATTACGAACCAGAAAAGCGCTTTGTTTTAATTTATCACTTAATTTCATCTCTGCATCAAGACGAATAACAACTGGATTATGAAGTCCTGCACTGGTAAATTCTGCTAAAACACTAGGCATTGTAGCTGAAAATAGTGCACGTTGACAATTTTCGGGAATTTTTTGCATAATAGCAATAATTTGAGGTTGTAAACCAAGTTCAAAGAGACGATCTGCCTCATCTAAAACAAGAGATTTCACCATTGAGAGATGAAGTGATGCTTCTTCCATAATATGAAGTAAACGTCCAGGAGTAGCCACCACAATATCTGGATTAGAGGCAAGATATTCAAATTGCTGTTCCAATGAGTTACCACCAACTAAAGCAGCGAAACGAAGATCTAAAAATTTATTTAATTGAATACTAAATCGAAGAATCTGCAAACTTAATTCCCGTGTAGGAGAGAGAATAAGTCCACGAATACCCACCGTTTTACTGTGTGATTTTAACAAATTCAGCATAGGAATAAGAAATGCTGCTGTCTTACCAGAACCCGTACGTGCCATCGCCACCACATCATTTCCCTGAATCATTGGTGGAATCGCTTTACGTTGAATCGGCGTTGGGACGCTGTAGCCGAGCCGCAGAACGCCATCGAGCAGCGGCTTGTCGAGACCCAAACTTTGAAATCCACCGCTGCGTTTTTTTTTACCGTTCCCGCCGTTTTGGGCCTCAGCGACCTCCACAGCGGACTCCCACGTGCCAACGCCTTTCATCCACTTTTTTCCCTCTTCCTCTTCTACCTTCCTTTAGGTTTTCAATTAAACTAGTAGAAAAACGAAAAAAATAAAAATAGAGGGGAAAGGGAAGTTTAAAATGGGGAAAAAATTAAAAAAAGGTTATATACATTATTACAAGAAAAACAAACACAATATTATTAAAAAAAAACAAATACCATATGCCTTCTTGCTTTTGATATATTTTGGGGGGAGGGTAAATTAGTAGTGACCAAGTACCAGGAGCAACAATGAAGATAAAGTAATGAAAATAAAAGCAAAGATAGAAAGAGAGAGGGAGATAATGTATACAACAGGTCCCTTTTCCCCCGAAAAGGAAGAACCAAAACACGCCCAAAACATTAAGATAAAACAAAACAAACAACAACAACAACAACAAAAAAAAAAAAACACACCAAAAAATAAAAAAAACAAATCTAATACCCTCAACGACAGGCACAAAGTGGAGCTACAAAATCTCCTACATGTAAATCATACAAGCTGATACGTGGCACAGACGCATTGCAGCGTGGCAGAGCATAACGTGTCCATGCATTAAAAAAGCAGACATCAGCGTACTGAACAAAAGAAGAATTCTTATTTTCTTCTCCATCTCGAAATACAACAAATGGTGCACCTTCCTTAAAATGAGGTAGGCAGCGCTTACAACGAATAAGACCATTTGCCATAGTTCCTACAGTTTCACTATTTTGACAATCAGAAATACGTGTATCAAGTAATGCTGCTTCATCACATTTTAAATTAAACTGTCTACATGTTGTATCACAATCTATCCATTTTACTGCTCCTGCTTGGGCTTCCCCTCCTTCTTTATCTAGAACAGTAGTACTAGTACCAGATACTGCTTCTTTCGTCTCGATTTCACTACTATTTCGTAAAGCAAAAGCGTATACAACAGAATCTTTACCTGTATTTAAAGTAGCAAAAGCGGGACAATAACCATCAGATGTATTCACAGAAGGAGGAGAATTTTCTTTACAAGATGGTAAAAATGATAAAATGTTATTTAAATCATCTGCAGAAGCAATAGGAAAACTATAAGTACGTAATTTCGCAATGTGTGCTCGTGTAGGTCGAAGATATTCAACATCTCTACTAAAACGCATCATCCACATATATTCTTTAGGTGAAGCTTTGGTAGCTTCTTCTCGTGAATGAAGACCTAATGGGAGTGGGAGTGTACTTGTTGGTTTACGCAATAACATTGTCCCACCATACTTTGTAATATGTGTATCATTCGGAATATTTGTCCTTCCTTTTCCCAATTTTTTCTCCCAGAAATGAAGTGTTGTATCTTGAAGAGATCCAGCTATTTTTCGTGTTTCCATTTCAATATTATAAAAACTTTCTCTATGAAGTAATTCATACCGTGTCCACCACTCATATCGGTAAGCATGATCACGCCAGGATTGTGGTAATTGTCTCTTCATGTATACTCCCATTGGTTCCATACTATGATCAAGACGTTCCAAGTTAAACCAGGGTTTAGGCGTTCCAGTAAAGTGATGAACGGCGGGAGGGCGGACGGCTAATTCCCCAATAGTCCTAAAACAAGTTCGGAAAAGAATTCCATCCCGGGCTTGCCAACGGTTATAACCATAACTTCCAAGACGAAATTCTAGATAAAGATCGAGAAATATCTTCATAGAGGGTTGAAGAATAATCAAACCAGTTTGAAAGTACTTCTTATCACCTACTGCAAAGAGATGAGGTAATTTCTTGCTTTTCATTATTTTATTCCATTCGGGATCAGTTATTGGATATTTATCGACTTCTGGGAAATTTGGTTTCCCATCGATAAATTCTGTAGAATTCAGTATTTCAGCAATTTTTTCAGGTAATTGTAATAAGAAATCAGGATTATCTGTGATAAGAGTATCGGCATCAATAAAAACTATTCCACCGGTATAGTCTGATAATGTAAAAATATAAATTTTATCAAAAGTTGCTCGATATGCACTTTTTTTTGCCCACACTTGAAGTGCATGAAATATCTTTACACGATCAAAGGTAACTTGTAATAATGGAAACATATCTTCTTTTATATGTTCATTAATCATCAATACTATTTCTGCACTACGGTTTTGAGTAAAGGGAGAATGTTGGCGTATAGAATCTGCTAATACCATAGCCCCATCTAAATAACGATGATTTGAAACCATCATAACATAGGCATACTTTGGTGCATGATGTACTATTTCAGCTTTCGCTTTTTCAGCTTCTTCTCTACAATTCTTTAATTCGTCATTTTTTTTATTCATGTATTCAATATCATTTTCTTTTACTTTATTATTTTGAAAATAATTATACCGTTCTAACCATTTACAATGTTCAGGATGATACATACCTCCAAGAAACTCACGTAGCATACCAAGTTCAAAAGTTTCTTCTAATGGTATCGTTACATTTTCAGGTAAAGGAGGACAAATACTCGGTGTTACACCTTTCTTATAGTCTAACTTCTTTACAATATCATTAAGAGAAAATAATTTATTTTCACCCGTGTATTGCACGTGAAGTAATGACGATTGTTCCACGTTATGTAATACCACTTCTTCTGATGCTTTTGATGCTGCTATTCTATCCTCTAACTCCTCTTCCTCCTCTTTTTTGTCATTTAACGTATCTGTATTCGCATCTACCACAACAACTGCCGTATTTGGTTTATTATGATGATCTTCTTTCTCTTTAAATGGCAACTCTCCCATTATATTCTTTACGGTGCGCGGTGTACGTTCCCACTGATATTGCCATAAGAATGTATTAAACATGAGGAAGATAA
Source organism: Trypanosoma melophagium (assembly GCF_022059095.1). NCBI lineage: Eukaryota > Euglenozoa > Kinetoplastea > Trypanosomatida > Trypanosomatidae > Trypanosoma > Trypanosoma melophagium. The sequence continues at coordinate 673,644 of NW_027125194.1, read as the reverse complement.
ACACCAAAAACAACGAGGAGGTGGAGGAAAACGGTACCTTCCCACGGCGTAAAGTATACGAACATCTATAGCGATACATTTCCAGCTATATATATATATTCAGATAAAAAATAAAGAAGAAATACGGTGACTTCCCCAAAACTGATCCAATCTACTGCTGTAATAAAAGAAAAAAAAACAAAGAGAGAGAGAGAGTGAGAGAGAAAAGGATAACATAAAAGTATTTTTATTGTTTTCTCTGTTTGTACAAATCACAGGAAAGAAATCAAACTGAAGAAACTAAAAAAAAAAAGAATCAATTATTATAAATTGAGGATAAAACTCACTCACTCTCCAATGAGGCATAAACTCCTCTATCCAACCAACCAACCAAATCCGTTCCCGCACAACACGGGATCCTTTCACCCCTTCCATTATTCAATCTTTATCATTCACAAGAGCAACAAGAATAACAACTCATACCATATCGTTTTTTTTTCTCTAATTCATTTCAGCTAAATCCCTATTTGCTGAATATTAGGTTTCACATCCACCGCTCCCCGCAGCTCCTCCTCCGCATCTGCCATAGCCATCATTGCCTTTGCCTGTGTAGCAGCTGCCATTAGTCCATGCAGAATATCTCGAGCCTCTTCTTCTGTTTGCGTAATGAGATCTGGCCGCTGTTGCAATAACGCCTCTGTGGCCTCCTCCACCACATACGGCTCCACTGCACTCCTATACGGTGGACCCAACAGTGTTGTTATTCCCATAGACATCCGATCATGGGAGTTGGAGTTGGGGTGGAGGAGTGGATCTCCGCTGGGACGATAGGGGGAATAAATAGAGGGAGGGTAAATAGTGCGTACTAAGAGTCCAGGCGATGTGCGGGGATCATAGGACTCAAATGATGTTTGGCTGCCTGACGCCGATGTGAGAAGTGACGTTGCGCCTAATTGTACTAATTGTCTTAATATCTCCGTCATATCATCTGTTGTGGGGGTTTCTTCTCCATTAATATTATTATCATTATAATTATTATTCTCATTATCTCCATCAGGAGCAGTAGTAGTATGATGATCTTTATTGTTATTGTTATTATTATTATTATTACTATTACTACTCTGACCGGCTGGAGTGCAGAGATCGTATATATTCTCTTCATCCCCACGTAAACTCTCTATGGCGGGAAGTGATTCAAACGGCAGTGTGGCCACCACACGTGCACTACCGCGATTTCTCAGAAAAACACCGGTGAGATCGCCACTAATACCAAATGAATTACAAATGTCTTTTAGTGTGATCGTCTCATCCGGGACTTCTACGAACTGTTCGCCATAGTACACTAATCCACGCAACATTCCTCTCTATCTATATCTCTATCTCTCTCTTTCTTAGACAAGAACACCTGTGTGAAAAAAAAAGGAGGGGGTGAAAGAAAGAAATAAAATAAGATTAATAAGAAACATATTAATGAGAAAAGAAAAAAACCAAATGGAATGGGGATAATAATAATAATAATAATAATAATAATAATAATAATAATAATAATAATAATAATAATAATAATAATAATAATAATAATAATAATAATAACTATACATATATATATATATATATATGTATATATATATATATAACAAGAAAAAAAACGAAAAAATAAGCAATAACAAAGTTTCATCACCAACCTCATAACAATTATCAGCATATTGTTAATGACGAAAATGGGAAAGTAACGCGCACACATAAAAGACAAAAAAAAAGAAAAACGACGCCCAAGAAAAAATTTTTCGGAAAGCATAAAAAAAAAAGGTATATATCAAAGAACACGACGAAGTATATGAGTAATAGATGGTAGACGCATAAGAAATAATACTGGACCAAAACTTGCCACTACCGCCGCCACCACAGCCATACCAAATACAATAATTAATTGTAGATAAGGAATTGCAAAAGGTAAATGTAATTGTGTAAAAAGATGATTTTGAAGTTGCATACTATAACCCACAATCATACCAATAATAACACCAATAATACTACCTGCAGCAACAACAACAAATGCTTCCCAGATAAAAATTCGGTATATTTGTGGTTTCGTCATACCAATACAGCGGTAAATACCAATCTCTTTTGAAGATTCCAGTACATTTGCCGTCATACCACCAAAAAGTGAAGAAAAACATATAAGTAATGTTACAATTTCTGTAAAAATAAAGAAAAAACCTATTGTACGATCTGCCATTTCCAAAGTATTAATAACACTTGCATAATCATGAACAACAGCATTTTCCATACGATGATTTCTTAAATATTTTTTCATTCGTAAATAAACAGGAATAACATCATTACGATCAGGTACACGAAGAGTTACAGTTTCAGTTGTAATAGCGCAAATACCTAAAAAATCTACTCCCGTAAAACGTGCTGCTAAGGGATATGAAGATAAAATATCTCCATTTGTATTTTTAAAATCTGACATTGAAAATTGAGAAACACTACTTAATACTGCAGATGGTTGAATATTAAAACGTAAGCTTTTAACCAGATGACGAGTGTAATCTTTTATTGCTGCAGTAACAAGTAATATAGGATCTTCGATAGATTCACAGTGAAGTGCGGTATAGGCTGAAGTGGGTATAATAACCCTATTTCTTTTATCCGTATAAAGAGCACCAGAAATAGAATACTCTCTAGTTACTTTATCGTATTTATAAACATGAAGAAATTCTTTATTAACAACATCTAAAAAATTAGGAGGTATAGCACGAACACCATTTGTTTCCACAACACTATATCGTCCTATAGTAGATAAGGTAACATTTTGTACAGGTAAATTATGTACAATACTACGTGAAGCATATGTAAGATCTGTTACCTGTGGTACATTTGTTTTAATATATTCTGCCATTCTTCCAAGTTGAATTAAATTCAAATTATCAAAAGTAATCATTACTTCAGAGCCCATTTCTCGTTGAGTACTGTAAAGAAAGGATTGTAATTGAACTTGAAAAGCAATGGCAATAAATATCGTAAATCCGAGAGAAAAAGCGTATATAATAGTGGTTTTACGATTTCTTCCTCGATGAGATGCTAAAAATTTTTGAACAGCTTGAAAAACAGCATTTTTTTCCCAGAAAAAAAATAAATATAAAATGGACGTCTGTACTAAAGACTCAAAATTAAGGGCCAGCATTACTAATCCCACCAGCATTCCAACTAAAATACCAAAGAAAATGCAAAATAACATATTTAACTGCATTTGAACCATGGAAATAGGGAAAAAGTAATAGAGTAAAAAACCAAAGATAGTAAATGCAGTTCCTATAGAAAGAAGTCTATAATTCAATGAACTAGCATCTGACATTCGAACAATTTTATATTTTACACCAAAATTTCGCCCACGCGTAGTACTCAAAGATTCTGGAAGATTATTTGTTATAAGAGAAAGAAGAGGGAAAATAGCCCCAGCAAGTGGAAGTAATAAACCTGCAAATGTTGCCCATCCAATAGCACTTCCTGGTATTAAAACAGGCAATTTAACATAAATAATATCACTAATAATAGTGCGTAAGCCCAAATAGACCAATTGTCCTACAATAACGCCTGTAATCCAAGCAGGTATAGTAAAGAGATAAACATTTGTTAGTAACATAAGAACTAAATTTTCTCGGGTAAAACCAATCATTCGTCGTATTCCAGTTTCATGAATTCGTCTCTCTACACTTAAATTAAGAAGTGAATAAATAAGTACAAGACTTAAAAACGACAATCCTAATAATATGAGTGATACAATAAGTCCTACAAATAGTGAAAAAAATCTTACACTGTGTAAAAATTGAATAATAGGCGTTTTCACAAGTACTTGATTAAATCCTAGTGGGTCAACAATAGAAGAAACCCATGAAGTAAAACGTCTTCGTACAACTGCATAATCTGTACTCTTATACACATCTATTCGCTCTCCAGGACCTAAATTAAAATGAACACTTGTAGCACAACAATTTGGATCGATCTCTGCAATTCCTTGACGTTCCTCTTCCTTTACTTCTGGACCTAATCCTTCTGCAACATCCGCAAGTGTATAATCATAATTCATTATAATAAAATCTTCAACATCAAATTTAGAAGGTTTAGAACCTACAATTCCTACAACTTTCATTGACATAATAGTAAATGTTTTTTTAGAAATTCCAGTGGTATGTCGAAATACTTCTCTAAGTGGAATAGTAACATCTGCATACAGTAAAACAGTATCACCTACTTTGGTATCATTAGCAGCAATAGCAACATTTTTAGATAAAATCACTTCTCCTTTTCCAATTTTTGGGGCTTTAAATTGTGAACCAAATCCCATTCGATCTTCCTTTTTACGATTAATAGAAATAATTAGTTGACGAACTACAGCCGCATCACATTTATCATACATACATCCATCTTGGCACGTTTTTCCTTCTCTGTCTACCCATAAATCGGTTACGTTTTTAACTCCCTCACAAGTTGCAAAATTAACAATTTCTGTTGTAAAGGTTATACGAGGAGTATGATAACCACGAGAAAGATCTGTTTCAGGAAATATTTCTTCAATAGCGGAATAATTAAAAGAAGAGGCACCTCTTATTTGTCCTCCAGGAGTAATAATAAGATCATTTTCACCATGCTTTGCCTCTCCAAGGCGAAGAAAGAGAATGGGTAGATTAAATAATGTAGACATCATAACAACACAGAAAAACACTACAATGAAAACCGCAAGAAAATTCAGAGCGTATGATACTTTAGAGGCTCGAGCATCTGCAATCGCAAGTTTGAGAAAAACACCCAATTGTAAATGTACTCTTTTTCGGCTTGAGAAGAAATTTTTGATCGAATCAAGTAAAGAAACATGATCATCAAATGGTGCAAGATCGATAGGTAGACGACGATACACTATCTCATCGGAATTATCACGATCTTTCATGATTATTATTTCGTCCTTTTTCTGTTTATTTATTTCTTCTGTTCTCTTTTTTTTTTTACCTTTTCCCACTTTTTTTTATGTTATCACTATTTCCTTTGTTTTTGCTTTTCTCTCCGTTCCTTCTTGTCAGTTTTGTCCTTGATGGGTTAGGAATTATGACCCCTTTCCCTTGAAGAAAAGAAGAGACGCTGAAAATAAATAAATACAGAGATTCACCACAATTCATCTATTCATCATAACGAAACATATTCTTCTCCATCTTGCACAGTAATTGTATAAAGATAACCAAAAGAACGCATAAGAAAAAAGGAAAAAAAGGAAAAACAAAACAAAAAAAGAAGTATGGAACAAAAAAAAAAAAACTACTGAGGAAACAATTAAAAGGTGATAACATTAACAAGAGCAATAAGCAGCAACGGTGAAACGTACACACACACACACAGAAAGACAGGCTCTCTTTACATGGTAATAATGCTCAAGAATAAAAAGTTGAGTTTTTCTTCCTTCTTGCTTTTTTTTCCAAATCGTCTTGGAGGAATAGAGTTACAATAAGTGTTGGTTCTTTCAAAAGATAAAAAATTCTCAGCAAATAAATCAAATCACAAGTTTAGGTACATATACTCAGCAAAAAAAAAAAGAAAGCAAGAACAGGGAAAAAAAGAGGGAAAAGGGTACACTCATGTATCCGAGTCATCCTATACATATTGTTTGAGAAAAAAAAAGCAAAAAAAAAAATCATTCTTCAACCTCAAACATATTTTTTTTATTCATTATGCTTCCCCAATTCTCTCCGACCCCACTTCAACCCCTTTTTATCGTTTTCTTTCTTTTTCCTTTTGTTGTTTCTTCTCTCCATTGTTCCAAGCTCAATTTTTGTTAATTCATTTTTCTTTTTTCCCTTTTTCTTTTCTTTTTTCATTTTTTTTTTTGTTTACATCAAGCTGAGTGCGGCACATCCGGCGTGCACCATTCGAATCGGAAGAGTCTCCACGACCTGCGCTGCGGGATCCGCCGTCTTTTCCTCCCCGTCCTCGCCGTTCTTGTCGTCTAAGAACTGCGGCAGTCTCGACGGCGGCTGGGCCGCATCTCGCAGAAAAACACTGTCCGCGCGGCCAACCCCATCGCGTCCTTTTGTTGTTGCTCTCCCTGTGGCGGTTGTGGTGGTGTTTTCCTGCAGCGCCCAACTGGTGGAATCAGCCATTTCATTGTTTTCGAGTGTTTGGTTCTCCACTATGGAAAGTTTACTTGGGGAGGAGAGAGCGGTCGTAGCCCGCCGTGGGGCTTCTGATATTTGTTTTGCCATTTCGGTTTGATGCGACATGAATAAAGCCTCATTCAGTAGGCATGTTCCAAGTAATGCATTTTGTACATCGGATGTACCTTTTACAGTTTCCGCTCGTTTCTTTTTCTTTTCCGGTTTTACCTTATTTTTACGACCAAAGCCAAGAAAACGTAAAAGTGAAACAGTTTCAGGGAAATACACATGATCGGATGTGGATTTCTCAACACGCGGTGTTTCAGGTCTAACAGATCGTCTCTGTGATCGTGAGCGTCTTCCTGAATGGGCCACACTTCCTCGTTCACTGTGTGATTGTTGTTGTTCTTGTTGCTGTTCATTCTCCCAAGGAGCGTAGATGTGGCGAATATCAATAGATATTTCACTTTCTGATGTGAAGTCAGACGTTTCATTTAGGACTAATGGAAGTTTTACAGTATTTGTTTCACGTGGTGAAAAAGAGGCGGTTCCAGTTTCTTTTAATAATAATTGTCGTAATTCATTATGTTGCGTTTGTCCAGTCTTCATACGACGTAAAGCATCATGGAAGTCTCGTTTCACTTCTTTTATAAAATGTTCATCACTTTTATTCTTTCTTTCCATGTTAAATTTTGTTCCAGGCGCAATACGAGGTTTTTCATACGGCAATAACGATATGGAAAGACGTGCGACAGGAGTAGCATCAAATCCCCATACAACATAAGTCATTCGAACAGCTAATGCGAGATACAAGAGTGAACAGGAGGAGGCCTCATCTTCAATAGGCCATCGTCGCTCTTGCATTAATAAAATATCTTCATCCAACTCCTCTTGAGAGAGTGCGGGGGTATTGAAAAAGAATGGGGCATCCACAAACTGTTCATGACGGATATCTTCCTCATGATAGAGTAAATTACTATAATTAAGAAAATGCTTTGCAAAAATATTACTCTGTTCAAATCCCAAAGAAATACGACGAAGTTCACTTGCAAATGATGTACGAAGAGCTGGGAAAGAAATACTACCATCAGAATCTTCTATATTTTCTTTATCTTCACCTTTATATTGACTAGTAATAGAACCTAATACAATATTCATCCAATTTTCCTGCTGTTCAAGATATGTATCTAAGGTGAGTCGGAGGTATTCATCATGAAAATGTGAAGGTGTACCATACTTGGAATCTACATTAAAAAGATCTGAAAATCGTACTAACGAAGATGGTTGATCCATTGCAATTGCAAAACGTAATCGTCGAAGATGCGTTTCTGTTGGGGGAAATTGTCCAATAGGTGTTAGAGGACCAAGTTCAGAGATATTACTATCATTATCAGAAGATACCAAGGTTTCTGCAAGTGAGAGATATGCCCCACCACAGCATGAAACAGCATATGTAGTAAAACAATGTTTATGCACCAATGCTAAAATTTCTTCAATAGGTAAAAGTCCACGTGCTGCAGAAAATGAAACCGATTCTTTTCCATATTTTTGACGCTTATGACTTTGTGCCTTCGAAAAATCTGCATTTTTAGCTTGTTTAAAAGATTCCAACATTGAAGAATGTGGTCCAAGCATAGTTGCAAGACGTTCATCAAGAGTAACCCATGGTGTTGGTATTTCTTTATTCAAATCATCTCCCTTGGTTTTTGTATTATGAACTGAAGCATCGTTATTCTTTTTATTACTTGTAGGCGTCGTACTATTATTATTATTATTATTATTATTATTATTATTATTATTATTATTTTCTGATGGAAACAAATATTCTCGAATATTATGTTTCAACTTTGCAGGACTCGTATGCGCTTCTCGTGTTTCCACCTCCTGATCCACTGCCGCTAGGGATGTAAGGGCAACTGTGGATCGTCTCCCAGGCAAAATAAGACCAAATCCCTCCCCATCACTATCGGGCTCCATAGAAACATTTTCCTCATCTAATGGGGCCGTATCAATCATTTCCACTGCCTTTCGTAATACATCCGCCGGGGCATCATCTGTAAGTAAAGACGGTGTAGAAAGAAGAGTCGTAGTAGAGGCAGGCGTTAGTGGTTTATTGGTGTTTTTAGCATCTTTCTCTGCTGGATCGGAAGAGGTGTTGGCGCCAAGAAAACGACAGAGGGCTTCATCACAGCCTTTACGTAAGGCTTCCATACTGGCATAAAAGTTTATAGCCACAATTTCTGGTATTTGTTGAAAAGCTACAAGGTAAAAAAGTCGATAATCGGAATCAACTTCCTTGTACTCTTCTGCATAATAATACATAGCATAAAGAAGTTCACGTGCTTGAGTTGAAAGGGTAACAGGTGTTTCTATACCATCTTCTGTAATTTGAACAATAGAGGAAAAGTAAACACGTAGGTTTTCTCGCATATTTGAATTCCTTACAGATACTCCTCTAACTAATGTCTTTTTAATACCAGAGTTTGCCTGTTCTTTTACTCCCACCTCCGTACTAGTGGGAGGAGGATAAAGATGTTGTGCAAAATCTACTAATGCGGCTATAAATGTTGTTGGACGATTAAAAACATTAGCACTATCAGTTTTGGATTCCGCTGTTTCAACACCTTCTTCAATAATAGCAGCCTCTGCTTCTCTTGCTTTTTTTAAACGTTTCTCTGTTTCACGCTTGTATTGCATGAGTCGTTCACTCCAGAAACAATATAATAATAATCGTATAGTAGCTTGATCATACTGTGACGTATTTGGTACATCATCCACTATTTCTATATCTCCTACAACAGGCTCATCCTGTTGAGGCAATAGAATAGACGATAATGTAAGAAGAGGAAGATTACGACGCTTTCTATCACCCCCTTCCATCATATCAATACCGTGTTTATTATTATTATTATTATTATTATTATTATCATTATTACTATTATTATTGGTATCCCTATTGATATGACCTCCGAAATAATCAATCAGATACGTACCTCGCCATCGTAGTATGGGAATTCCAAATTTTACCTGAAATTTAGGTCCAGCACTTTTCATTCTTCCTGATATATGATCCAGTATTAATTTGTAAACTAGTTTCGGACTGTATGCATCTACTAGTTTACCTCCACAAGGTGTACGTCGAAAATAAAGAGGTCCTGCAAAACTAGGAAAAGGTTCATCAACCTGTGCAAATCCTGTTAGTCGACGTTGTAATCTTACAAATAAAAATAATGACCAAATAGGATTTTCTGATAAAAGGAAATCTACATAGGATTGTAAACCTTTCATGGTTTGTAATTCCTGCACACACCACATAAGTTTTTCATACTTTTCTTCTAAAGATACCCGTAACCTTCTTTGTGATTCAATATATTTATCACGTCTTGCATTACGGCGTTCCAATCGTTCAATAAGATTAAATGCATCTTCAAGATATTTGTGTGATACATCGGCTTCTTTTTCAGCACTTTCTAATGAACGTCTGGTCTCTTGAAGGGATTTTTCCGTTTCTCGCCATAGCTTTGATAAATGTGCTAATTCTCGTTTTGCCTCACCAAATTGCATAGCTTCTAAACGACGGGAAGCATTTCCAGAACCTCGTGAAGCATTAACTTTATGAAGATTAAGTTCACTAGCTCGTTGTTGCCATGCATCCAATTCACGTTTCATATTTTCCATTTGAAATTGTAATTCTTGATTCTTTGCTGTACATTGTTGTAACTTTTTCTCAGTAGATTGTAATTCAGCTTTTTGAATATTATTCTCATTCTGTAACTCGTGTAGGTTAATACACTTTGCGTTAAAAGCTGCCTCTACCTGCTGTAATTGACTTCGTAAAAATGAAATTTCATAACTAGCTCCATCAATAAGAATTTTCGTATTACTCTCTACAGGATTAAAGGCATGTGCATTACGAGATTCACCAGGGGAAATAAAACGAACATGTGAACCCTCCCGTGGACGTGCGTTATCATCTAATGCTTCAACTTTATCCATTAAGGAATGCACAGAGGAATTTGAAACATGAAACATTATCTTTTCTGCATCTTCTTCATATTCTTCTGAATGACATAACTCCTCTGGTACATTCATACGTCTACTTGCCTTATCCAGCAATGATAGAAATCCAGGTGTGGCTTCCACAAAAGAAGTTCCACCAAATCCAAACATGCCTTCGCTTCCACCCACTACAGTTCCCACAGAAACTGCTGCATCAACCGAACGTGGTGTTACCATCCAACCTGCACATTTACTTAACGCAGGGTGCTGCAATTTACTTTCTTTTCCACGTGTATTATTATTATTATTATTATTAGTGCCGCTTATTGGGGGAAGTGGTGTATCGGCAACGGGAACGGCTCCTGGGGTGAGAAGTGCCGTTTCCGAGGCTTTTACACGCATTACATACATCAATTCACGGTCTAGCAATGCACGAATATTTGTACCGTACAACTCCGGATGACTTGCAAAGTAGCGAATGCAATGATGCAGCATTCGAATCGGTTCCATCACTTGACGTTCTCCACGTGCTGTTCGCATAAATGATCCACGTGGAGGAATGGTGCCCATGGCGGAGGGTACTCCACTGTAGAGTCGTGATCGATAAGACGGTAGAGGACGACTAGTTAAGTCATGTTGAGATTCCCTGGACTTCACAGGGACTAGTGTGGTGAGTGACACCTCCGCATCTAATAGAAGTGTATTTACAAGACTCCCCTTTGCCTTTGTTTCGTGGGAAGAAGATGCCAGGAAAGGATCCACACGGTGCATTGTTTGTTTGTTTGTTTTGATTCTTTTTTGTCCTATATTTTTGCTTTTGTTGTCTGGTTAGTTGTTTATCTTTTTGGTTAATCCCAAGAAGACTACCACTTTCTCGCCGTCCTACAGCTTCAAAAGAAGAAACGAAATAATAATAATAATAATAATAATAATAATAATAATAATTGCAAAGAAACGACGGAATGCAGAATACATAAATAAAGCAATATTAATAGCAACGAAAACAATAATAATAAAAGTAATAATAAACCAGATGCAAGACCCATTAGGGTATACAATATGTTAATATCACGAGTATGATTTGAGTAAAATGATATACTAAGAAAATACAAAAAAACCCCTTTCCCTTTTGAATTGTTACGCACAAATAAACTGAGAACCGAAAAAAAAAGGATAAAAGAAAACAATTTAACTTACAAATCCTATATATAATCACAATATCACTTTTTCTCTTCTATTTACTTTACTTACCTTTCTTTTCCCATACGTTTCATACAATCTCTTTACTCTTAATTCATCCAAATTTCACTTCTATTCAACAATTTCCATTTTCTTATTTTCTTTTTTGCCCCTTAGTTTCTAGTATAAATAACGGTATAGGAAGAAAGGAGAGCAAAAAGAGGGAAAAAGAAAGTAAAAACAAAAAAAAAAGTTCAAAAACGAAACCTTATCCTTTTTTTTTACCTACTCGAACATGATGTATTACGAGGGACGCACTCTCCCAACTCATTCAGTAACTCTGTTAGAGCTTCTTTTCCCTGTGAAGCGTTTTTAACAATCCACTCATGTTCAAGTAATTCCAATGCCGTACTACGTTCCTCTGGTTTCTGACGAAGACAGTGATTAATAAAATCTTCCGCTTCTTGCGAACAGGAAGCCTCAGAAACTATAGAAAGTGATTCACACTCCGTCACTTCACGCAGAAGTGCCATAAATCCCTTTTCAGCCGCGGCAAAGGGAAAACGTCCGAGAAGTAATTGAGCAATTAGAACTCCCACACTCCATATATCGCTTGGTGTGCTATACGTTCGTCCTTCAATACGTTCTGGGCTCATATATGTAGCAGTACCTATAAAAGAATTAACACCAATAGTCTCAGCACTAGTGGCAATTCCAAAATCAGTTAATTTTACAGTTCCATCACAAGAAAGCATTACATTAGCAGGTTTAATATCACGGTGAATTTGACGTCTACTTTTTTGATCACTTTCTGTATGATGATTTGATTTGGTATGTAATATTTTTAAAGCATGTAAAATTTGTGACGCAATATATGCACTTGCAGATTCTGGAATATGTGGACAAAATTTAATAAGTTCTTCTACATTTCCCCAATCCATATACTCCATAACAAGCCAAAGTGTTCCCTCACGATAGAAGGCATTAAATAATTGAACCGTATACGCATTTGCTTCTTTACAAATAATATTACGTAACTCTCCTGCTACTGTTTGTTTATTTGTCCTATCCGATGTACTTGGAATATAAAGTCGTTTCACAGCATACACTGTGTCATCTTTTGTATTAACATACTTACTTACATTTCCCTGTGTGCCTTTACCAAGACACTGTACTTCTTGGAGAGAATCGAGTGAGAGATCCTGTCGAAGAACATGTAAATCACCTCCGCCGGTGAATACCACACCGTTCTGATCCACACGAATATTACCTAATTGAATATCATCATCATTGCTCTGAGGTGGTGGTAATAAATTGGGCTTGTTTGGAAGAGGTTTAAGTTTTGGTGGCATGTTTCTGCTATTTTACTTCTTTTATATTCTTCTTATTTCCTTTTCTTTTTTTTTAATTATTTGGGAGCTTTGTATGTGTCGATTTATGGTTTAATTTCCTTTTTTTTTGTTGTTTGGTTTTTCTGGTTTACTGCATATATCCAGTGTGAGTGAATAAGGAAAGGGGAGCCTAACTCCTCTGCTCGGAGAATGAGCCTTTCATAGTCAAGATAGACCAGTGTAATTCATGGAGAGAAAAAGAAAGAAAGATTGAATAAGAACGAGAAAACAGAGAAAAAATGAAACGGAAAGAGAAAAAAGAAAAATAACATACAATAAATAAAGAAAAGAAAGAAAACAAGACAAACCATGAAGTAAAGCTCAACAGATAAAGAAAAAGGGAATTATTGAGTTCTCTCTCTTTTTTTCTTTTTTTTCCCCACTGATCAACCAAATAGAGACACATATACATATATATGTACGAAATCAAGAAAAAAACTACAAAAATTTGCACCAGAGGCAAACAAGCAAGGCAAATAGGGGAAAGGAAAAAAAAAAAAACGATACGATTAAAATGAACATACAGTAAACTCAAAATATTCCTTTTTCTTCACCTTGTTTGTCATTTTTGCTTTCTTTCCTTTTATTTTTTGTCTTTTTTCATGCGGGTCTCATTACTTTTGCCTTCATTTCCTTTCATTGTGGAGTTACGTTACTCATATCCTCATGGAGTTGAGACGTAAAGAAATATATGTGAATAATTTTTTGGTATCAGACTAATGATTCTGTATATATATATATATATATATATATATATATATATATATATATATATAAACTATACACTGTCCTTGTATACCGTGGGTGTGTGTATATGTATTTCAGTGTATGAATGAATGTGTACAAGCGTATGTGAGTATATGAAAGTGATTGATTGATTGAATACAAGTAAACATAAATAACAATAGAAAAATATAAAACGAAATATGAAGGGAAGACATATATATATAAAACATACATATCCACACGTGTGTATATGTGTGGAGAATCAGTGAAAAAAACATACAAAGGAAAGAAGGAGCCAGATACAAATAGAGGAAAGAAGAGAAAACAATAGAAAAGAGAGAGAGAGAAGGTGGCACACTAAGTACCAGAAACTACGGAATGAACGGTAAAACAACAAAGAAAAAAAAGAAAATGCGACCAAATAAGTATTGTGTCCCACTGTTAATTAAAAAAAAACTACGGCATAAAACATTCAAAACAAAAGAAAAGTAAACACACGCCAATACAAATTATTCAGTATTTGCGAAATGTTTATTAATGATGAGGGGGATCATAAGAAGAAGAAGGAAAGCAAATAATAATAAAAAAGAATACAAAATACACGTCAGTGTTTCAGTTAAAAAAAAAAACAAAAAAAAAGAAAGAAGGAAAGAATGGGGAGAGAAAACGATACATAGTACTTCTCAATATATATTAAAAAGCCAATACTAGATATATAAATAAATATGAAATACTTTTGTTTTTGTTTTTCTCATCGTTAATGCAATAATTCCAACATACACACATTGATTTTTAATTTAATATGAAAGGAAAAAAAAAAAAACAAAGGAGGTAAGAAAAAAAGCAAAGAAGAAAAAAAAAAAAAAATAGGTTATTTTTTTTCTATCTTCCTTATTACTTCTCCTTTCTGCAGAAACCCAAGAGTTTTTCTACACAATTTTTTTTTCTTTTTCTTTTGCCTTTTATTTTTCGTTTATTCTTATTGTTCGCATCTTTTTTTTTCTCACTTTTTCCTCCCTGCTTCTCTCATTTGCGATATTTTCCATTTTCTGATAGCAATCACTAGTATTTCCTTTTCTTTTTAATTCTTTTCCTTATTTGCTTCTCTTGATTCACTCATTCATTTATTCATCTTCTTTGTTCCTCTACGGTCTTTTCCTTTTTCTTCTCTCTCTCTCTCTTGTTTCTAGCTTCCCCCATTCTTTTGTTTTTATTCCTTTTCCTCTTTAAAAAAACAGGAAAAAAACTAATCATAATGATTCTTTGGTTTTGTCTACTACTCAAGATATAAACATATATATGTATATTTGATTTCTCTCTCTCTCTCTCTCTCTTTTTTTTTTTCCCACATCGTCCAAATATATATAAATATATATAATTCAATTCGCAATCATCCTTATGCTTACTTCTTCTTCTTATCCCTACGGTTATGACTGTGGTAAGAGAAGAAGCATCTCCTCCACTTCCCGCAGTGCCTGCAAGTGTTCTCTTTTCCTCTCCTCCCCATTATGGCCGTTACTCCCACTATTGTTATTTCCACTTTGTTGATTGCTATTTCCACTATTTTGATGGCCGTTAGCGGGAGTGAGGGCGTGCAGGACGTCTAACAACTCCAGTGCCGAAGGCCGCAGTGTCGCACACACCGGTGAGGCAAGAAAGGCATTAAACGCATCACAACAGCAACAATAGAAGGAGCTGCAATTATTGCAGGAACAACTGTAAGCATCTGAAAGTGTAGAAAAGAGACGAGAGAGGTCCGCTGCGGTAAAACATTCCATATTCACAAGTGCCATAAGACTAAAGTACACGGTATCGTATTCCCCACCGGTAGATCCAGAAGCGGCTTCCATTGCCATTCGGTGAAATTCTGCAGAACGTAAACTTCGTACACCGTATTGTTTTTGTTGATATTGATATTGATGTTGTTGATGATAAGGGGAAAGATGAGATTGTTCAGCTACATTGTCGGTTGAATTTAGTAAACAATTTAATATAGTAGGGCAATTCACATGCATGTAATCGTCAAGTGCTGTATACTTGGTGAGTAAAAATATACTATTGGTATTATCAGTACCAACGCTACTACGATTCGTTTGATCTAAATGTCGCATAGCAAATGTTATTACTTCTGCTAATGTTTTATTCCACAGTATCGCAGTTTTACTATTGTACGAAAAAAGCTCTCGAATAGCGGTAATACCTCTAGAACATGACCGCATCTCAGGAAAGCAACCATCTATGTTATTAGCAGTAAATGAATGTCGTAATTCCTCTACAGATTGAAGTGGTGATCCGGCAAGAAATGCCACCACCAATGCAGGGAAATAGCGGCACAGTAACCACTGTACCTTATGACATATTCTAGATTCTCCACTATTGTTCAAATTGTTCTCATTACTGTTCTTACTACTACTATTAATATTGTTGTCGTTTGTAGGAGTAGTAGTACTTGTAGTAGTAGTAGTAGTAGTAGTAATAATATTGGTTTCCATTGAACATGGCCTGGAAGCTTGATGAACAGAGGAAAGTAGCATTAGTACGAGTACAAGATTCAAAAAAGGTTCTGCGACATCGGGGCGAAGAAGACGTTCACGAAGTCTAGAAATATATTGAACACATGCGGAGTAACTCGTCCCTGCAGAGTTATCAAGAAAAGGAAGAAATTGTATTCGTGTAAAGAGAAAAAATACATCAAGAGCGTACATCATGGCATCCTTTACATTAGTACTACATATAGTATTTCCACGTTTAGCACAGTTCGCTAGTTCTCTGCGCAACAGAGATGGGATAAGTGGTCTGACGGTGTTTAGATATAATTCGCGAAGCTCTTCACGTCCTAATAACATTTCCTGTCCAACCAAACTTCCCACCATCCCTATATCCATCTCCGCCTCTCTCTTATCTTCTCCTACGGTATACGAACTATTCATATTACCATTATTCCCAGTACTAGTAATCGTCGTAACTCCTCCTCTTCTTGTTCTTGTTGTTGTTTCCATGACTTTTGTTTGACTGTTGTTGCCCAATTCAATTTCCTGCACTACTTCCCGTGCCATCTGCATATACGCCAGCGAATACGACAACCAAAAAGGCTTACAACGATCACACACGGAGGATGATGCGACACTCAATTCATTACTGTCATGTGCAGCAAAGAAACAACGGCGTAGCAGCCGTTCAAACTCAACATGTCGCATTAAATTTATAGAACCAGAATGGCGAAAAAATGCCGCTCGCAACTCCACTAAACATCGCGTAACGGATAAAAAATACTGTGATTCTGTACTGTTATTACTATAGCTTTGAGGCATATTGGTATTTGTATTGGAATGGGTATTACTGTTGGTGGTGGTAGTATTAGTAGTAGTGCCGTTTCTTGTGTTTTCCCCACTGTTGGTGGGGCGGAACTCCCCTGCATTGGGGTTCAGTGTCCGCTTCATACAGCTCCTTATCAATATTATTTACAAAAATGGTGTTGATATAAGGGAAAGGAATAATAAGGAGGAAAGTAAAAAAAAAAGATATACGTATAAAGACTCCAGTTAATAACAATAGCAATAAGGAAAAAAAAGTAGTTCCTCAGTCCGGTAGAATGTGATATCAAAAAGGAAAAAAAAAACGTATTCATAAGTAAACTCACTTTATTCTTTCATAAAACAACGAAACAAATAAAAATAAAAGTAAAGAATAACGATAACTATAATAAACTTTAACTATACCCACTCATACACTCTAACAGATAGTGTGAACTCTTCCCTTCTCCTAACTCAAGATTCGCCTTCATTCGGCGTAGCAGTGTTGCGGTTTCCTCCTTGAAATGCATCAATCGTCTTGTGCGTTGTTGTTGTACGATTAATCGTGTGTTTGTTCTATTTCTTTCTCTTCTCGCAACTACTTCTTCTGCTTCTGCTCTTGTTTTTATTGTTATCGTTGTTGTTATTGCTTCATTACACTTCTCACTGGCATTTCACAGTGCGGTGGCTGTGGCGGCGAGGGCATCGTACTCCACTAACCGTACAGCCTGCAATCGCTGCATTGCATCCATATCAATAATAATTGTACGCAATGCAGCGGTGAGTTCTGCGGTTTGTGCAATTGTCGTATTTTTATCACGTTGTAGCGATTCCATCAATTTATGCAATGCCGCATCCTCCGCACGGGCCTCATACAATGCACGGCGTCTTTCTTCATTATCCCCATTCTTCTCACTATTAACATTAGATTCGTCATTATTATTATTATTATTATTATTATTATTACCAATACTTGTATGAATAGTATTCCTACTAATGGTAGATCTGTTTTTATAGTTGCAGAGTGATTTCACTTTTTTCACTTCCACGACGTTGTGCCATTTGTGCCTGCAGAATTTCTGTTAACTCTGCATTAAGCAACTCAACCTGTGGTAGTAATAAACAACGTCCACAGTGCATTCTTTGGAGATATTCTTCTTGAATTAACTCTCGCCGTACAGCTTCCTCCTCTCCTTGCAGCTTCTCCAAACGTAATATATTTAATTCTCGTAAATTCTCCTCAATGATGTTTTCAAATTTTTTCTCTGTTTCAAGTAATCGTCATTCCTCTTCCAGTAGTTCTGCTTCTTGCTGCTCTGCCATTTCACTGTATTTATGTTCTGCCTCCACAAGTTTTGTTATCAGTTCATTACTTTCTTGTGTTATTGTTTCTTGTTGGGCACGTACTTTTTCTAGTTTCTCAAGATCACGGTGTTGTTCGTCTGTTCTTTGTCTTGTTTCCAGTAAAATTTCATACTCTTGTTGCTGCTCTTCCAGAGATAAACGTTTTTGTTGTAATTCTTCACTTAAAGTTAACAATGCATTTTGCAATGGTAGTGGAAACCATGCGGTTAATATATCCGTATCCCGTGTACATGTTTCTACTTTTTTTTTCTTATTTTTCAAAATTCTCCATGTCTTTATTGAAGGCATCATTTGAGTATTCCCTAGGACTACTGGGGTGTGGGAGTTGTGTTGCTGTGGGCACCGCTGTTGTATTAATAACAGATGCCAATTTTTTGGATATCATTATCTCTGCTAATTGTATATATTCTTCACGAGTGAGAGAAGATGCAAGTGATCGATTCCATATATTCTTCTCGTTATGAAAAGATGCGTATTGCCTTGCAGTATTGAAAAGTTCATTCACTGTGGAGAGTGTATAATACAACTTCTTTTTCAGCATTACAGTTTCACCGAAATGATGACGTAATAAGGCGAGAAGAGCTTTCTGTACACATTGAGACCCTTCTACAAGTAATACACGTATAATTCTCACATCTAATATACCTTCACCTTCATTCTCTTCTTCTTTTTGTTGTTGTTTATTGTGACTGACAAAAAGAAACCACGTTGGATCATCCTTCACGGTGTAAACTCTACACAATGAGCCTAAGGCAGGATGCCAGGTAAAATCGCATTGAAATGGAAATAATAATGAATTCCATAATGGATCTTCCATTTCTGATATCGGTGCGTATATTTCATTCAGATCATTTAAGAAATTCCCATTACCTGTAATATTATGATTGTCGTGCGCATTATTCTGATGCTCTAGTGTCTGTCCACACAATATTCCTCTGTAACCCACAATAAGAAAACACGACTGTGGTACAAAGTCTGTATTGTGATTCGATATCGTTACATTATCATTTGTTTCTACTTGTGTATATTGCAATCCCAGAGAAGCGGTATAAACGCGGGGTATAAAAAACTGTACGTGGGCGTAATGTTAAGAAGGGAAATAACAATGCTGCCTCCTGCGGTGCATAACGATTATGTACATAAGGTGCACCAACCGTTTTATCGTGTGCGGCAGTCATTAGACTTGCTAGTCTATGGATCATTATAGTAAGAACAAGAGAAAGAGAAAAAAAATAAACAATATAAAATAATAATAATAATAATAATAATAATAATAATAATAATAATAATAATAATAATAATAATAATAGTGGATTTCTTATAGATCTTCGAAGAAGCACAGCTTCAACAGTAAAGGGTCGTAGTGCATGTATAGATTAAACGTTAGTCACACATACAGAAACAAATAAAAAACAACCATAAAACAGAGGAAACAAGAAAGAAAGATGAAAAGACATCATTTCTCATTTTCCAGTTGGATAAATCCATTTAAAAAGAAACAAAAGTTCAATAAGAGAGTAAAAAAAAAACTGTGAGAGAGGAATATATATATATATATATATATATATATATTATCGCTCCTCTTGTAGGCGTTCAACAAGATATAGTACACTATTGTAACGGTTTCCTTCTTCTGCCTTTTCAATATAAAAATACTGTGGATACCCAAGTAAAGCATTATAAACATTACCAAAATGTTGCTTTAATGTCTTTTTAGCAATACCTGGTAGCATACGATTTAAATGGGAGATCATAACACCTTCATCAGGTACTACTTCACGAATACACTCAATCGCATCCTCCACAGGGAGTTCTTCCTCATCATTTTTAGCAGACTCTGGTAGAGCCAATTGACTCCTTTGTAACATCATACGATTATTATCTATCCAAACAGTTAAATGTTTACTAGTTTTAAAATTATTTTTATGACGTACGGAAAGTGCTGCTCTCAAAATTGGTGGTAAACGAGACATTAATTGATGAATTGAAACAGGATGATCTGGCATAAAAAAAGAAACCTCTTCACATAAAATTTCATGATTTAAGAGAGGATTTAATGGATCAAGTAAGATAAGTTGTCGTCTATCAGTTGGTATTTGACTAGCTCCTAAAATTCCCTCAAATTTCTTTCGTTCAGCATCACCAATAAGAGAAGCTTTAGAATTTTTATCATCATCTAATGTAGATGGAAGAAGAACGCGATCTTCACTAAAAAACGTAGTTTGTGTTGGAACAAAGGGAGGAATTCTCCCTTGTGGATCGTGTGCGATAACGTGAAGAAAATCTGCACTTAGTTCAAATACTTCACCATGAAGTCGCATAAAATGTACAAGTCCTTTATATGGTCGAAGTAATCGTTTTTGTTCTTTATTAAGAGAGGCATAAATACGTTGAACAGGAACCCATCGCCATTGACCAGTACTAGGTTTACGAGAAAATAAAACATCTCCTCCTTCTCCTCCCCGTTGCTTTAGAGATGAATTATCCCAAAGAGATGGAGGAGGGTTAAGGAAAGATGATATGTATCGAAGTAATTCTGGTTCTGGTGAAGTAAGACTATTATAATCACTTAAACTTCGTGCTGCAATACGTTTTGGTAAACGTCTTAAATATAAAATATCATAACGAGAAGGAATATACAAGCCATTAGAATCATCCTCAAATGTTGATTGTTCCTCATGCACGGGTGTCGGTATTGGTGTTGTTGATGTTGTTGTGATTCGTTTTGTTGTACTTGTTCTCATTTCCTCATTCTCCAAATCATGACAAATTGCATCATCGTATTCTTCTTCCTCTTCTTCTTCTTCTCCTTCTCCTTCTCCATCCATTTCTTTTTGTTTCTCTGTAGATTCATCCATTTCCGTGTTAGTATCTCCATCTAATGGCGGTGAGGTTGATGCCGCGGTATCATTAAGGAAATCATCCATACCAATCAAATCATCTCGCAGAGCCGCAGCTAAATTTGCCTCACGATGTTCCAAATCAGTAGTAGATCCGCCTAATACATTTTCACTTGATTGTGTCTTAAGTCCTTCTTCTTTATTTTTATTTTCTTTATCCTTTTCATTTTGTGATAGCACTGTATTCTTTATACCTTTCTCATCTATTAGGGTCTCTGAGTCCACTTCCATAGAATTTAACGAAGCATCACTTACACTAGTAGATTCTTTCTCACTAGAAGGTCGCTGCATATTATTATTTATATTTTTTCCGACTTTTAAATATTTATGTTTAGCAAAAATATTAGAATCTTCTCCAGAACACATTAACTGAAAAATACGTGTGTAACGGGTTAGTATTGTAAGTGTTCGTTGCTGTGGAACACTGTTTAACACTTCCAAGTCCTCTTGAGAGAAGCCATGAATCCATTCTACTAGAGAAAATGATTGACATCGCTTCTCCTCCAGTTCTTCTTGTGATAATAACGGGTCTGTCGCCACACGAGGTAAATTTCGTACAAGAATCTCAAATATCTTCACATCAATAGGTGTCTTCACCATATTTTCTCCCTTCTCATTTAACGCTTCTTCTTCGTTTGAAGTTGATGATGATAATGAAGGGGCAGTAGAAGAAGAGGAGGGAACGGCGCGAGAGAGAACACCGCCTACGGTAGGGCGATATTCTTGATTATAACGCCGTAAAAGACGATCAGCCCGTCCACATCCTGGATAATGACGAATAAACGCAAATTCAAGATTTAACTTTACCGACGCCTTTTGAAATTTTGCCACCTTTAGTTTAAATATCATGGGATATTTTTTAAAGAAACTATCTACAATATGATCTCGTGAAACATGCCGCTCAAAACACTGTGCTACATCGGGAGACATAGCATTAAGCACATGACGTGTTTCTACAAAAAAGGTTGGTGTAATAGGCACAAACGCAGCGGCTATCTCTGAAAGAGGAAAAAAGCCTTTACTTCTATACAATTCTTCCGCCTCTTCGAGTTCTGCTGCTAGTGGTGGTGGTCGTGGACCACGTGGAAATAGTGTGATGGGTTCGCGTGGAAGTAAGAAGGGTAATGCGAGTGGTAATAGTAATCGTGTGAGTCGCCACTTCTCCACTTCATCGGCAGTAACGGGTGGTCGTGAGACATCTAATGGTGTTACAGCAAGAGTTCCACGAATTAACACACAACTATTCGTTGTTGTAATAGCAGCCGTTTTGAAATTCCGACGTCCTGATGTATCATTAGTTGTATTATTTGTTGTACTTGTTGTTGTTGTTGAAGATGATAGTGCTGAAGATGATGATGAGATAGTGTTCGTGTTGGAATTAACATCATAGGGATTCTTCTCTTTCCCTGCTGCTTGTGTGAGTCTAACAGTTGTACCTTCTGCGTTAAGAATAAACCAATCAGGTCTACTTTTTAATGCTTTAAGAAGTGCGCCAAAGGAGGAGTTTTGTAAACGATAACGCAGTGTTGGCCCTAAAGATCGAAAGAGTGAATGTAAAGTGACGACGGTTTTACTATTTATATCATACGATCCTTCCTCTTCTTTACATGTTAGAAGAGTATGCAATACATCTTTAATCTCTGCCACCACCGTCGCATCATCCCACACTTTGTTCATCGTTGTTGTTGCTGTTGCTGTTGTTGTAGATTCTTCTTTTACGGTATTTCCAGTATTATTTGATACAGAGGAAGAGGGGGAAACAAAACTTCCACTCTTTTCTGATCTTTCTGGTATATCTTTACTATAGATATGACTCTCATATCGTTTGCTTGTATACACGGCGGTGTGATAGGGATATCGTAGTACTACTACTGCAGTGGCATTAGTAACAAAAGATCCTCTGCGAATACAAAGAGTAGAAGGATAGTGTGGAAATACACGACACAACTGGCGGCTATGCTGCATTCCTTCTATTTCTATTCCTACTACGACTAGTATTACTCCCACTAATAATAATAGTAATAATAAGAAAGAAGAGAAAGAGTATTGGAGCCAACGTAGAGATTATATTAAATAGGAAAACCTCCCAACAACAGCAACAGTAACAATAACAACAAAAAAAAAAATATCTATTCAATGCTGAATAATGAGAGACCACTCTGATCAGTGACCATATAAAAATAATAATGGTTTAACCTTGCCTAGAATCCATAGTGTTTTTTTTTATCCCTTCAATTTGACCCGGTATACGTTTATACATTAAGTATGTGAAAGTATAACGTTACCCCTTTTCTTTGAGAAAATAAAAACAAAAAACAACAAAAAAAGAAATTGATACCTAAAAAACAATCATCCAATCTTTTTTAAAAATTTATTTTGATTGCTTCATTTATTATCTCTGCAACAAGGCTGTTATGAGTTGATTGTGAATAGGAAGAGATTTACTCTTTAGCATTAAATAATCCACATCATTTTGCTTAGTGTGTGCTGTGGTATTAGAATCACGAATACAAGGCAACGAGAGCACATCCCCACCGTAGTATTGAAGTAAACGCACAAGAATACGTTCAAACAAATAACGACACTCATGAATTAACACACATGCCGCCGCCGCATTTCCGCCAGAATGTGATGGATTCATAATTTGCCAATCACTATTATTATTATTATTATTATTATTATTTCTGTCAAAGGTGTGAGAAGGACCATTATGTGTAGTTTCATTTACTACGGTGACAGAATCCTCCTGTTGTTTATTCTCTTTCAATAAAATACCATCTGCGTGCGAAGGAACGAGACGCATAACTTTTGGATCAAAATGTCCTCGCGGTAGTGGACTAAAAAAACTGAGAAATGAAAAGAGTAAATAAGCCGGTTCCACCACTTCACGTGAATATGGATAATACGCCACACTTAACAGTGGATATGTGTGAGCAGCATATCTGGCGAATGCTACAACCATTAGTGTGACTACATAAGGTGTGATTTGTAATGGGTGTACATCATATAGTTTTAACACAACTTTCATAAACACAACAACCGGACGTACGAATTCGTTTTGTTTGAGAAACTTTTGCAGCATCTCTGATGTTTCTACGGCACCTTTTTGATTAACCGTTATATTCACATCCATGTTACTTAGATCAGAGTGTAGAAAGAGTGTAGGACCATTCATCTTATCATCAGCACCTTCTCTAAAGTGAAATTGCTCCAGTCGTTGGGTGAGATCTTTCCCAAGTGTATATAATAACTCACGTGCACTTAACAATGGCAGGGCAATGGCATAACACGATGGATAATGCAAAAGAATACTAACATCTGTGCCTTCCAACTCCACACGCATTAACTGTGAAATAGGTGATGTGTCATGCTTGCAGGATCGTAAATAATACCGCATTGATGGATCCACACGTGGAAGAATAGTAATATCCAGTGCGGTTCCATTTAACGATGTACCAGAGACCACACTTCCACACATATACACATCCAGTGTGTGCTTTAGTGTTGTGGTGTGTGCCCGATCTGGTGGAATGGTAGAAATAGATGTGATAATATGATGAATCGCATTAAATAACGACTGCATGGGAGAAGAGGGATGTGTTAAAGAGATGGATGTTGTTTCTGATGTAACCAGATGCGTGAGTTCGTGGAGGTCTTGGGTGAGTTTGGTCATTATTGTTAAGAGAAGTATTTGAACATTGTCAATGGTTTCCCCACAGCCAATGGTTCGTAAGAAGTTTGAAATGCAATTATTATCTCTAAATGTTTGTGATGCCATTTAATGAATGTAATGATCTCTTAAAACTCTAGATTCTTTTTTTTTTTCGTTCTTACGGCTGCTGTTCTACAATGGGTATTTAGTTAAACACAGACACCTCCCCCTTTTTTTTACAGTATTCCTTTAATTGAGAGAGAAACTGTCTCTTTTATTCTTTTTTGTCCTGATTACATGTGATATTACAGAGAAAGTTAGAGAGAGAAAAATAAATAGATATAGTAAACACACAGATTGAGAAATTTAATAAAGAGAAGGTCGCAAATAAATAAAAAACACATATATATATATAATAAAGGAAATGACTATTGCGTTCTCACTCTTTATAGCAATAATAATAATAATAATAATAATAATAATATAAATAATAATGATAATAAATCCGTTCTTCCTGAAGAAAAAAGAAACTATATATATATATATATATATATATATATATTAGGAAAAATTTTCTATAGGAACAAAATCTGAGCCCTTTCTCCCATATATGTATATATACGACGTGTTGTGTTTCTCCTTTTGTAAATTTGTACAGAGATGCGATTTTTTTTTCTTCATTTATGTTTTTTTCCCCCTTTCTTCTCTACATTCCCCAATTAATTGCGGTATAGACCCCGAGATTTCAAACTGGACAATATTTAGCCATAACAACAATAATGAAAGAGAGTGAGAAGAGAAAAAAAAAGATGGACACAATCATTCGTGTAGAATGACAATCTTTTTTCAATAGAGATGTCACCTCTAATATATCTTGTGGGGTAAATGCAAAAAGTAACCCAGCATAAGATATTAGAGAAAAGAAAAAGAAATTGACAGGGCGTACAAAGTAGAAGAAGAAAAGATAATAATAATAAAAAACACACAAAAAAAAAAACAACTAATATTATTATTTAAGGTAATAAGTTTCCTCTCACCCATTTGTAAACAACAAGAACACAAGAGCAACGACATCAACAGTAACCATAATTTCCATTCATACGGTTTTCACTCTCCAGTACTTTTCTCTCTCTTTTAATGTGTGTATGTGTGATTCCCATTAATTTATTCATTCATCCAATTAAATTAATTCATAACTGTAATTAGTCTAATTTAGAGGAAAGATCAGCATCAACAAATGTACGAAACGCTAATTTCTCCGCAATCTGCAGCCCAATATAAAAGAACCATGATAAAAATCGTACCCACAATGATCGACGCCTATAATCCTCATACTTTACCTCCACACTTACTTTCAAATCATCCAGAAAATGTCTTTCCATCTCCCTTGCGAGTTTGTAGTCTAAATGACAAACACACACTTCCATATTTTTATTACTCATCATATCCCAATTATAACTTCCAACAGAGGACCAAATACTATCCACCACTACCGTCTTCGCATGCATGACTTGATCTCCCTTATATTCATAGACACGAACCCCTGCGGCTAAGAAACGACCCGTAATGTAATTGGATGCATACCACATAAACCAAGGATCTGTTGTCGTATTACTACCAGCAAGAATACGTACATCCACACCTCTACAAGCTGCACGTAAAAGAGCACGCATTAATTTTCTATGAGGCATATAATACGGTGTTGTCACCCACAAACGTCGATGTGCTTTTTGTGAAACTTGCCAAAATGCATAAGGAATAGACCAATCACGTGTATGTGGATTACATGATAAAACCTGTGTGAAAGCCGGTCGTGTTTTACTATACTCCTCAGCTTCCGGCACAGGATCTTCATCTTGTAATGTAAATATAACTTGTCCTTTCACACCTAATTCTCTCATTACTTTTTCCTCTAATGGAGAAAGATGATGCATTTGATGATATTCCAACCTTTGATGCTGCATACAGGATCGTAAACGTGTTGGTAGTCTATCTATGATTTTCAAATGCGCATGTGAAACCATCCCACCATTATTATTCTCTCCTTCTTTTTCTTTACTAGTTGTCTCTACAGAAGTATGACGACCGAATTCCTTTTTGTTTACATCTTCCGTTGATGATTTACGATACCACGGCGAAACAAGCCGTTCCAATTTTTCCCGCTGTCGTTTCCACCGCATGCGTTCCATAATAAACACTCTGTTTTCTTCCGCTTTTTCCATCTGTCGTCGCAGATAAACTTTCCCCCGCTGCTGCACCGATCGCTGCATGGGCACAATATAATCATCCTTCACATTCTTTCCTTGTTTATATCGACGATCCATCGCCGTTGCCGCAATTTGTCGCCAGCGGGCAAAACTCCACTTCCACGGCTTTGGGGCTTTTGTGTCGTCGTACACTTCCCGCAGATGTGCCACGGCGGGGCCCACCACCGAACACTGCGTATCGCGAAATCGCCCCGTTCCCCCTTCACTCTTACCGCAGTACTCATTTCCAATATTTAATCCTCCGCAGAAACCAATAGAATTATCCACGAGTAAAATTTTTCTGTGATTACGAATACCAGGACTACGTTCCCACTTCATACCGCCTAAAAAGTAGGGTAAGAAGTGATCTAAAATAGGTCGATGCATAATTACAGTGGCTCCGCTTTGTTTAAGATTTTCAACAAGTCGACGACGACCGGTAATGTTTCCACCGCAATCGTATAATAACTCTGTATGACAACCACGTTTATGGGCCGCTTCCATCTTGGATACCGTTACTTTTCCTACATGGTCATCTTTACAAATATAGGTTTGCCACAGTACACTCTTCTTGGATTTATCTACAGCTTTCCACATGACTCTAAAAGCTTCTCCGCTATCACGGTATGGTATAACAGTATTACCAGTAGAAACTCTCCCAAGGACGGCTAAATGTCGTTGAATACGATCCCATCGAATATGGAATGGTAGACTACTTTGATACATAATTCCCCCATTGTTAAGAGCATCATATACACCTTTGAAATACCTATTGGATAAGGGAGATTTTACATGACAAATATTATCATTATTACTGCTGCCGTATCTCACTTTATGTATCGAAGAGGCTAGGACACTCCTAACGTTTACGCGTTTTAGTGAAACGCGAAGCCTAACGCCCTGGATTCTCATTTTACTCTCGATACGTAAAAGATAAAACTCTCAGATAGATGCTGTTATATTGTTATGTATGTATATACAAAGTATCAATCCTACAGCTTTCCGCCTAAGTTTCACCAAGTGCGCTAGAAAAAAAAAAAAGCACTCTACTTCCCTTACAGTGGTTTTATCCAATGTGAGATAAGAAAAGAATAAAAAAAAGAATATCTATAAACAATAAAATACCCCTTATATATTTATGTATATATGCATAAAAAGATGTATATACAAGATATGGGTTCAAAAATATGAAGTAAAGTGCCAAAGCGTATACTTTCATACTCACCAGTAACAAAAAATAAAAATGTTAATATCATATTGAAATCATTACCAGCAATCAACCAAAACTGTCAATGTCAATACATACATTGATTGACGCATTATAATACAAATAAATATCTCCATTTATTCTTCCATTTTTTTTTGTCGATCCTTGCTTCTCTTTTGTTTTATTATTGTCTCTCTTCAACTAGACATCACGATACTGTTTAGTTCTGTTAAGCCGTTTCAACACAGTAGTATCATCCCTGAGAAAAGCCTGCTTCCGCCGCTCCACCTCCTCTTCTCGCTGCCGTTCATACATCATCTGTTCCTCCTCTGTTTGCTGTGGAAACTTTAACGGCCACCAATCGGGAAAATTAACCCAATCAAATATCTCCGGCGCCATATTCTGCACAATCGCCTTGGCATCCAGTCGACTATCATCGGCCCCAATAGCAAGAATCATACTCTGACGTCTACGGTAGTCCTCCTCCTCGAGTGGTCTGTGATCGTAGAGATAGGCTCGATACATGCGTTGGAGTTCGGGTGAAACTCTATGCACAGGCACTTGTTGTGTTTGCTGTTGACGTAGAAATATCTTCATTTGTCGTTTGTGGTAATAATCCATTCCATAAGAGCCAACAGCGTACATGACACCCACGAAAGAACCTGCAAACATACCTTGTGCGATAGTTCCCATCTGTGATACGACGGTTAATAGAACCGCCCCAGTAGCGCCTGCTATGAGTGGATAATACCATCGATCACAGTAATTATCACGTACAACAAGTATATGATGAAATGCTGTAGTTAAAAGACCAACAGCCGCAAAGGTTGAACTATAGCGCCATAATACTTTACTTCGTCCAATGTATCGACCTTCAATACGTGCCTGACGCAAGCCAATAAGAAAACCAAAAGCGGCACTATAACAAGTTACAGGGAATACACTTTGAATTAAACCACGACGCCAGCGCCATTCCATGTATTTATCAATTTCAACCTCATAACGGTTAGGTGGCATATCATTCTTAATAGCATCATATATAGTTTCCTCTTTACTAGTGATCTGGAAACGACTATCATTACCAATGCGAAAAGGCCAGAATGACATTCTTATTCTTATTATTATTTATTTATTTCCTTTTTATACTAGTGTTCTTCGCTATTAGTTTCCTTTTGTTGACCCGATATAAATATACTACTACAACTTGTTCCCACCCAAACTCTTTCCTTATTAATGAAAGACACCAGTAAATATGTTTCCGGCTCTTTTTGTAAAAAATTATTTTGATAATGTAGCTCTAAACAGTTTGTATGAATCCCTAACTTCAGTGAGGAAACACAAAAACATAAACACACACACACTCTCTCTATATATATAAATATGTATGTATGTGAACAAGATTTCGCGTCCACAATCACCGAGACCCACAAAAAAACTGTGAGTCCGTCAAATCCAGCAAAGGCAAACCAATGGTGCTCTTAAATAGAGATTCAAAAGGAAGGAGAAGTGAGGGGGGAAAAAATAGAAAGAAAAAACCAAGAATGAAATACAAAATATTAAGGTTAAAAGGAATATACAATATAACAAGCAAGAGAAATTAAAAAAAAAACAGGAGGAGAAAAGGAAAAAATCCAACTCTGCTTACGTATTTGAAGAAAACAGCAGGATCCTCTGTAGTGACATGAGAACCACATATTATATATATATATATAATCTCTCACTATACCTAGTATTCTTTTTTTTGCTCTCTTGTTTCTTTTCTTCTTCTTCTTTTGCTTTTCTCTTCACTGGTTCTGTCACCTCCTTTTCACGTCTCCGGAATATTCCCACATG
The DNA here is from genome assembly GCF_022059095.1 of Trypanosoma melophagium. Taxonomy (NCBI): domain Eukaryota; phylum Euglenozoa; class Kinetoplastea; order Trypanosomatida; family Trypanosomatidae; genus Trypanosoma; species Trypanosoma melophagium. Next base: position 643,728 of record NW_027125194.1, on the reverse strand, counting down.
CAAAGTAACACGTGATCTGTAAACGTCCACAGAGAGGGATAGAAAAAGATAATAAATAAATATATATTTATATACAAAACCCTTACGCGAACAGAAAAAAAGATAAGAAAAAAACAACAAACCAATAAGAAAAACAAAACAAACATAGGTGTTCATCTAAACACCAGCTCGGAGTGCTACGACCATGTGCAAAGTTGCCCCCGCCACAATGGGATAATCACCAATACGTCTTTCATCCTCCAGTTGTTTTCCCTGATAAACCAAACGTATCATTTTACCAGGAATTCCTTCCGTCTCCTCCAACTTCTCTTTTAGTTCAGCAATGGTGTTTACCTCATTAAGTGAGGCAACTTCAATAACTTTATTGCTGACCGTCTTCACCTTGATAAGCATATTTTCGACCTATAAAGACGTTTCTTCTATCCTTTCTTTTTCTTTTTTTTCCCTTTCCCCCTCCAATTCCTTGTAGAGGTAATACTAACAATTAAATAGATAAATAAATGAGAATAATAATATATTATCAGTCTCTCTTTGCCCTATTCTGTCTCTCTCTCACACTCACTCTCTGTGTGTCTGTGTTCGCGTGCTTCTGTGTATTTAGCTGTGTTTGTCTAGTATATGATAATATAGAGTACAAAGTTATGTTATCCAAACGACTATATTCCCAGTACTCTCGGTTCTCTTTCAAGAAAAAGAATAGTCAAGAAAGGAAAAAAGAAACAAGGAACGAATAAAAATAGATGAACACAGCAAAAAAAAGAAAGAGAGAAGAAAAAAAAAAACACAAACATATAAATTAAAAAAGAAGATTGAACGAAAAAGAAATATAAATAGAGAAAGAAAGCGAAAAGAAAAACTCAAAAAGAAAAGGTATCAAAATAGATGCAGTGGAACATATTCGATACGGTTCTTCCTTAGTTTCCATCTTTTCCATTCTCACTCTTCCACACACATGACGCTCAGGGCGCACAAAAAAAAAAAACAAAAAAAACGAAAAAAAAGGGATTCTTTCATTCTCACGCTTATAACCTTCAATTTTTTTACTATTTCTTTTCCCTTCCGTCATGCAGTTAAGAGAACCATCTCACTTGCCAACTTACCTATTTTCTCTTTCTATTATTTTAGAGAAATTGAGATCTAAGTTCACAATTCAATTCAATCCGATGTTTTTTTTTTCTTTTGTTGTTTCTATTTCTTTTTTTTTTCTTGTTTCTCTTCTTATTGTTATTTGCCTTTTTGTTTTATTTCTCTTCTCTATTCCCTCCCATTTTTTTTGTCTTTCACTTCATTGCATTCAATTAAGCATTTCGTGGCAGAAGATCAGAGAGTGTTTGCTGCAAATGGGAGGTATACAGCCGTTATCTCCAATACAAAGGGATATCATTAACCACCGGTCTATTGATCTTGATTGCATTTCATAAATCACATAATATATACATACATATATATATATGTATAAGAGAAAATAAAAAAAAAAGATAATAATAATAATAATCGCCATCATAAGAAACAACAAAAAAAAAAGAAGTCATATTCCAAACTCGATCCCCCTTTTCTTTTCTTTTCTATACTTGCAAAGATACTCTCTGAATTTACTTCTTCTTCTGCTCCTGATGGACCTCGCGATGAGCCTTGGAGAAGTTATGAGATCTGTGGCCACTACCCGCAACAAAAAGGAGAGCTCCCGTGATGGAGAGATTCTTCATAATGTGGAAGACTTCACTCTCTCTCGTCGCCATTGGATTCTCCAGGTTTACATGAAAGGCGAGTGTTACCACAATTGTGCCCATCGCCAACATAAAGGCAAAGAAACCGCGGCCCACACCGAGAAGAATAAAGAGCGAAAAGCCAAGAAAGATGGCACCGGTGGCTTGAATGATGGCGGTGTAGTCGGCCGCATGCAGGCGGTACTGCACGCCGAGCATTTGCAGCATCTGTGGGAAGTTGCTCTTTGCCAATAACGCCGCACCAATGGAGGGATTAACAATCTCTTGTAAACCCGACGTGATAAACACGGCGAGAATGAGGAATAATCCCAAATAACGGAGAGCAGTGCGCATTTTCTGTTTTACAATATATATTGTTCTTGTATCCTCACTGGATTCCTGCTCCTTGATGTATCTTCTCTCTTTATATATATATATATATATATATATATATATATATATATATATATATATATATATATATATATATATAACTATATTTATTTATATATATGTTTCTTCTGTTAATGTTTTTTTTTCGTAGTTGCGGTTAATGTTTTTTCACTTTCGTTTTTTCCCCTCTTATTTATTGCACTTCTGCTAGGTCGATCAAAACTGTCTTTTTTTTCTGTTTGTTCTTGTTGTTGTTCTTATTCCACAATTACGAAAAATAAAAAAAAGAAGAAATAGTTAAGAAAAGCATGTAAAATTTAAACAAGAGAATAATAAATTATATCCAATAAAACCCTTCATCTAGAGTTTATAACAAGCATGAAAAGTGAATAACAGAAAGAAACAAAAAAAAAAAAACAAATGCTGCATATCCTCTTCCTTTTCATGTTTTTTCTTTCTTTCTCCAATAATATAATGCAAAGACGACGAAAACAACAAAGAAGCATAACACAACATCAATAACACGAACAGATAAATTTTACTATATATATATATATATATATATAGTAAAAGCAAAACAAAATAAAGAGAGGAACCTTAAAATATTATTCACTATTCTCTTTCAACACCTTCTCAACCCAGGCTGGCACCACCTCTGAAGCCTTCCCATACACACACTCATCAAAGTTACTGTAATTTTCACCTGGTTCAAGATTCAGTTCCAGTGTCTTTGCCCCATTCGCCTTTGCCTGCAGTGCAAATCCAGCGGCTGGGTAAACATTACCGGATGTCCCAATAGCGACAAAGAGATCCGTCTGCTCGAGCACCTCCGTGATCGCATCCATGCAGAGCGGCATCTCCCCAAACCACACAATATGCGGCCGCAGTGTTCCCACCGCCGCACAACACGCACACTTATCCGTCAAGTGCACCACATCACTTGTCCAGTCAAACACGTCTCCTGTTGTGGTACAACGCACTTTTAACAGTTCGCCGTGCATGTGCATTACACAAGTGGATCCTGCCCGCTCGTGCAGATTATCAACATTCTGCGTGATCACCACCACACGTCCACCGCGGAACTCCCGCTGCAGTTTCGCTATAGCGATGTGCGCTGGATTTGGTTTCACCGGTGCGGCCTGCAGTGCCCGACGACGGGCGTTGTAAAAGCGCTGCACCACAAATGGATCACGTTGATACGCCGACGGACACGCCACATCCTCCACGCGGTGATTTTCCCACAAACCGCGTTGATCGCGAAATGTGGCAATACCCGACTCTGCTGAAACACCAGCACCAGTGAGAATAGCGATTAGCCGAGTCCGTGACTGCATTATATATATATATATATATATATATATATGGGAAAGAGAGAAGGAGAGAAAACTGAGAGAGTCGAGTACTGGTATTCTTTTTTTTTCCTCTTTTGCTTTATTTATTTATTTCTCTCTTTCTTTCTTTCTTCGGAGAGGAAGTGGGGAAAAGGAGGAAACAAAAGATGTTTGGTTTGATACTTTTTCTTTAAATTAAAGGAATATTATCACCATAAAGCCATAATATATATATATATATATATATATATATATATATAAGGCAATAAAAGGAGAGAGAAAAGAGAATGTATAAAAAGAAAAACGAACTATACATTACAGGAGATGAGATGGGTTTACATCTAAACAAAAGGGCCATGAATGATTTTGGCGTAGTTGTGCAGGTGTCCCACTATTTACAACATGTCCATCGTTGATAACAATTATACGGTCAAAAAAATCAATATGTGTCAATTTATGTGTAATACAAAGCACTGTAGTTCCATTTAGATAAGTTTCTAACATTTTCCATAGTGATAACTCTGCTTCCACACTTGACAGGGATGTAGGTTCATCTAATAATAAAATACGGGACTGTTGAAGTAGTACACGAGCCACCGCAATTTGTTGCCGTTGACCACCACTCACACTTTCACCATTAAAGATATCGTAATCCATAGCATAATCTCTGAGGTTAACAGAGTCTAATACTGCATGAATCTCTTCATCTGTGTGAAGATTAAAAGGATCCAAATTCTTACGCAGTGTTCCATGGAAAATAAATGGTTCTTGTGGGAGAATACCGATAGAATTACGAAGAAATTCTAATGGGATTTGCCGAACATCAATTCCATCAATAGTAATAGAACCATTAGTAAGATTTACAAGGCGTAATAATGCCGCAAAAATAGAAGACTTCCCCGCACCAGTTCTTCCAACTATTGCTACTTTCTCTCCAGACTTTACATGAAAAGTTAATTCCTGCAATACTTGACGAGACGATACATCATAACGCATAGAAACTTTTTTAAAACTAATCACTCCAACAGATGGCCATGGAGTTTTAGGTAATAAAAAAATAATTTCTTCTTCTGCTGCTACTAATTCGTTTTCTAATTTTCCATTTCTCTCTTCATTTGGTAATTGAAAATACTGTCGTACACGTTCAACACTAATAAGTTCTTTTTCTGTAGAAATTAAGGCACCAAGAACACCATTTACATATGAGGTTAATGGCTGCACATACGCCAGCGCTAATCCCAACAGTGGAGCATGTGTAGTTCCATATCCACATAACGCAACACTACCAACAAAAATAAGTAATACTATACCCACTAACTCTAAACGAAGTGCAAACCATGCATTAAGTATAAGGGTATTATATTGTATACGTAGAATAAGTTCAAGAGATTCCTTTGCTCGATGTAGTTGCGATTGTACGGTTTCTTTTCCAAGGGATCGTATTAACACACCACCATCTAAGGCATCACGTAAGGTATCTAATAAAGGAGCATCTGCGGCGCTTTCTAATCGGCGTAATCCTCGTGAAATTAATCGATAAGGACGTTGTATATAATAATATGATAATAAAAGAGGTAATAATAAAATGATAATCACAAGACTGGAATTAACAAGAATAATAATTAAAGATCCTATAAAAAGAAATGTTTGAGCCAGTAAGATATTGGTAATAAATGGTAGAGAATCATCAATAGTACCTATATCTCTTGTCAAACGATTAATAATTCGTCCAGGAGGTGTATTACTAAAAAAGGTAAAAGTAGCAGAAAGTACATGATTTAAAAGTTCATCATGAATTCTTTCTGCAGCCTTAAGACCCCCTATGGCGAAAGAAAATCCACGTAAAAGTGCTAATAGACTATTCAATATAGCAAGCAAACCTAATGTACGCAATAAAACAGTCGTATTACTATTATTATTATTATTATTATTATTATTATTATTATTATCTTTAGACCAAACAACAACATATTGATCACTGAGATTACGAGAAAGTTGCATAGCAATAACAGAAACTACAATAAATCCAGCCAATTTCCAACCAATACGACTAATATAACAAGTAATTGTATCCAATGAAAGTGATCCACGTTCAGAAGCCTCTAGAATAGGTTTAGAAACTATTATATCCATCACTTCATTTTCTACTCTTTTTGTTCCTTTTATTGTATTCTTCTTCTTTTCTCCTTCTTTGTTTCCATTTTCTTCCATACGAGAATCCTCCTTTCGTATTGTAGATTCCGTTATGAATGAATCGGAATTTTTTCTTTGTATACTTTTTAAAGATAATCCATTCACATCACTGAATTTATTGGTGTATAAAATATTACCTCCATCACACATATATACAACATCTGCTTGTCGTATAAGTTCTCCATTATGTGTGACAACAATAATACAACTACCTCGTTTCGCCGTTGCCACAAATACTTCTGTTATAATATGATGTACTACAGTCGCATCTAAACATCCCAGTAGATCATCTATAAGATATACTTCCTTATCCGCATAAAGAGCCCGCGCTAATGCAATACGTACTTTCTGACCTCCACTTAATAAAACTCCACGATCACCCACATGACTATTATCACCATCTGGACCAAAACAATAGTTTAAATCTTCCACAAGGGCAACAGCGTGAATAACTGTTTCATAACGTCTAGAATCATATGCAAGACCAAAGAGAATATTTTCTCGTATAGTTCCTGATATTAAAAAAGGTTGCTGCTCTACATAGGCTATAGAGGTTGGTGTTATAGATACTATATCTTCTGTACAAGTATTGGTTGAAGCTATTATCATTTCTCCTGCAAGGGAATTTAGAAAAGTACTCTTTCCAGATCCAGAGCTTCCTATAACAGCTATAAGTTGACCACGTGATGCCTGAAATCTTGGAATACGCAACAAAAAATCATCCTGAAAACTTAAATCGTTTATTAGAACACTACCAATTACTCCACTTTCTTTTATATCAATAACAAGATCACTATTCGTCTCTTCAAATAATTGAAGATTTGCAGAATAAGATTTTTTTAATTGAGAAGAATTTTCTGTCATACCCCTTTCATCTAACAAAGGTTGTCTCTCTCCTATTTTATTCACTTTACCCAATTCATCTCCTCCTTCTCCTTCTCTCATTCTGTGAACTTTCATATTACTTCTCATATCTTTTAATGAACACATCCTTGAGGTTAGAGTTATATCATGTGATTTCATCGTTAGAAAAGGTTCTAGACGTTTCCATGAAACATAAGCTTCCATAAAACCATTGATTACCCACGGGTATGCATTTAACGGCATAATAAGCGAACCAAACAATGCTAATGCAGTAACAGCTTTACCTGGTGTTAATTGTCCTCCCATCCAAATAAATGTGATAAAAGTAAATAAGGAAACAAGTGTTGGTGTAGCTGCCCAAAAAAAGACACATAAAGCATCTAAATATTTTAGCCAAGTAAGATATTTCATATAATGTTCTCGTGGTATTTTTACCCATTTTTGTACTAAATGTGTCCAACCACACATTTTTACATAAAGTATATTATTTATAATTTCTGTTATTATCAATACACGTTTATCATTTTCTTTCATAAGATTTGTTTGAACATGTTTAATACGTTTAGCAATTAAGGCATTAACAGGAATAAGAAGAAGCGTAATAGCTACACCTGCAATAAAAGCAAAAGATACTTGAATATAAAGGAGATAAAGTGCAAATATTAACTGAAGTGGTAATGCCCATATATCATTAATTGTTTGAACAGCATCGGCAACCCGTTGTACATCGACTGTAAGATTATTCATAATTTCTCCTTGTGTTTTATTTTCAATTTGATATTTTCGTCTATTTAAACTACACTTAAAAAGTTCCATCGTCAAAAAACCACGATTGTAAACAGCTATTTTCTTAAGTTTCATATTATAATGCACTCGAAGAAATGTTACTACAACTGTACACAATATAATAAAAAACAATACAACAAGAGATGCTTGAAAGTCTCTTACCCCATTCTTTGTATTTCCAGATTGTGCCTGTACAAGCGTATCCACTAGTGTACGGAGTAAATAAGCCGGCAATAAACCGCCGAGTTCATACACCAATCGTACAAGTGCTAATAAGATATACATTCCACCCCAACGCCTTATAAGTGTATACAGTAATGAATGTGTTCGTTCAAAACGCATTTCTGTAGAATATATATCAGCAGACATCTCACGAGGTAAAGGAAGTAAACTAGACTGAAAATTATTATTATATACATCTGCAGATCTTTCAGATTCCATTACTGTTGTTCTTGTTGTTTTGGATTTCCAGCGGAAAACAGAAGTTATTTCATGAACAATAAGCCATTCCCAATCAGCAATAACAACAAATATAAATGTATGTGGCACCACAAGTGCGATATCGGCGATAATATCAACTGTATAATAAATAGTGGACAAGAGTTGTACAGCAATATTTACCCATTCCGTTAATAAGAGTAATAATAGCAAGGCATCCAAGATGAGATTGGGAATATAAATATGCTGAATAGAATAGAGAAACATTAGAAGCCAACCAAAAGCACCTAAACGTGTGGTCCAGGCAATTTTGTCATGCCACATATTAGGATAATTACATAATAAAAGTAATGTACCGATAATGACACTAGAAATAGCAAAAACGCAGCAGTAAAAAATTCGCTTTGACCGGAAACGTAAATGTCGATGATTAAACCAAACCACAGATATTAAGAGAGATACTAATGCAAACCAAACTATCATATCATGTGTCATACGCACAATATAGACCCCTTGTACATATCTATTTACCGCATCAATGTTCTTTTTGTGAGTCATTTCTCTTTTTTCTTTTTCCTTTCGTAGACTACACTCTTCAACGCTTATTCGTAACTGATCTTCCCTTTGAAATAGGGAATCGATAAAAAAAAAAAAACACGTTTTGTTTATTGAGCCTATCTGCACCTAAATTATGAGAAAAAAAAGGAAATGATATATTTATACACATTACAATAAAACCATGGACAAGAAACGGAGAATAAGAAATCTGTAATACAGAGAATATTTCTTTTTATACAGAAAGAAAATGAGCATAAATATAAATATAAATTTTACTGAGGAGAATATTATCATGTACAAAAGCCATATAAAACGATACTGAAATGAAATAAAAAAATTCTTTTGTAATAATATATATTTATATATTAAAGACAGTCAATTATCATATACCCTCTCATTTCAGCCAATTGCTGACTCTTTAATAATGTCGTTGTAGAGACAGTCCTTGTGTTACTCTCTCGTTTATGATTGGATACTAAAATCACATTCGGAGAAGTTGAAAGTTGAACTTGACGAAGTTTCATAATTAGATCTTGTCGGTTATCGTAACTTTCACGTAGCTTTGATTCAAGTTGTTGTGTTGTCAGGCGTAACTCTTTACACATGAAACATATACGTTGTGGTTGTTTAGTACCCTGAGGTATTCCCACCACAGATGTGTTTACACTATTAGAATAAAAATAAGAAGGATCACTTCTACAAGGATGAGAAATATATTTTTCTTGTAGGGCGTATTTTACAGCCTCATTATAATACTTTTGCTCTTCATTTATGATAACTTCACGATGAAGACGTGAAACTTCTGCACTCATCTGCACCAAATGTGCCTCAAGCAGAACACACTTTTGACAACCATCCGCTTCCAACACAATGGATGAATTCGGTATAACACACTTGCGTGGATCCATCACTCGTTCTCGTGTTAATTGTCTCACACCAAAACGAGCAACATTCTGGGCACCACCAAATAATGGAATTCCTGTACCATACAAGCGATTAGTAAAAGTAGTAGTAGTACTAGTAGTAGTAGTAGTAGTAGTAGTAGTAGTAGTAGTAGTAGTGGTGGTATTATTATTACTACTAGTAATAACAGGAATAGAAGAATAATAATAATAAGAATAAGAATGTCCATTGTTTTGTCTGTATGGTAAATCTGTCATGGTTTCTACATCTCCACGGGACATTGTCTGTTTCAGATAACGCATTTGATCATTTTCATTTGTTAACTTGTCTGTGTGAAGAATCATATTATCCTCTTCATGAAGTGACCTAAAAGAAGGTGGTATAGTGTAGTTTTCCTCCATTTTGTACTTTGCAAGAAAATATCCGTAGTGTTTGCGAAAAGAATCATACAACATTTGACTCATTTCTGTGATATCATTATCGTACAATGTGAAAGATTTTGTTTTTTTTTTGTGTCGTGTGGTTCATGAAAGGATAAGAAAGCCGATAAACGTCTCTTCACAAGAGTCTCCTGTTGTTTAGGTTCCATCAATAAATGCAGTAAAACATCTTGGAAAAGGGTGAATGAAACCTCAAAAAGTACGGCATCTTGTATCTTACCTTCTTCTTCATTCTTTTGTTCTTCTTCTTTTTCGTTTTCTTTTTCTTGTTTGTTTAATCCCTCTCTCTTACTTGATGCCATCTCAACACTGTGAGTCTGCAATGTATGCGGTTTATTTTCTTTTCTGGTCTGTGCAAGTCTCACACGTCTCTCCACTGTCTCCACATAATCTGCATCAACTCCAAATTACTCCGCCAGTACTATCGCCTGCTGTATAATAGAACTTAGCGGTGTGGAGGATGCCGCCCACTGCGTGAAGTTGGACATCTCTGCAGTGGGGAGGGGAGGGAAAAGAGGAGAACGTCTACACAAATTAGAGGAAATGTAAACCAAAGAGAGAGAGAGAGAGAGAGCGATTGTTTGAAAAGAAAAAGAAAAATACCACGAATGAAACAAGAACAAGAACAGAAACCCAAGAATACGGGTCGTTACACAAGTAGAGTTGATACCAAATGGGAAATTCACTGGAAATAAGACACCTTGTGGCATATGTCCATGGTTTGTATGTTTTACTTTCACCTTTTACAACGGTTTCACTTTTGTTTCTGTCCTTCTTTTCTTTTTAAATAATATAAATGAATGAATAAATAATATATATATATATATATATATATATATATATTTCTTTTTACCCTCCATAAACGCATCCATACACACACACAGATAAAGATTCATTGACAAACATTCTGTCTTCATTCTTTGTCATATCTCTGCGATGCATCTTTTCATAAAACCCTTACACACTAATAGTTCGACTCCATAGAAACAGAAACAGACACAAGAAATCTTTTTCTTTTTCCCCATCACTTACTTTCTAACATAATTCTCTCTGTTTTTCTTGTACCATTAGCAGCTGAAATAAAGAATAAGGGTATAACAAAGAATGAAAATAAAAAAAGCAACAAAAGTACGCACAGTAAGCTGAGAAAAACAAATTCAGTAACACAATTCTTCTTGCAGCCCCTTTTGTTCTTATTCTTTTCATCTTTGAATACTAATAATGTTCCTGTTGTTCTTGTTGCTATTGTTTTCCGATCCATTTGTAAAGCATAGAAGAGTGTACGGTTCGAAAAAAAAAAAGAAAGAAACACCTAAGCTATGATAGAAATGTAGAGATAAAAAAAACACAAACACACAAACAAACAAACAAACAAAAGGAAAACACTGCTTCTAAAAGGAGTAAACAAAAAACAGATAAACAGAATGCGCCTTACCTTTCCATATAATGTACTACTATCAAGAGTAACTCAATTAAAACTGGGTGACGTTAACAAAAAAAAAAAAGAGGGAGTCAAAAAAAAAAAAAAAAAACAGAAGCGAGAGAGAAAAAAACAACCACTAGTTCATAAATACACTATAAATCTTTTTTACCACTTTTTTATTTCATAGTACGTGTTCTTTTTCCTTTTTTTTTTTATGGGTGCTACTTTGGGTGAGTTTATTACTTGTTAGACCATATATATATATATATATATATATATATATATATATATATATATATATATATTTGTCTTTGTATGTAGTTTCTTTTTCTTTACTCTTTTTATTTTCTTTTTGTCTTACAGTTGCATTTCCCTGTAGGCATATTTGGCATCAGTGTCTCTACCTTTGCACAAATAGAATCCTCTTTGCCACTATCATTCGCACCAAAAACTGGTTTTCTTCTTTTTCTCTTTCTTTTCCTTGTGTTTCATTCTTTCTTTGTCTCATTTCAATATCATTATTCATTTTCTACTTCTCTTCAATACTCTTTGTATGTCCTCAGTTAAATGAAACATCAAAGCCTTCTTGAAACGGAACTAGTTTATCAGTTATGCCCTCTCCAACTCAGTCTCGAGAAATAATATTAGTATCAATAGCAGTACTTTCTTCTGAAAAATGCAGTAAATATTTTCTTTTATTATTTTCGAAACGGAATGAAAGAGGAATTCTCAAGAGAGTATAAGTTGAGGTAGAAAACTCATACACAAAAAGAAAGAAAAAAAAGTAACAATAAAGTATGGCTACTCCAAATGATATGAACCTGAAAGGGAAAGGGAAAGGAAAAAAAAGAGAAAGATCTACAAACAAGTATTTCTCAGCAACATTCGCAGTACTCATTAGGAGTTGTTATGAGTTGTATAAAAATGAGACAAGGTCACACATGATGACTTCAACTCTCTTCTTTTCTTTAAAACAAGAAGAAATTCTACAACATCTTCTTTACCATTTCTATTCGTTTGAATGAATGATTTTGTATACTTTCAAGTATAGATATTCATACCTATACACATATTCATATAAATAATAATAATAATAATAATAACAATAATAACAATAATACCAATAAATATATATAAATATATATATGTATATATCATTGCCATTCGTACCCATGAATACATAAGTATTTCTGTGTATACGGAGATGCGTAAACAAGTAAACCTACACTTCCCTCACTGATGACAGTTTCTCTGCGCGCATCTTCCTTGATGTTACCATAACCTCTTTCAATTCAGAGAACCATCAGAACCCTCACCATTACTTTGGAATACGTATGAATCCAGTTTTTCTTTACTTCTTAAATTAAGTCGTGGCCCCCAATTCGACTCCTTATGATGACGGTGATGATGAGTATATTTATGGCCGTCATTTTGGTCCTCTTCTTCTTCTTCTTCTTCTTCTTCTTCTTCTTCCTTTTCCCACTGTTTCTTCTTATTGTGCGCGGGGTCAATAATCCGCCAGAGTTCCTGCAGGACTTCGTCGAGTGTTGGCCGCTTCTCGCGCTGCTCGCTGAGCATCCGGCGGATGAGGGCGGCCTCCTCCGGGAATTCGTCGCTGAGGGCCGGCGGGAGTTCCCCGCAGCGGGCCTCGCCCAAAGTCCGCAGCCGCTCGTGCAGTGTTGTGAAGACGGAGTAGAACTCCACGGCGATGATGCCGAGCGAATAAATATCGCTGGCCGCCGTGGCCGCATTGCCGCGCTGCTGCTCGGGACTGCAGTACGGCGGGGTGCCGCCAGCGATGGAGCCCTCATCGTCTGTGGTGAAGACGTGGGAGTGGAGATCTTCACTCATGCTGCGCCGAAAACTGGCGTGGGCAGCCCGCCGCTTCGCTAAGCCAAAGTCCCCAATCTTTAATATACCAGAGTCTGTGAGAAATATATTGGTTGGTTTAAGATCACGATGGACGATGTGTTGACTGTGGAGATAGCGGAGTCCTTTTGCAATTTGAAGAAGGTATTTTAGATTTTTACGACGCGTAAATTTACTACGTTTGCGAAAGTAATCAGCAAGTGTTCCACGTTCAAAGTACTCCATTTGAATAAATAAAATTCTGCATAAATAACTATCCGAAAGAGAATTTGTTATAGATACACTACGGATACTTTCTTCTCTATAGCTTGTTGAAATACTATCCCTTGTATCCATGTTAGAAGTAATACCATGCATCTCAGCTACATTAATCGGGACATCCTCAATCCAAGAGTAAAAAAATCTCACCACATTTGGACAATCAAGAGAACTATGCAAAATTGCCTCCTGTACGTGTCGTTCTTGATCTTCAGGAAGAATACAAATAGCCTTTATAGCGTAAGTTGCTCCTGTAACTCGATTTTCTACACAAAATACACTTCCTTCTCCACCATGACCTATTTTTCTTAATACATTAAAATGTCGCTGAAAAAGTTGTGGTGGAGATTCTCCATTCTTTACTGTAAGTGTCTCACTCGTCCCCTTTTCACTTATACTAGATTCATCATCATCGTCACCAGAGTTTTTCCACCAGGCATCTGTCGAATCTCTTTTATATGAACCTGTTCCTCTTGTTTCTTCTGTACATGAATCTGCTTTATCAAGTGACAATGATGGAAAAGAAAAAGTTGAATTTTCATTCTTTCCGTTTAGAGTAAATGGTGTCATTGCCTTAGATATATTTTCTAAACTACTTACGTAACTATCACCATTTCCACGAATATCTCCAGGAAAAAGTTTACCTGAACTAGGTCTAGAAGAGTTTCGAACTTTATTTCTCAGTGCATCAGATTGTGCCCACGCATTTCTTAGTAGAGGACGTTGCATTACACCAAGAGAAAGAAGGGTAATGGATATAAAAAAGCATAAGACATGAAATCCGATGAAAGCTGTACGACGTGTTGCACCATAAGACCAAAGCAGATAAACGGTAGAAATAACTTGAGACATTTCCATAGACTGATTAATTCCCATTATTGATCGATTTAATAAAGAATCGTATGGACTATCATATCCATAAAACCATGAACATTGTTGAAAGGAATCACGAAGTTCTCGATTTTCACGTTCTTCTGCGTCTATGTCATATTCCCATGTATCTCCAAAAGAGAATCCTAGTGAAGGTGATTCATAACACCGCCTGTCCCCTATAAATGGTGGAAGTTTAGAAGATTCATTAACATCCTTTATTATATCGCCAGTTTTTGCACCAATCATTTTCATAGTAGTAGTAGTAGTAGTAGTAGTAGTCCAAGTACTGCTTCCGCAATTTGTAGTACATGATGATGGTACAATAGGGTAAATGGGTACACGTTGTACTCCACTATGTTCTGTCAACCAAACATATGCGGCGGCGAATCCACTCAGTGATCCTACAGTATTTGACCAAAGAGAATTACCAACTACACTATTCCATAACACATACCTTTTTGGTTCAACTTCTCGAACAGATAATACATCTGCAAGAAAACTCTTACGATATGCGTTTAAGAGCGATTTGAAGTTTCCTTTTTCCTTAACAATGTTATCTGGAGATGCTGATAATTTCCCCTGAGTCTTAGGATCCTTATTATACAAAAATTTCTGTAAGAAACGAGATACATAAAGTGGATCTTTATTTTCCAATGTACTTTTAGAATGTTGAGGTGGGGATCGTTCTCTTAGTTTGTACTCTGCTAAACTCATTTTCCAACTATACTCCCCACGACATTGCACATGAATTGTTATGTTATAACGCACAATATGTAAATATGGCCAAAGGGTAGTTGTAGACTTTACTGGTTCCCCATTGTAACTATTGACATCCATAAGTCGAGCTGAACTAGTTACAAAGACATCAGTATTTCGAACATGTACATGACGCCGACGAATTAATGTAGAAAGATTCATAAAATAATTTGGATGTAGTGGAGTAAGCGGTATGTTGCCAACATTTTCTTCTTCATCACCATCATCGCTATAATCAATACTTTCACTACCTACAGATCTAAGAGGAAGCCGTCGGTTAGACAAATGGGGATTAAAGGGGCGTCTTGTAAATAACATATCCCCTTCCATCAAAAATGGCTGTGAAAGAGGATCTTCCCTTATAACTTTATCGGTTGGTTGTTGCTCAATTTTGGCGTGCATTATATTTCCCCCAGTATCCACACTCCAAAGTTGTATTCCAGAGTCTAATAAGTGTGCTGAAAGATTGCCCTCCATGTGCAAGAGAAGTACCATAGAAGGAAGACGAAATCCGTAGCGTGGCATTAATCCAAGATCTGTTGCTCCTTGAGTCTGATCCGTAGTGGGATTATCACTTTGAATGTTTGATGTTATTTTTGTTGACTTTGGTTCTTTCATTGCTGTTGTTGTTGTTGTTGTTGTTGTCTGTGGCGTCACATCGTACATATGTACGGAAGCAGGAATAGCACCACCACCACCACTGTCAGCAGCTATAAAAACATCAGCTGTTAAGAACGTCAATGTACACACACATACGAAAAACAATAACGCTTTAATGCGATGGTAACCATTCGTCATTTAAATAACAACTGAAAATAGAATGTCTCCAAACACAGAAGGGTGGGGTAAAGGTGGTGAAGGCGGGAGTAGAAAAAAACTCTCCTCCACACCAAGTATATTACCACACGGGATGCTACAATGGATCTTTTTTTTTTTGGCACACCCTTCAACAACACTCCTCCAACTTTCCGAACTACAGAGTTCAAAAATTTGATGCTGTGATCCGTTGTTGTGAGTGTCCTTTAACTCTTTTTTTCTTTTGCCTTACCAATGAGTGACGGTTTTCCGGCTCTGATATACGTTTCTTCGAAAGAAAAAGCAAAAGAAGGAAAAAAAAAGAAATCGCAAGAAAAAAGAGGCCTTAATGAACCAGCACAACAAAAGCAATAAATAGGCAGCAAAAGAAAAAAAAGCTCTCAACCAGAACACAGAAAACAAGAACTAAAAACAAAACAACAGAAATAAGAATGAAAACAAATAAAAAAATTTAAACCGACTAAAGATTCTCTTTTCTTTTTTCACTTTCCGGGGGTTTTTTTTTTTGACACCACTCGAATCATTATTCTAAATGATTATCAGAGAGTACTGAGAGCATAAGGAAGAATAGCTGGAGCTACGACAGCAGGAACATAAGTATTACAACAATAAAAAAAAAACATTAGACACACTAAGGCTAAAAATGTATAGTTTATTCTCCTGTAACACAACGTGCCACTGTCGTCCACACAGACCCACTACTCTCTTTTCCTTTCAGTAGACGAACCAACGCAACGCAAACATCTCTTTCCACGTCTTCTTCTTTTCTCTCCTCTTCTTGACGCGACACTGAATCCTGCTGTCGAAGTTCGTCAAGCACTTTGGGCATGCGAACAAAGGTATTTAACAACTCTCGCTGAAAGTCAACCCGCAATGTCTGAAGCTCCTTTAACTCCTCTGCATCTGCGAAGGAGAAACGTGGTGTTAGAATGTGCCGTGCCGGTGGTAAATGAATATCTTCTGGAGTGGAAAGCACTCCCGCACTGCGCCAGTCTGCTGGCAGAACGCCGTACTCTGTTTGTGACAACACGGTCTCAACCCCACGTCCCTCCCGCAGTACCCCCATAACAGGACACTGAAGAATAGCGTGAAGAGAGTCCACAGAATGAAGAAACTGTAAAGATTGGAGAGCGACTACGGCTGCGGCATCAGTGTTGTTTGGGGTAGTGAGAGCTGCAGCATAGAGAAGAGCTCCGAAGACCCGCCCACCAAAGTCCTTATCATCCTCTTCTCTATCTCTATATGAATCTCTATATCTATACATATCTCTATCCATACTAAGAACACCATCGGACGCAACCTTGTCAATCACAGAAAGGGAATCCTCATAGCGACCCACTAAACGACCACAAGCACGAGCAATGAAGAGATCTATGTTGCTACCATTTATCACACAATCTTCACTACGCCAAAGCTGTTCCACTTCCCTAGTAAAGCGAAAAGATCCGACATACTGCTTCACAATAGCGTTACCATCCACATCTCGTATCTGCTGCTTCAAAGTCTCCAATTCACGCAGTTTTGACTTAATAGACATCGTTTCTAAAAGCCGTATTTCTGATTTTACCCGTTCTACTGCTTCGTCAACAGTTTCCTCAGTTTGTATTACTTCTGTATTTCCTTCTTCTTTTCTATTCTCATTTATACTATCTCCATCTTCTTTCTTTTCTGGAGATACTTTCTTAGTGTTCCCTCTTTTGCGTTGTTCTCCCGTTAAAATAACAACATCTTCCTTCTCAAGGGCACTAGATGCAAAACGTAAAACACCTTCAATATTGGAAAGCGTAGATGATTGCTTCTTGGATTTCGTAACTTGAGTCCCAGCCGTTCGCTGTAATTTCTTTTGATGTTCGCTACTAATAAATAATTTATCACTTTCCCGGGAATTTTTCGAACGTCTTACCACATCCTGCATAGCGTTAAGGCGTTGCTGCTCCTTAAGTAACGTAGAAAGCTGCATCTCAAGACTGTCCAAACGTTCTTCCTCAAGTGTCATCTGTGACAAAACTTGCTGTGTGTCATCGACAAGGCACTGTACAGCATCAGCATGTACGGAAGAAGAAAGAGCAATAAAACGGAGTAATTCAAGCGCCTCACCCATTTTCTTGATACTTTCCAAATCAACGCCTTTTCTCTCGTAAAGAAAAAAAAAAAAACAACAAAAAAAAAAACAGCAGAGCAATGACGACAAAAAAAAAAAAAACACATATTTATCTAACCAATTTTCAAAAACTATAATTTCCGTCTCAACAAATGTCAAGAAGCATCACGAGAGAGGAAGGCACGTACCCAGCCTCATAGATTCTTACTTGTTCATCAGGTGCCCCCCCCCCCAAATACCTCTGACCTTATAGTTTTAGCACTCACCAGAGAAAAAATACAATGAAAGCGCAGTCAGATCCGCAAAGAAATAGGAACAAGAAGTTTCGTATAAAAAGTAAATTACCAAGTAACAGTTACGAGAAAACAAAAAAAAAAATTGAGACTAAGAGGAATCAAACAACAGCAGATATCGATGTCTTGAGCATTCATATACAGGCACATACACAAATAGACAAATACACGCACAGAGAGCAACAAAATAACAATAATACATCTCCTTTGATATGACACAATACTACTTTCCATGACTGTATCCTGCGAATTTTGGGTCAAAATGACACTTACGCCAGCCCTCATGTAACATGACGGCTTCTACACCAAGAGTGTGTATAGGTGCATCACCCCAACGATATCTCAGAATTCCATATGGTTCATTCTCATCTAAAAAACGAAACATAGATGTGTATAGAAGGTGCCGTTTTAATGCTATTGTGCCCAATTCAAAATTATTATAGTACATAATACCCTGGTATTGTTTTTTACTTTGGTTATGAGCAAACTCCTTCATACTCTCAAACTCGGGAGCAGAGAGTGCAGTTTCAGCCCATTTCATAAACGCAGGCCATAGTTCTTTTATAACACGTGCGTTTTCACCACGAATACGCCGATAACCATATACACATTGCTCTACCCGCATCAAGAGAAATATATCACAGGGCACAGGTTTAGTAAGGTATGAATCAGTATCAAGCCGCCAGTAATACTCATACGAGTCTAGCGAAGGCAACTGCCATACCAATCCCGCCCAGAAACGACACATAAGGCGATATCCACGCTTCTGATAACGTCGCTGTTCTGGGGTGTTCATCCATTCGTTAAGCTGTTCCTCAGACACACCGTGGGGAAGTGTACGCCAGAACCGTGAGATGTCCTCAAACGTCACATTACGGGCCGAAAGCAAAATCTTCTGAATCCTCCGTTGATAGTTTTGAGCCATTTCTTCATGAAACACGTGTACAGGGTACGGGTAACGAGAGAGAAAATTCACTTCCAAAAGTGGAAGTGCTCTCTTGTAGAAAAAAGGCTCATTCTTGCCTGCTAGAAATAATATAACACCGTTGACCTGGGCACGATAGCTATGGCTTTCTAATGCAGGTGTGCAGACAGCCTCTACAATTCTCACCTGCTGCGTCAGTGAAGCGTTAATGACGTCATCTTCTCTCACCACTACTTCCCTTTGAACAACGGGTGTTTCAGGCGGGAGGAAACAAATATATGCACCAGTGAGGAGACTTATCAATACGAATATTATCAACGGTTTCCGCCTTATAGAATGCCGTACCTTTCGTCCTATTATAGTTGACATCTCTCTCTCTCTTTCTCTTCCTCTCCTCTCCTCTCTGTACTCTATAATTTTGTGTCAAATAACAAGAAAAATAAGATAAGGTAATAAAGTTTGTGTATTGAAATGCATTTTTTTTACTCTTGTAAAAACGGTCATATATAGTGTAAGATGTTTTTTTTTGTTTTTCAGTTCTACTTTTTTTCTGAAATCATATGTGTATATAACAGGGTTTATGTTCTTTTGTTCTCTTTCTTTATACGGTCATAGAATAAAATGCTATGTGCCCAACCACAGTAATCTCCAAAAAGGTACTGAAATCCAACCTGTATAGCATCATGGTGTTTTGTAGATATAGGGGGGAACTTGTAATTTCTTCCGATTCTCTTTTTATCCCATTCTGAAAGCACATTTTCCCAAGATATAACACCACTACTTGCCTTTTCTTCGTTTAAATTATCCTTAAATCGAGGTCGCTTTCGATAATAGTATTGCTCCGTATTTTTTATTTTATTTTCATGTTTCTCTTTTCTTGTCAAGTACTCTGCCGCAATCTGTGCAATATGTGTGTCTACAGGGACCAGTTCATGATGACCCAATCCAAATAAAAGAATGCAATCTGAGACCTTTCGCCCAATACCTGGTAGAGATAATAGTTTCTCTCGTCTCTCATACAATGTTAGAGCAGGATTAAGTAAATCATCATACCACTTATATGAATGAACGAGGGAATTAGTTTGAACAGATCCTTGTTTCCTAGGATATCGGGTTTCCCCACTTGCCTTAATAATAGATGCACATTCAATTACGTACTTACTGCGATATCCAAATCCCAATTCACGCAACTCATTTTCTGAAATTTTTGCTAATTGAGAAATAGTAGGAAGAAAATGGAGAGAAATCCATTCTCCTCTTACATTATCACCAATCTCTCTTTCTTTCATTTTTATATTCTTATGTCTATTATCAGTATTTTTTTTGCGTATGTCACCAGTTACGAGATTGTAATCACATAAATACTCTCCATATGATACAGAAATTTTATCTAGAAGGGACGTAATACGTTTTACATTGTTATTCTGCGAACAAAGAAAGGTAAGGAGAGTTTCATGAATATCCTGTCGCAAATGACGAATATTGATTGGAAGATTTACATTAAAACGTGAAATAAGATACTCTACCAGTGGGTGTTCACGCATTGGATTCTCAACTGTCCATTCCCGCCATAGTTTTTCCAAGTCAACGTCTAATGACAGGTAATAATGTAAAAAAAGTGCTTCAGTCGATACATCTGATTCATTTTTTAGTTCATGACTAAGACAACGGAACCAAATGGTTTCATTAAAGGATTTCTCATAAGCAAAGTAAGATGAATTAGCTGATATTTCTGAGTTTTCGTTAGGTTTATGGGATCCATTCATTCCAGGAGGGTTTGAGGAAATACACAGTTCATAGGCAGCGCACTGTACAACACCGACCCATGTGTTTCTTTTCGTCATGCGCCATCGGAAACATTGTCCCCCGCACAGAGTCATTGGAAGATGCACCGCTGATGCGGGTGATAACGCATACCAATTGTGCATCTAGCCTTTTACAAAGATAAAAATAAAAAAAAGGAAATAAGAAATAAAAAAAGATAATAATAATAATAATAATAATAATTTATTATTTCTCCTGAATTTTCCCTGTGAAGACGCATGGAGGCATATCTAGTGCCTTACCCAGCTTCTTTACCAATTCAGAAAACGGAGCGTAAGAGAAAAAAAAAGAAGAAAAAAAAAACAAGGAAACAAAAAGATAATGATGATCATTACTCTTCACAGTTCCCATTCGTTTTTTTTTTTTTTGTTCTCCCTCTTTATTTCCCTCTCCGTGCCTGCCTATCCGTCCATTACGACCCCTCGCCTTGTTCCATGAGGGAAAGAACGTGCTCTGCCAATGCCCTCGTGGTACTGTCCTCGTGAATGTGTGCGACGGACTGAAGAACGGCGACGGCCCCGGCGGCCGCAGCGGCGGTGAATGCCGTTGGGGCCGCAGCGAGAAGCGCGGCGAGGAGTTTGACGCCGGCCGCCTGCAATCGCGGGAGATTTGCGTAGCGGGCGGTGCCGACGGCGAAGGCGACGAGGGCCCCGCGGTCGGTGGGGTCCATCGCCATGATGGCCGCCCCCACGCCTGTTTCCCCCGCCGAGTCGGCTGTGGGGTCCAATTGGGATAAACCGCGGGAGGACATGACGGCAAGGAAGAGGACATGGCAGCACTCCATCGCTACTTGGCCAACATCATTCTGGGAGAGGCGGGAGGCGACGGTGCAGGAGGCATTGGCGAGTTCTATTAACGGAGGCATATACACGGTAAACCACTGAGCGAGTAATTCTTTACTTAATGGGTGGGTGCGAATGATACCAAGAGCAGATTGTTGTACATGTATGGCAAACTCAAACCGTCCAAGTAAATTAGCAGAGTTATTACTTGAAGGAGAGTTTGATACTTCCTCTTGTCCATCTTTTGGTTCTTTAATCTGTTCACGGTATAATGTAGCTAGTTGATAAAATGGAATCATTATAGGTTCAACTATAGTATCATAAAATACCTTTCGTCTTAACGATACAATTGTAATAAATCCCATACATTCTACAGCTGCTCGACTTAAACGTTGTGTATCCGCGTTAAGACTCACATTATTTGTTTCCCCACTTTCATCACTAAGTAACCATGGCAATACAACATCTTCAGTCCATCGAAGAGCCATAATGGCTCCATTTAGAAGATCTAAAAGTTCATTTCCACATTCTTCCTTATCGGATACGGTAACTTCATTATTATTTACTTCTTCTTTGGCTAATGCATCTTTGTTTTGCGATAACAGTGTTCCAATGCAAAAAAAACCGACACGACGTATAAAATGAGCATTACATGAAATATTTTCTACTTTTAAATTCGTATCCTTTGCATATTTTTCTTCGAAATATTTTAATTTTTGAAATATCTTAGAAGCACTATACTTACATACAAGCTCTAGTAACAAACGTTGCACATCAAGAGGAAGTCTCTCACGGTATTCTGTAGAGAGAAGAATTGTCCAAAGTATATCCCATAGTATTGTCAAAAATGATGATAGATCCTCTAATGTTGGTGATAGAAAAACACTCCGTGGACAGCTACGAAGGCAAATCAATGGTGCTACTGCTTGATAAATTATCTTATTGGTGTCTTGTGAAGTCATAGTAGTTTGGGTATCATTGTTATTTAAAAAAAGGGTGTCTAACCATAAACCTAATTGCAGTACCCTTTTTGCTTTATTTCCTTCTTCTTCTTCTTCATTTTTCATATTTTTCTCTGGTTTCATAATATGTAGGCAACTTGATAAGAGTGCAAAAGCTCCATCTTCTCTTTTACCGCAAATAGATGCTATTTGTCCAATTACACGAACAAAAAATTCTTGTTCTATTGGTAAATGAGCTTCCATAAGACGTTCAATTATAGTAGTAGTATACATTTCTGTCCATTTAGGTACAATTTCTGCCCAACGACGCACTAATAAGATAATAAGTCTTAATAATCGATCACTAGAACTATCTGTAGTTTCTAATTTGGGTGTATTAGGATCTATATATGTTTCATTATCATTATTTACTCCACAAGCATGCAACTTGGAGAAGGCCAATATATCAGCAGGTGTAGATGGGGTAGCAGAAATAGACGGTATAGTTTTCCCCAATAAAGATAAAGATTCTTGTACCAGTAAAAGTATCATAGAAGCATCATTTTTATGTGCTTCTACAATAGAAATTAATGCTTCTTGAGCTGCGGATTGTTTCTTAGCGGTTTTATCTCGTTGAGTGGCAAGATGAAGTAGTGGACGACAAATATCTTCTGGCCATACTTTAGCAAAGAGTTTTGAACTTTGCAATCGAACCAGTAATTCTTCATCCTGAATTCGAAGTAGTAATTCTTCTGACATGAGACGTAACACAGGTCGCATCTGTTCTGAAGTGAATGCCTTTCCATAGGCAGAATCTTCACATAATTGGGGAAGAGCGGATAATACATCTAATACATTACGCCGTGTGCCTGTATCCCCGTGTTGAAGTCGACGAAAGAGTGCTGGTAAAATAACATGTGGACGTTCCACTGCGGCCCGCATTAACATTCCAGTCACACACTGTGAGGCGGCATCACGGCCATCTGTGAGAAGTTCTAAGAGTTGATCTGAAGATTCTGCAATAGTGCGAACAGCTGAAGAAGAGGATGAACTATATAATATTAAACGTGATAATAATGCTCCTAATTTTTGTACATTTTCATCTTTATATCGAAGTGCACGATGAATAATAATTTTATGAATTTCTTGTGTTATGTTAATATCTGATGACCAAATGATTCCTTGCATCATTGAAATAGGAGAAGCTACTAAACATGCAAAGGCCGCTGATAATAACGCAGAACTCGCGAAGAATACATCCAACTCTTTTTCTTTTTCCTCTAATACTGGAACAGATGACATAAAAGATGCGATAAAAGCAAGTACCTTTTTATCACTTTTATGTACTTCTATATTATCATTATTACCATGAATATGTGTCCAAGCACTTGTCACAGTACGACATAGAAAACATAATCGAAGAGTATTTACCCACATCATATTACGTATTTCATTGTAATCTTTAGCATTTTGACCAAACTGTTGTTCCACTGTTTTTAACGAGCATTCAAGGGTTTCTTGTTGTTTTAACAATTGTGCAAAAATAGCATCCAAAGAGGTTTTAACAATTTCAAAAGATTCATTAACACCTTGAATCTCTCTATTTGTAATATTAGTAGTAGTATCATTATAAGAAGAAGAAACTATAGAAGGGATATGCCATATACTTTCTTGTTGTATCCATTTAAGAGCACGACGTAATGCACTACAAAGAATAGAAATAGATGGCCACATCCGCATTGGAACATCACGATCCAAGACAACAAAACGATTTTCTCTTTGATTACTTCCACCTTGATGAACATCTAGTACATCACGTGCAATATTATGAAATATATCTATAATAGAATTATTCGCCTCTGCTGTTAGTCGAGAAGGTGATTTAAACATATGTTGTCGTGTTAAAGAATGATCATTATCACGCATTTCTTCTGTAATAGATGTAGTTAATATTTCCATACCCTCATTCGTATCTGCTATAATCGCTATATAGGGCAATATATCATCTAACACGTATTGTGTAAACTCTGGAAAATGACTGGTGAGTCTTTTACCAACTACATGTCCCTGCCCCACAGCACTTACAGTTCCCGCTAGTGTGAGTATATACCCAAGTGTCAATCGACGATGAATACGCATTTGCTCGCGTAGAAACATTTTATGCCGTACGGCACATAAAGCCTCCATCCAGGCTTGTGTGCACGATGGACGTTCATTTCCTTCTCCAAAGGCCGTGGCCTCATCACACAACAGTCGTGTGGATAAATACACCACCGTTCGCAAACTGGTGTGCGAGGCGAGAGAAGATATACACATCCGACAGAGAACCGCCACACCGCCAGGAACTGCTCTAGACGTTGAAGAAACAAGAGATGACGATGATGTACTATTAGTATTAGTAGTTTTAGCAGTGGTATTGATTGTAGATGCATCCACTACTGGCGATGGGGTTAAGAGTAAATTTGGAAACGGCAGGGATGTACGATTCACGGCGTATGTTACCCCACGTAAAGCCTGTGAAAGGTAATAATCATGTAATTGATCATCACTGCAAACACCAGCACGAAGTAGACGATGAAGTCCCGTCTCATACGGCTGTACATCTAAAAGATCCATGATGTACACAATGTTCTAATATATATATATATTTAAAAACAAAAAATAAAGAAGCAAAGCAATAAGAACACAGAAAAAGAAAAATAACTGAGAAATTTCCTCTCATGGAAGGAGAATATGTACAAAAGCAATCCATTTCTCTCAACTCTTGTATTACCTCAAAGAAGGATATAATTATATGTATTATTTCTATCAGCGTATAGAAATTCAATCATATAACGTACATCACACATCCCCTCCCGTTTATCTCTCTTTCTCGTATATGTTTTTGAGAATGTGGAACAAATAAAAATACATTATTAATATTATTTCATCTCTCTTAGGTTATCTGGAAATAAAGCTTTCCATAGAAAATATATAACTTTAAAAGCCCCACATATAATATTAAATGAGACAAGAAAAAAACATCATATCCCACTGGAGTATATATAAAGATCCATTAAAAGTTTTATACCGTAATGCAATAGAATAAAACCTCTTTACTTTGAAAGTATACGTTTACTCAATATAGTGTGTGAAAATGAAATTCCACTGAGAACCATATATATATATATATATGCAAGGCCTACATTGATATGATCACACGACAACATTTCACATTGTAATGAAATGCCAGTTATGAACTAGAGTAGATATGTACTAATAATAACACTCAAAGTACCCTAAAGAAAAAAAAAAGAGAGTGAAATGGGAAAAACAAAAAGAAGGTTTTAGATAATATTACCAAATATAAATAAAGCAATGTATAGGGAGACTCCCATGTAAGAGTCTCTATGAGATGTGTCTCAAGCAGACAGAGGGGAAAAAAAAAACATTCATCAAAACGAAAAAAAAAACACCAGCATGATCAAGTGTCTCTTTTAACAACAAAGGAATATAAACATTACAGAAATAGGAATAAAAGGACAATAAACAAAAAAAAAGAAACGAAAAAAAAAAAACGTGCCGAAAAAAAACGAAAGAAAGAAAAGAAAAAAGACTCCCTTTCGTTCGAGGACCACTGCCAGGTGTATATGCCTCTAAACGTAACACACGTACACATAGAATAGTCAATAATAATAATAATAATAATAATAATAATAATAATAATAATAACAATAATGGCAAAGATAAAACGACAAAAAGAGGGAAAACGTTGCTGGAAACAAAGACAGGAAAAGAAATATAATAAGTGTAAAGGAAAAATGCAAAGACATGAAGAAAGAGAGAAGAAAAAAATACAAAAGATGTTGTACGTTTTTTAATTTGAAAAGCAAAGGGAACCAAATAAGTAAATAAAAAATACACAAAAAAAAGAAAAGAGATATTTTATACACTGGAGTGTTTTACAGAAAGAAGGTTCAGAGATAAAAAATAAACACAGAAGTAAAAAAGAAAAAACAATTGGATAAAAGGAGAAAAACAGAAAAAAAAAAAGGGTATGTCTGATGATAAATAACTCATTCAACACTACTTTGACAGCACTGGAGAGAGTAATCATATCCACATACGTAAATACATTATATGCAGATAGAAGGAAAAATTAAAAAGAATTAGGAGCAAAAAGAGAAAAAAAAGGAAATAGACGCATCATTGCCAATGATGATAATTACAGAGAAAAACTCAATACTATTTGTCCCTCCCTTTCTTTTCGCTCGTTTCTTTCTTTTTGTTGTTATTGATTATCAATGTAGGCTTTTCAAGTAATCTAATTCCTATTTATTTATTTATTATTATTATTATTATTATTATTATTATTATTATTATTATTATTATTATTATTATTATCATTATTATTATTTTTTTTTTTTTTTTTTTTTTTTACTTCCCCGCCACCACTTTATCATCATTTTCTTCTTTATTTGAAATCCAGTATTATTTTCAGTACTTGGGAGATAAAAAGCACTTACACGTGGGTAAATCTGTTTATATACCTCGTGAAGTCAAAATAAAAAAAGGAAGCAAAAAAAAAAAAAACAACAACAACTCAGAGATCTTTTGCATTTTTTTGCTATAACGGTCATATATTAACAAATGTGTCAGTGTCCACTGAGACACCGAATCATGTAAAGATGGATATACACAGAGAGAAAATAATATGGAGGAAATAAAAAAAAAAACGGTAGAATAACAACAATAACGAACACCTCGTAATAATAGTAAAAAAAAAAGAATCGTCAATTCTTTCAAGTTCTCGTGGGATACTTTTAATACAAAAGCCCCATCCAGCTGGAGCTCAAAAAAAAAAAAAAATACAACAATAATAATAATAATAATAATAATAATAATAATAATAATAATAATCCATATATATATATATATATATATATACAAACAGGCATCATTACAGAAACAACATCTTCCCGACTCCCATAGTTTGCAGTATGGGTGTCTAAACGAGATAAATACAATCAAAGAAGCAAACAAAAAAAATTTTCCTTATTACTATTCGTATGATTCCCATTTACTCCATTGGTACTTTATCACGCTCCATAGAATCCATATCTAATGGTCGCTCCTTGGGAAACAAAATCGCATCCAACGACAAGAGTTGATTAAAGAATCCCTTGTTAGGATAAATAGCAGGTCTACCACGCCGTGTAATACAATACGCCTCATCCAATCGCATATGTTTACGCAGCATTAGGTATGCAATCAACGTTGTCGCAGAACGTGACATTCCAGCGAAACAATGCACAAGACAACCCTCGCCTTCTTGTAAACTCGCGTCTATAAAATCACAGGCTTCATCAAATGTATGCCGAATATCTGCACCCTCAATATCATCCACGTTAATAGTTAAATGACGACCACCAACAGGTGGTGTAGGTACGAGATCTCGACCTACAGTTAATAAATTCTTGATGGAAAGTTTTTTGTACACCAATTGTGATTGTGCCGTTCGAAGACTACCACAATAAAGATTTTCAACGATACGATCTGGGTAAATTTTATTCCACATCATGCTAACATTTGGTAATTTTTCCTCTAATTCTTCCTCAATATAGGTTTGATACACAGCAGGTTCATTATCAAGGGCAAGTTTAAGTTGAGGAAAATGTGCTAAAAGAACAGGAGACGGAAACTTGGTAATACGAGGATTTTCTGCTAAATAAATAACCGAAAGTACCGGTACTTTAGCATTTGAAGTTACCAAATCTGTTAAACAATCAGGAATTCCAGCAAAGTCATTATAATCCATTGCTATAGTACCTAATGATTCCAAGTATACAAATGTCTGTGGAAGATCACATAGATGGTTATGTGTTACATCTAGACGTTCGAGTTGATTTAAATCACCTAAACTATCAGGAAGTTCTTCCAATTCATTATTGGAAAGAATTAAATTTCGTAGACGTGAAAGAAATGATAGTTCATGTGGAATACTTTTTAGTTTATTGTAACTAAGATCAACCGAAACCACATGTAACAGAGGTGGATCAAATAACTCTTTTGGTACACTAGTTAAATCGAAACGATATAAAAGAAGTTCTGAAGAATAATTTTTGCGACAATTTTCTATTTCTTCCTCCCATGTTGAATCATCAATTTCAGAAGGCTTTGGTAAAACTTTAGTTTTACTACTTTTCAACATTGGTGGTTTTAATCTATATAAACTACGATTGGAATTGGCTTTTTGTATTTCAGGTAATTTCGTGAGAGCTCCTCTTGGTAAATTTGCTTGCATTTCTAATTCCTCCAAGGGTTGTGCTTTTTGAATACTAGCTGGTGAAACAAGAATACACTCTTTTTTTGTATTTTCATTATGTTCTATAGTGTGAATGAGTAAAGGTCGTATTTCATGAGCAGTTTGATGGGCATCGTTAAGGGCACATTTTCCACATCTTATATATCCTTCACATATATTACACACATATAAAACTATAGGCAATTCTACACCACACAATCCACACTGTATTTTACCCTTAAACTTAAATCGAACATAAGAATCCGCATCCATACTTGAAACAACACCCGTATGACTATCCTCATCTGCATCAGACTCTGAACAAATTGTATTTCCAAGAAGATTACTTCCGAAGAAAGGATCATGGCCTAAAATATCGGCAAGACGAGATTCATCACGGCATTGAAGATTTTCAAGTACAGCATCGTTTATAGCATTTGGTGGTAGAACCGTTGGTGTGATTCTCATTAGGTCTGATTCATTCATCGCATCTGCTAAATAAGGATGACGTATTAATTGAGAAACAGTAGATTTACACATTAATGCGGTTACAATAAAATCTACCAAAGGTGATGTTAATATATCACAAGAATTTGTAATATTTTCAATCAAATCACTTACAATAAGCTTTTTGGAGTTACGCATTAAAAAAATATCCCATGTTTCACTGAGTACTGATGGTAAAGCAGAAGCGGCAAGTAATCCAACACAAAATATGTCCAAACAGTTTTTTGATTCTCCATAAGGAGAATTGAGATCTTCCATTACCCATTCAGGTAAATTATATAAAGGAGTACCAAGTTCTCCACCATGAAGCACCTCTTCATTTGTAAGAAAGAGTGGACCAAAATCTGCAATAACAAATCCAGATAAATGATCATAAAATACATTAGATGGAGTTAAAGAGTTGTGGGAAATGTGGTTTGTATGAAGTATGCGTAGTCCTTTAAGAACATCTACTAGCATATGTTTTACCGTACGTGTGGGAACATCTCGGTTAATTAAGGGAGGAAAACTCTTATGGAGAAATTCACATTCTACAAACTTTTGTGTAGCAAAACAGCCATACTTTCCATCCACAATCTCAAGTAAAGGTAAAATATTAGGATCTGAAATCTTTGAAGATAAAGCCAATGCTCGACGTATTTTATCAGCATCTCGTGATTTCATCTTTTTTAATACAGATTGTTTCATAGTCTTTACAACAAATTCCTTTGATGGATTACGACGTAAATGGGCAAGAAACGTTTCACACACCCGACCTTTTCCCAGCGAAACACATATTCTCAATCCGTTTTGCTGTTGCATTCGCATTCCCGCTGCTCCCACATTACTCACACTAAGAGTTGTGCTAGATAATGCCATACTCATACCTGTTA
This sequence comes from Trypanosoma melophagium, assembly GCF_022059095.1. NCBI lineage: Eukaryota > Euglenozoa > Kinetoplastea > Trypanosomatida > Trypanosomatidae > Trypanosoma > Trypanosoma melophagium. Next base: position 613,593 of record NW_027125194.1, on the reverse strand, counting down.
ATCCACTACTACCTAAAATGCCACTTCCAAAAAAAATATTTGGCTGTCCACAGGAGCGAAAGAACGAATGACGCAGTAATCCCATAATACTCGGTCGCTTGGTAGGATCTCGTGTTAAACACAATTGAATAACTTCTTTAAGAGATGCAAATGATGATGACCAACCTAAAGGTGGAAATTCTACCGTTCCATTTAGTACAATATCTCGTACTTCTTCAAATGTTTTACCTTCGATATGAAATGGATCTCGATCATAGGCGAGATGATACATTAATATTCCAAATCCCCAAATATCAACTTTAGAAGGATCTCCATTATTTCTATCGGTTTCAAACAATTCTGGTGCTAAACAAGAAAGTTGTCCATTAAACACAAGCTGTTCTGGAGCCTGTGCAGCGAATATTCTCCAAAATCCAGCATCTGCTATGCATACAGAACCATTTTGGGTTCTGAGAACGTTATCAGGTTTTAAGTTATAGTGATAGATATGATGAGAATGAAGTACACGAAGTCCAACTGCAATACAATATAAAGTAAAATTATATTCTTCTTCAATTACTAATCCATTGGTAAGAGCTTCATAAGGTCCCTTTTCAAGATATGGAGTAACGGTAATAATATTTTCATGTTTTCCGTCATCTAATAAATCCACACTACGAAGAATGTTTGCATGATTTAGGTTTGCAAGACTCTTAATGTCTTTAAGTACATCCTCTACTAACTCCATACGTGTAACAAAGGTTAAGACTTTAAAAACACAGTAATCCGATTCTGCATAACGAACCTTTGAAGGAGCTCCCAATCTCTTCGGTCCTCTACACACCGCCCCCTCCTCAAGGAGTGAACGAGTGACGAGAAAACTACGACCGACGGTTCCCAGTGGAAGAGGCCCAACCACGCGGTACTTTCCGACAGTTTCTCCCGGCATAAATTCTCCTGTACACAAAACGGCGGCTCGATTAGAAAATAATAATTCGGGATGGGCATAGAAGAGACTGGCATGTTCACTACGTGATAGTTCTTCCCATGCATTCACTAATAGACTAGAAGGTTCTTTTCCGGCATACTTTGGATTTGAAAGCCATGGAAATCGTGGATTTTTTTCATTATCCCTTATTTTATTATCATCATTCACGGATTTGGCTATTTTTTCTACTGCCAGTGGATTGTGTGCGCCCCTACACGCAGAAAAAGTGTTATTCGCACTAGATGTACATACCCCCATTACTACTATTTCAATTCCTCCACTTCTTGCACAGATCCTGTTTTTCTTTATTTTCTTTCCTTCCTTCCTCCCTTTTTTTTGCTTTGTTTTATTTTACTCTCTTCAGGGAGTGTCAATGTGTGGTCGTTGTTTTTTTCTTCTTTTTCCTTTGCTTGGAATGTTTCGCCTCTCTTTTTCGTTTTTTTTCCTTTTTCTTCTTCTGTGCCCTCCGTGGCACACTAGTAAACTACGGTGAAAACAGAAAACAAAAAAGAAACGAAAAGGAAAGAAAGAGAATTTTAAAGAAAAGAAAATTCCAATGAGAACCACTAAAAGTGTACATTTCCCAATATATATATATATATATATATATATATATATATATATATTGAATCAAGTAACGATACAGGATAATAGTGTCATTCTGATAATTCGTTCCATTTATATGTTGTGAAACCATAAAACCCCTTTAAAGACCCAAGAAACAAAAGCAAATATATATATATATATATATATATATACATCCAAAACAGTATTTACAGTATGCACAACTACACAAACAAATAAATGGAATAAATATACATTTTCTAGTACTTTAATGCTTTACTTCTACCATTACATTCAATCGTCACATACTCTTGTACGATTTACACCGGTAAAAGTCCTTAATGGTTGTGTCTCTGGTAAACATACATAAGCAATATGTCTAGCGTATTACTGAATACACATATATGGAGATAATAGGCTCCAAACAGTGTTTAATTTCATTACTTGTGCTACAAACACTTGAAAGAAAGCTTCTCTCCTAAGTCCCTACTCCCTATAAATACAAAATAAAATAAGAGAAAGAAATCAGAAATAAATAAAACGAGAAAAAGAAAAAAATAATTTATCAAAGTAAAGCGGTAACAGATAAAGTAGAATAAAGTCGGTCGGGCCAAACATTCTTCAAAATAAAAACAAACAACAAAAGTATTAAATAAACATCGCATACAATGAATGTTTACGTAAACCTTCACTGAAGAAAAAAAAAAAAAAGAGGACCATTGGGGGAAATAGAGAAGAAGCGGAAAAATACATAAAAACATATGTGTAAACATACACCAATATATATATTTATTTATGTATACACACCAGTATTGCATCAGATTGAATGCTTTTATCGTTTCATCTTTTATAAACTTCTAACACTTTCACTTGGTCACTATCGCGCTACTACTTCCCAAAGGGGCTGATGCACAAATAGGAAATAGTTGAAAGATAGAAAAATAAAAAGAAAAAAGAAACAACAGACAATAAACACAGAAAAAAAATTCACCCAAAATAAGACAACTTCACTATTATGAACGATCTTTATTTTTTTTTCGTAATTTCTATCTTTCATAGTATATATGTCTTATTCTCTCATACTTCGTCGTTACAAAGACGGATACACATCATTATTCTTTACTGAGTCCCGTCCAGCAGAATGGTTTGCACAAAACAACCAAACAACTCGGAAGCAAGGAAAAAAAAAAAAAAAAAACAAATAGAAAGGTAACAAGAAAAAAAAAATGATAACAACAAGGAAGACCAAAAACAAAAAAAAAACACTTTGTCAAAAGGAATCATTAAATGAGGAAGACGTGACTCCCAGCTAAAAATATTTTTTTTTCCACCTCTCTTGTCATTACATTGGTTGTTGTCATTTACGTTCTTCATTACACTTATATATATATATATATATAAGATATATAATTTCCTAAAAAAATATTGCTCCTATAATTCTTCTTTTACGCCTCAACAAATTGACCACTTTTTTCACCATTATCACTATCTTTTGGGGTAGATCAACTTAACAAAAGTACTTGTGGCCTATATTTAGAATCCTAAATTATTTCTCTTGAACATACATTATTATCTGCCTCCATAGGAGTTCTTCTGTGACTCTCCAGCATCTGAAAGCCCTGCACTTTCCATCATGGCTGTAAAACACGTATCATGCGTTTCCACCATTTTTTCAAATGTATTGCCTGAAAATAACTATTCTCCTGTTCCTTTTCCTTCCTTCTTCTCAACATTTAAAGTGGTGGTGATGGTATATTGTGTTTCTACAGCACGACCAAATGTATCTTCTGTAACTTGTGCAGTATTTCTCTCATTTCCTTTTTTATCTTCATCACATTTAGTAGCACTTATACTGTCTTTTTTCAAATATGCTTCACAACGGTCTGTGAGTTGATTTAACCTTGATGAAAGTTCCTCAGCGATTTGAACTATTGGACGCTTACTTAATTTAAACGGATTTACATCCACACGCTCCACCAGAACATTACCATCCTTTGTACGCTTATCACCATCACCATTTTGAGAAGTAAAGGAAGAAATAATATTTTGCAGATTTTCTAGACAGGCAACACAATCTTCCAGAGCCAGTCGTGTTAAAAAGTCTGAAGTTTCAACTGCATCCACTGAACTTTCAGATTCAAACGTTTGGGTGTTTGGAACACTGCCATTCATAAACAGTGGATCTTCGTGTACCCGTGTTTCTGGATATTGCTGTTGTTTATCCTTTTCCTTTTCGTTTTCCTTCTCTTGTTGTTGTTTATCCTTTTCCTTTTCGTTTTCCTTCTCTTGTTGTTGTTGAGATTCCTTTCTTATAGAGTTTACTGCGGGTCGTTCGGTTGTTTCGTTTCGTGGTGCATTTTTTGCGGTGATGTGGCTTTTCCGCCTGGTGGAGACGACAGATCTGCGTATGATCGGCTTTGTGCGTCCTGTTCCAGTATGACTACACCCAGTCTTATGAACAGCCGTATTCACAGTGTTGTTAGTATTATTATTGGTATTATTGATAGTGGTATGTGTGGCTGCGGTGATATTCGTGCTAGTGCTATTTGTCTCCGTGCGAGTGGGCCGTCCTTTAGCCGCAACGGCGGATAATTTATGGCGTACTGAAAGGGAAGTCATTGACAACTGTAGAGTGTTGGCTTTTTCTTTATTTGGAATATTCTTTCTTTACGGTACTTTGTTTGTTTTTCCCCTGGTAGTAGTGTAATTATATAAATATATAATTAATATTAGTCTATATGTATAGATAGAGTTTCTCGAAACGCTTCTCTCCTTCTCTAATCCTTTCTTTTTATCTATCGATATCTCTGATATTACACGGATAGATAGATAGATAGATAGATAGATAGATAGATAGATTCCTTCTTCTTATCCTTATTATCCACAATTTTCAGGAAATACCGTAAAAGAAAGAAAGAAATCAGAAAAAAAAGCGAAAGAGAATTAAACACAAAGAATGAAGGAATAAAGATAATAATAATAATAATAATAATAATAATAATCAAAAAAAAAGAACACACACACATATACACGCAGAGAAATAAATAATGCAAACAATTAATAGAACAGCAAAATAAAACAACATCCGAATCAGAAAAGACCAAAAAAAAAAAAAAAAGAGGTATCATATGCAAAGCCGAATCATCACCAACATTATTATTGGGCAGAAACGGAAATAAAGTCAAAGATAAAAAAAAAATGAAAAAAAGACGAATTTTCCGTCCAATTCCCCCTTTTGATATTAACAACTCATGAGTTGCTGAAATACTACATGTATGCGTTTTGTTAACATCAAAAATTATGAAGGGGGCGCACAAACATTTTACAAAAAGAGATGTAATAATAATGACTACAAATGAAGTCCGTCATTTACGGAAACGAAAAAAAAAGAAGAATCGCAGTAGAAGAAAGCAAAGAAAAAGAAAAAAAAACTCCCTCTACTATTTTACCACCATTGTTCTTCTTCTTATTCTATTAAATTACAGGACTTCATTATGATAACGTCTTTTTCTCCAGTTGCAGTTCACCTGCCATTGTCTTCTGTAAAAAGGCGTTAAGAGTATCAGGCGTATTAACACCGTCAAGTACTTTGTATCGAATCATATTACGCTTTGGTGCACGTAGGAGAAGTACATTATGGGCATCTTCACTCTTTAGTTTGCCCGCCACATCAGAAAGTCCTAAAGTATCAGTAAGGGCATTCAAAAGTACATCACGGTCGGCGTGAGCCTCAAAGAACAGTAGTGGTTCATTACGGAAGAGTTCATGTACGCTGTCTAACTTAAACGCTGAGGTGAGTGAAATCACACACAATGGAGCCTTTTCACCATTTTTATGCATTTTAGGTGAACAAAAGTTCTCCAGCATTTGTGCAGTTAAACGAACAGGTCGAACAGGCATCGCAAACTTACTGCTACTACTACCATTATTATTATCATTCACCTTTGAGGTCTTTTCATTGTTTTGTCCTTCATTATTATCTCCTCCATTTGCTGTTCCCTCTGTTTCCAATTCATCCACTGTATCTGTTGCACAGGCAAGTAAAAATTTTGCGATGGGTTCATACGCAATTTGTTTTCCCTTGTACGCCACCGTCTTAATATTATTATTATTACTATTATTCTCCTCTGTTGCATTAAGCACGGCAATCGTTGGAAGCTGATCCACCCCAAACTCCGCCGCAAACGTCGACTTTGACTGACCACCAACGAAATAAAACGGCATCGACTTTAGTTTTGGCGAGTGGGAGAGAACGGCGAATATGGGCGGAATTCGAGTTTTGGCGGAGAAGAGCACCACCGCCTTCTTCGCCGGGGCCGCACGAACGGCCTCCCGCAGGGCATTACTGTTCCTGATGGAATTAACCCCGGCAGCGGTAATGAGACTCATCGCCCTGTTTTGAATGGAGGATGCCTGTCGGGGTCCGTCGTATTCATTCGCTTTGTTAATTTGCTTTTCTCCCACATTCCAGTACTTAATTGTGGGAAAGCCACGAATGCCAAACTGTTGGCCCAATTGCGAGTGTTCATCTGCGTTAACTGCTCCAACGCGAATAGTGCCTTGTGTTGCCTGCGCAAACTTCTCCCACTCGGGATGAATCTTCCGACAATGACCACACCATGGGGCGTAGAAGAGAATATACACCGGTTTATGCGAGGAAACAAATTGATTAAATGTGGCGGGAGTTAATTCCGTCACACCAGAGGTTTTACTAAACGGAAAGGCATCCGTTGTGCCACTGCATGAAAGGAGTAGAAGAAGAAATATGGAAATTAATACCATTCTTGAATGAGATGAAAATGAGATCATCTCTATATATCTTTCTTTTTTTTCCCTCCCTTTATCTATTTTAAAAAAGGGAGATATATATAAATATCAATATAAATAAATAAATATAAGGATAGAAATGTTCCTTTTTCCCTTGAATCCGTCCTTTTCTTTTTTCTTTATTGCTTTACTTTTAGTTTTCCTTCGTACAGATATGACCTCATCATGTAAAAGCATCCGAATGTTCAGTAAAAAATAAGAATAAAAAAAAAGAAAGGAAAAAGAATACAAGATATCTGCAAAGCCATAGAGGTATTATATGCATGCATATTAACAAAAAAAATATACAAAAACGGAATAACTACCTCATAACTCTTATATAAAACAGGTATACATGCGTAGACCTGACCATAAAAAAGAAATATAACTTTACAGAAAAATATCACTTGATAATAATAGAGAAACGCAACGCCCCACGGCAAATAAGAAATAGCAAAATTATAGTAATTAAACGAGACAAAAGAATACAAATAAAAAAGAAGATAAAAGAAAGCAAAAAAAAAAAAAATAAACATCAGCAATACGGTTTTTTCTTTCTTCTATACACATATATCTACACGTTGAACGACACCATATATAAAAGCAAAGCACTTTGTTTTTATTTTTCAATCTAATACACACCATGGCTGTTGTTGTTTTTTTTTCTTTTTTTTTACGTTTGTGCATTTAGCTAAAAGACACACTAAAGAAATGTTGTATACATGAAAAAAAGGATTAATGAGATATCACAGTTCGGCGCATCCAGACATTAGTTACAGCCCCAGTTATTACCAATAGTACCACAGAAAAATACATACCCCAAATATCCTCAAAAAACGTTTTTGTTGCAACAAAATTTGTACCAAAACTGGATGTGATGAGTTCCAATGGAATAAAAAAAGTTGTAAATATTGTCAATATGCGAAGATGATCTTCTAACATATATGCGGCTACAGAAAACTGTAGGGCTAAAAGTGAACGCGATTGATCATGCAACTCCTCAGCAAGTGATAAAGCATTCGTAAGATAAAGAATTTCTCTTTGCTCTTGAATATTAATAGGTACATTTAAAGATTTAAATAATTTCATATAACATCTTTGTGTTTCACGCAATAGATTGGCATGAATATTTGCTCGTCTGTGAATAACATGGACTTGTGTTAGAACTTTACAAAGTTGACTCATTTTTGTAGCGGGTGCAAATAAAATTACTTCAAGTTCATCTAATCGTTCCGCATATCTATAGTCTATATTTTGAACACTCCTTGTAGTACCATGGACGAGTTGTCGCACAATACCAACCCATGTCTCTTCACGTAATGAACTTGTTGCCCAAAAAGTTAACATATCTTCTATAAAAGGAACTCGATAGCGGTGAACTGTTACGACTCGCCAGCGTACGGATAACTGATCTTCACTATCTTTTTTATTTTCTTCTTCTACGATATATTCTTTACTGCGCCAGACACTTGCTTGTGTCGCACCTAATCCATCTTTCACCTCATTAGAGGGATGACTTTCCTTTAAAAGAAATATATGGAAACGATCGGTTAATTCCACCATTGTGGCATGTCTAGAGGAAAACGATCCTTTCGTACAGTCACCAATATTATTATTCATATTAATATTATTACTTTCACCACGAAGTGCATGACGTCGTCCACTACGTACACGAGCTTCATCTTTATCATTTAAAAATATATCATCATCATCATCATCATCATTGTTATTATTCTTATTCTTCTTGTTGTTACGAGTTGAACTATAATCATTTTCATCATCTTCATCGTCTCTCATGTCAAGCACATTACTACGGCGTCTTCTTGTATGCACAGACCGGCGAAAGTCCTTCACCTTTGCATTTAATATAGACGACAGCCACAGTGATTTCTGCCGTTCACACCGTAGTGTAAGGCACGCCCAGGTGTCTTCTACATGCACAAACGGCAGTGGACGTTGATTGTGGGAAACCGTCTGAATCATATCAGGCGGGAGTTCCCAATTGCGTAAAGCCTCCATGGCGTACGCCACAAAGTCGCCTTCACGATGAAATAAATCATCCGTCCATGCGTGGGTTCGTCCGGCGATATCCAACCACCGTACACCCGTGCTTGTGGAGACCTCTGTTGTTGTGATTAACTGAACATCACTCTTGCAATTTGTATGGGTATCTTTATCTGCTTTTGACTTTGCATTTGCAGTTGATTTTGTTTCCTGATCCGGGGATGTTTGATGCTCTTTGGGTTGACATCGCAACAAAGTAGTCGTAGAGAGAGAAACCCTTTTATTACTTTTACCAATAGTAGAAAAGAGAAGGTTTTTACGCATAGATCGTATAGCTGGCCTCTGAAAAGAACATAGTAACATTGAAGGGCTGATACTACCTTTTTTTTTCTTTTTGAGTTCGTTCTTTTTTTATTCCACTTTTTTTCCTGTTTAATGTGTGAAACACTCAACTAATTATTATTCTTCTCCTTTGTGGACCTAGACGTTATAAACCCCCCAAAAAATCAAAGAAACTCTTCTCTTTTATTTATATATCTGTGTAATAATTTCCGTGGTTATAATGACAACTGTACTTCACACATACGACTACATAAACACTCAAAGAAAGAAAAGAGGAAAGACAAGAAAAAGAAAAGAAAAGAAAAGAAAATGGCAAAAAAGTCGTCATTGATAGAAACTATATGAAAGAAGTTCAAAATCAAAATAAAAAAATAATAATAATACAGATTATAGCAAAAACACATGACTAGAGATGTACATACACACCCTGAAAAAGGAAAAAGAATTGTGCAAAACAACAAAACAAAAGAAACTACGCCAAACGGATTCACTCCTTTTTTTTATTGTAACTCCTGTTGTCGCCTCCAAAAAAAAAAAAACACAGTTCAAAGCAAGCGAAAGGAAAACAATAGAAAAAGAGAGTGAAAAAAAAAGGCAAAACGCAAAGAAAAAAAAAATAAATAAATAAATAAATAAATAAATATATATATATATATATATATATATATATATATATATATGTATGAAACGTCAAAAAAGCTCCTACCGAAATTATAATTGTCTGGTTAATTATTCGGCATTCGTCCAGAGCGTGCCTGTTGATAAATCTTCTCAAGTCTCTCAATTTCCCGTCGTTCCTTTTCACGCTTTAGTTGTACTTCTTCAGATTCTCCACGAAACATATGTTGATTCTTTACAAGATACTCATCAATAGCATCATGCTCCACAATTGATATGAGGTCAAATGGCAAAAATCCATAACGAAATAGAGCATTTGGTCTATTTATAGCAAAGTTATAATGACGACATATTTCTTGTCCTGGATTAATACGTGCAATTGAATAAATAGTAATAGCACCTTTTCCATCAGCCACAATACTTGGTCCAACACGAATACCACAATTGGGTCGATTAGAGTGATTCACTAAATCAAGCATTGGCACAAGAGAAGTTTCTACCGGATCTGATCTTCTTAAGCAGCGACGTACAAAACGACGTGCTCGACGTAAAAAGGCATATCCATCATAATAATTTAATGGAGGCATATGTTCTACACGCGCCAACACTAAACGTGCAATACGTCTAAATGTATCTACAGAAAAAGGTGGAGATGTTTTTTCATGTATTGCTGTAATAGTACGATGAAACATCGTTGTCATTTCATCATAACTTTGTCGTTGCCAAGTATCTAAAGCCATTCCATACATACCAAAAATAAATTGTTCATTAAAATCTTCATCATCAATGAGTCTAGCCCACGGCATAGCTCCACCACGTAAAATCTGTGAAATACGTCTTACTTCTTCAACATTTTGTGCATGTGTTATATCGGGTAAACTTGAAATTATAGCACTAAATTGTAGACCAAGGTATAATTGTGGTGCCATCATTTTAAATTCTTCATCACGTATAGCATTACGAACCTTATCTAGTGTTACATGAGGAAGAGTATTAGGTTTAGTATGAATATTTGAAGTAGTGTAAATACTTGACAGTGGAATAGTAATAATGGGTTGATTTGATTCCAATGGTTTACTTTTAGTACTTAAAAATAAACCTCGTACTTGTGATGATCGAACACCAATAAAGGTATCATGATGTAATGTAATATTAAAGTGATTACGACAGGCTTCATAAAAATCACGTGGAAGTGTTGATGTTGCACCGTATAATTCCTTTCCAATACAAGCCCAACATTTCGTTGGTGATAACATAACTAAATAACACTATCAAATAAGAGCAGAAAGAAAAAGAAGTAATTATCTTTTCTCTATACCCTCTTTCTTTATTATTGGTCTTTTTTTTCTTTCTCTATTCCCTTTTATATTTCTCTTGTCCCGACCTACTATCAATCATCCTCAGAAAGAACAGAAAATACAAGAAAGAAGACAGCAACTCCAATAAAAGATTCATTCTCCTTTTTTCTCTTCTTTAAAATACTATTAAAAATAGGATACATAGAAAAAAAAAAAGAAATAATAATTTCACTCATGTTTAATGCTTTCTCCTTAACCCCTGATGCTTTATTTCTTTTTTTTTCTTAAAGAGCATCAGTACACTTATTATTATTATTATTATTATTATTATTATTATTATTATTATTATTATTATCACGATGATGATCATGATGACTCCAATGTCTTATACGTCAAATCTGCAATTAATGCAATGTGGTCTGATGGATAGAGTTTGTTGGGCAGTGCAACATTCTGAGAAAGTTCACTCTCTGCAGGAATAGGAATAGTACGCAGAACAGAGAGTCGTAATGGTGAAAAAAAGACATAATCAATAACTTCACGAAATGTCATGGTATAATTTGTCCACGGTAAATTAGGGTCTGTTAAACCATAAGCATCTGTAAGCTGCAGTGGGGCATCAATGGTCTCACGAAAGGCATTAAACGGAGGTTGACGCTCCACCTGTACCCCCAAACCTGTTTCTTTTTCTTTTTCTGTTGTTTCTGTTTCTTTTTCTTTTGTTATGATTATCTTCGTTGTTGTTGCTGTTGGTATGTCTACATGCCTTTCCTCATTTATCGCCATTTCCTCCTCGCCGCCAACCCCCAACAGTCGATCACATCCCCAGTAAAACAGCTCCCCTTTACTCCATGAGGGGTGAGAGGCCTCCGTGCGGCCAGTCGTCACCAGTCGATATCCACCAGTGATGCGGGTGAAGTTAAAGTCTCCGCAGAGGACCACGGGAAGTTCTTCCACCTCAGAGAGAGACTTTAGTTTGTGTAATAGCATGTAGACCTGCACCAGACGAATATGACATGCGTTGGCGTGATAAAAGAGATGTGTATTACCAACTAACAGTTTCTCATTTGTATGAAGATCCTTTAACATTAATATTGTCCCAATGGAGGTAACATTATCTAGTGCTTCTCGAAATTCAGAAAAAAGTGCGATTTGTGCAGCTAAATCTGGGTGATCTTCTTGTAAAGTTAACCAATTAAGAGGAAATGTATGTGTTTCTACAATAGAAAAACGACTACGCCTGTAAAAACAAGCACAACCTTCTCGTATTCCACCATTTTTATTTGTATATAATCCTTCATATCCTTGATGACGTAAAGTACGTTCAAAAAATTGTTGAAACACACTTTTCCCACATTCCTGAAGACAAATTATATCTGCATTATAGGCAAGAAGTTCTTGAACTATACGTACTTTTCGGTTTTCTAAGGATAATATATCATCTGTTGCAAATGGATAAATACGTTTCTTTGCACTACCTTTACTACAAAATTCATCGTGAAGTACATTATAGGTAACAACTCTAAATGCTGGAGCTTTTACAGGTAGTGATGTATGTTTCCATCGTTCAAGATAAGGTAATGCATTTCTAACAGGAGGTAAATCTATTTGTGTCCATAACTCAGAATCTCCAGCAGGAGAAACACGTAATAAAAGTGAATTTCCTACATGTTCTTCTAATGGTGTAAAAACACAATCTGTAGAAATAACACGCATAGTATCATTTTCATTCTTAGAAGAACTACGTATACACCACTCATATCGTACATCCGTCTCAGATGTAAAAAGAGTAGTGATACCAGAACAAACAGCTGGTAAACCAACATAAAGTGAAGAAGGTGGTACAACTGACGTAATCGTTGGAACATTATATTTTACCTTTACAACAGTTGTACCAATTAAAATTTCTCTAACATATTTCCAAAATACTTTATTCGGTAGTGAAGTATCCAGTACTTTAAGTGTTTTTGTATTTATGGAGTCCTTATTTTCTAAATCTCCATCATTATCTACTCCACGAACTTCAATAGCTTCACAATTTTCTAGTATTTCTTCTCTTGTTGTTCGTTTATTCCCTTTTTCTCCTTTTTGTTGCGAAAGGAGAATCTGAAGACGACCAAGGGTTTTGCTTGCAATTTCATTTTCATCTCTTGCCATGTTTTTCCGCCATAATGTATCTTTAGACGGATCGATTTGAATACAAAGATCTAATGTAATAATAGAACTATTCACTGGATGAAGTACAACAGCAGTATTAGGCTCTCTTGACATTCGTACAATAGTCGATTTCATCTTGGAAGAAGCCGCTACTGCCGCTGCTGCTGATGAAACCAGATTAGAAGAAGAAGAAGAAGATGTTCGATATTTAGTTGTTTGTTTCGTGTTTCGTTGAAGCCGAAAAGGAGAAACAGCAAGAAGGCCTACTTCAGCCCTGTGCAAGTGAAGACTATAACGAAACGTTGTGTATGTGTGTGTGTGTGTGGTGTGTAGCTAAATATATATGGATATATATAGATATGTATATATATTTTTTTCGCTCTCTGTATTTATTGGTCAGCCTCGATTAATAAAAGAGGGGTCGGAAGTAAAGGTGATTATTGCGTGTGGAGACACTGTAGATAAGCGATCACCTCACAGTTTGTGGTTCTCACAAAATTGCCTATTGATAATACACTACTGAGTTGTTTTCTTTAATGCGAAATAACAATATCCTTCCTTTTCATAAACATACCTTCCAAAAGAAGAAAAAGGAAATAAAAAAAAAAATAAAACAATCCTCTAAATGCCGAATATATATATATATATATATATATATATACACGCATATAACTACACAACCAACATCCAGGAGGAGTACAGACTGATTCAAGATAAAATTGACCTCCGTCATCATTCAACAAACAACTCAATAATAATAAAGAAAGAGAGAGGGATTTCACAACGTTGTGGGTAACACCCGATCTCGCAAATCCAACGCCGTGGCCCAACACGACT